>NW_004524709.1:2777865-2798472 GCF_000260255.1 Octodon degus | reverse complement strand
CACACACACACACACACACACACACATAAATAAATAAAATTTAAAAAAAAGTTTTTATATGTTTATTGGCCATTTGTGCTTCTTTTGAGAAGTGTCTTTATTTGTCCATTTTTTAATTTTTTTTTTTTTTCAGAACTGGGAATTAAATTCAGGCCCTTGCGCTTGCCAGGAAAGCACTTACTCTACTGAGCCATCTCCCCAGCCCCCATTTTAATTTGTGTGTGTGTGTGTGTGTGTTTAGTTTCTTGAGTTCTTTATGTATTTTAGATATTAATTCCGTGTTGGAAGGGTGACTAACAAAGATTTTCTTCTATTCTGTTGGATGCCTTTCACTCATTTCCCTTGTTTTACAGAAACCTTTTAATTTATGCTTGTCCCGTGTCCTATATTTGGAAAGCTCCCAGGCCTGTGTTGCAGAGTGGGATAGCTGTTCACTGCTCAGCTGAGGTCTCAGTCCGCCCGGTGGGTGTCCAGATCCAACAATCCTGGTAGCCCCATGTGGCCCCATAGACACTACATGGCTTTTAGGAACAAGGTCTCAATTGTATTTCCAAGAGCAGTGTCCCTAAAGGGGAGTGTATGGGACCCTTCTAGACAATTCTTTGAGATACTTAAACTATTTTATTTCATTCTTTAAGTTGATAAATACGATACAAACAAACATATTCTTCCTACAAAGACAACAGGAAAACAAAAGGGAAGTCACACCAAAAGCTCCCATTCACCCTGAACAATAAAACATTAAGTGCAGTTTTCCTGTTATCTTAAAATTGCAACAGAAAACCAAACCAAACCTAAGGACCCATACCTAGTACTTAACATTCTCATCTCCCACTATATCTCTTAGCATTCCAAGGCAAGAAGTCACCAGGATGACTGGGGGTGTGGTGAGGCCCTGGGTTCCATCCCAAGCATCACAAAAAAGGGGAAAAAAAGGAATAAACAAAAAGAAAAGGAAGAGCAGGAGTAGAAAGGTAAACAGAAGAGAGGAAAAAAAAAAAAACTAGAAAAGAAAGAGGATAGGGGAAGTAGAGGAAGAAGAAGGAGAAGAAGAAAGAGGAAGAACAAAAGGAAGAGGAGGGGGAGTGGGAGAGCAGGAGGAAGAGGAAGAAGAAAGAAGACAGAAGAAAGAAGAAAGGAGAAGGAGAAGGAGAAGAAGAAACAAAAAAAGTCACCAGGAGCTAGCTGACCGTATCTCCTCAGGGCTTACTGGCAGTCAGCAAACAATAGCTAGCCCTCCAATAGCTACACCCTAGCCTCATCCTCATTCTTGTAGCATTTTAAGGCTGAATAACATTCCATTGTGTATATAGACCATATTTTGTGTG
Source organism: Octodon degus (assembly GCF_000260255.1). Classification (NCBI taxonomy): domain Eukaryota; kingdom Metazoa; phylum Chordata; class Mammalia; order Rodentia; family Octodontidae; genus Octodon; species Octodon degus. Next base: position 2,797,144 of record NW_004524709.1, on the reverse strand, counting down.
TCCATTCATCTGCTAAATGATGTTTGGGTTGTTCCTACCTGTGGCCTACTGTGAATAGTGCCGCCATAGACATGAGTATGCAGCTATCTGCTCAAGCCCTTGCTCTCAGTGGCTTTGGGTGTTTTCCAGAAGTGGAAATTACTGTTTCCTATCATGGTTGCACTACCACACATTCCTACCAGCCTTGTGTGAATGTTTTAACTTCTACACATCCTTGTTAACATTTGTTATTTTCCTTTTAAAAAATATTTAAGAGCCTGGCATGACAGCACATACCTGTAATCCCAGCTAGAGAGGCAGGTTTGAGGCCAGCCTGGGCAACATAGTGAGATCCTGTCTCAAAATAAACAATAAAAAGGGCTAGGAGGGTAGCCCAGCATTCCTTGGGTTAATCCCTAATACTGTATCTTTCCCCCAAAAAAGGAAAATTATGAAATCAGGCTAGTTTGATCACCTAGGTATTGCTACTTGTGAATTCCACAGAAAATGTTTGGGGACTGGTATTGACAGCAATGAACTAGTTCACATTTATAGCCCCAATAAATTGATAGTTCTGAATAAATCAGTCATAAAAATAAAATAATAAGTAGTATGGATTTTCCCCCTTCCTTGGCTTTTTCTTAAAATTCTTGCCCAGGGCTGGTGAGATGGCTCAGTGGCCTGAAGCACCTACTTAGAACAAGCTTAGCAAAGCACAGGGACTGCGGTTCAATCCCCCAGCACCACATGCCAGCCAGCCCCGCCCCCTGGTGGGCTGAGCTGGCCACACACACACACACACACACACACACACACATAATAAATAAATAATTTTTAAAAAAATGTTTAAAAAAAAAATCTTGCCCACTTTGAGAATGATTCACTAAAGAATGTAGCAGGCCCAACATATATATGCATTGGCTTTACTCTTCTATCTTCCATTTATTTCCTAAACTTGTCATCTGGGTTATAATCGGATGACTATTTCTAAAGCTGTACTGTATTAGTTCTCATCCTAGTTTGCATTTATGTGGGAGTTTGGATCACCTATGAAATCTGAGTTTTTCCCACTTGAATCTCTCGTTCAGAGCACAGACAGCTCTCCTCAGGCAAAAGGATTCATCACCCTTGCCTGGAATGTTATCTTCGTGAGGGTGACCTGAGAACTCTCCACTGCTCGGCATTAATTATTTCATGTAACAAGCTGAGTGTCTACTCTGGTTCTGCTTGGAAAGCTTGTTTTAACTGTCTGCTGAGCATCACATTCATTAAATTTATTCATCCGTCCTTCATCCCTATTTGGTTGTGAAAGGCAAGCTCCTCTCTGGAATGCGCAAGGTGGGAGATTAAACAAGGTCAAAAAAGAAAAAGAAAAAGAAAAACCCTCAAAACAAACAAACAAAAAACTGATTAAATTATTCTTCACAAGACAGAGACAGAAAAATCCACTGGCATCTCAAGGGGATATTGGGACCCTGAAGAAGAGGGTTAGAGAGGACAGGCAGGAGGAGGGTTGGTGAGAAATGTGGTAGGAATCCAGAGCTTGTGGAAACCACAGATACAGTGTATTCTATGTGATGGGAAATATCCCAGATTTTAAGAGATCAGTGGTGCCTGATATTCGTTTCGAAGTGTTAATCATGTATTCATCTCTCTGCTACTTGAAAGGCTTCAGTAACATCAGCCTGGTGTTAGCAGTTCGCGGGGTGAAGGAAGAGGGCCACGTCCTATCATTTTCAGGAAGGCAAACCGAGGCTAATATAGAGCTGGATGTGATGGCCTGGAAGACAGCCAAGAAGTCAATGACAGAGTGGATAAGGAAACAAACTCCCTCGCTCTGACGATGTCAGAGAACTATGGGAGAGTGTTCTAGACTATACTATTAGGACTGCTTATGTCTTTATGTGTGCACATACACATGCTGACAGTGAAACTCAGAGTGTTGTGCATGATAGGCAAGCGTTCTGCTATTGAGAGCAGGCTATTTTATTTTGCTATTAAATGTAATAGTGACTTAAGAAGTTGGAGGTCATGGATGTGCTTGGATCAGATACACTGGACACTGACCTATAGAATTAGGTACTTATTCCTTGTATATGTTAGAGTATTCTGGGAGTAAGGCAGCTTCAGTTTAACAATACTGAGCCCACAGAATCCACCTTCTTCTTCTTTTTTGGTGGAACCGGGGATTGAACTCAGGCCCTAGGGAAGCGCTTATTCTACTGAGCCATCTCTCCGGCCCCAAGAATCCACCTTCTTGTGGGCTCATAATCTTCTCAGACTCTCAACTTCTTCCTTAATCTCTTTAATGTGACAATCATTTTATAGTATACAAAACCTCTTAAGTGTTTAATTTTCATAGAAATCTAGAAAGGTGTTATGATCTCCATTTTACAGATGAGGAAACAAAGGCTCAAGGGGTTCAAAAACTTACTCAAACTCCCTCATGTAGCAGAGTAATCATTCTGAAGTCAGTCATGTTGTTTTCCTTTTGCTAAAGCTGCCTTTCATGACTCTGTGGTTATCTGTTATAGCAGTTCTTTTTCATGCATTTTCTCTCTGTAAAGCCAATGAAGGGATTTGTGCTTATATTGTTGACTATTCTCAGAGTTCTTAAATTAGTACTGGGAAAAAGCACAACCTTTATGAGAGTAGAAGGAATAGTAATAAACAGCAGAAGTGTGGAAATCTCATTAGAAATGTGGAAACTCACCTTATTAAATATTCATCTGAATAGAGGCAGCTGATGAGATACTGAGAGGGAGGACTAAGGAAAAAAAAAAGCTAGAGGCTGATAGCTACATAAAAATCTATTAAAAATTCTGAAGAAAGCATCAAAACCTGTTCCTCAAGTGCTCAGTGACTAAGTACCAAGTATAAAGTACTGCTATATACTTGTGGGAAGGTTTTGTGCTTGCAGGCGTAGCCTTTTATTCAAGCACAGCCACCGGCGGTGCAGCAAAGAGCCGAGGCCGCAGGACTGCAGCGGCACAAGTGCTGTCCTTTTGCAGCGCAGGGCAGAGTTGGCCCCTGAACTTCCCTCTGCCTCTCCCAGCCAGAACCCACGGGCCATCCTTACAACTGTGTTATGGTGGGAAAATAGTTATTCTCAGTGGGGTATATAAATGTGTGCATTCTCCTATCCTATTTGAGGATAGCAGTGATACTTTATGTACAAATATAATTCCATAATTGATTGGGGCTCTTTTTCCATCCCACTTCCCAAGTTTACTAAAAATAGCAAAAGTAGCTCATTTAGTTTTCACTGACTTCCCCTTCCTCCTCTCCTAGAAGTACTTAGGAGCTCCAAAGAAGAACTGGCCTGGCTAGGTTCATTAGTTGAAGAAGTAAGCAATTAATATCAGACTCTAATTTCAGTATGTGTGCTGCCCAAGTGAACACAGCATCAGACTCTAGAGCTCAGCCCACACCAACAAGGAGTCATCTATTTTAATGGGTGGATGACAGAAAAAAGAATAGTTCATGTGTAGCTTACATTGTGTCCAAGTTTTAAGGAAACGAAAGTGGTTGAGACATTTCTGAGGGGGCAAAATACTTCTTTTCACTTCATGAATGTGTTCATGAAAAGGTACCTAGAAAAGGTGAGATTCTGTGGTTCACTAAGAAAATTCAGAGGCTGCAGATGTTACTCAATAGTGGAGCGCTTGTCTAGCATGTGCAAGGCTCTGGCTTCCATCCTTAACACTGCAAAGAAAAAAAAATTAGGTGACACACAACTTTGAAAGATGCATCTTTCTGTTAAGAAGAGCTACATCTGGCTGTGGGCCTAGTAATCTTCATACCTGGGTCTCAAAATATTTTTCAGATTTACTTCCTTCATTACATGACATTATATGTAACCATCCTACTTTCAGAAGGAGAAATGAAGGACCCATGACAACCAAGAGGACACTGCAGTTCCTGTCCTGTCCTGGCTTCCTTCAATAAAAGACCTGGGACCCTAGCTGGTAGATGGTGCTGCTGGGAAAAGTGTCTTTATTAAAGCAATGCAATAATAGAATTACATATCATAATTATGTTTTTGCGAAACAATTTTCAGATAATTGAAAAATAAGCCATCCTATTGGATTCGGGGACCAAAAGGATAGCCAAATGTATCTTTAAATGTATGGGTTTTATCCTGTTGCCCAGCGGAGAGATGTGTATAGGCTAGCAATAGCTGGATGTTTTTAAATAAGTGAAAAAGTATCTCGTAACTGAAACAGGAGGATTGGAATGTGCCAAGGCAGTGTGACATTTCAGCACTCACCCGAGGCTGACCACCTAGCTGGGGACAGCTATCCCCTGACGGCATTGTTTGCTATCTCAAAGCCTTCCGTTTCAGCAGAGCCTGCCTTCCAGGAGCAGCAAATGCCTGTGTGTTCTGGGGAAGAACTTCCCTGGCAGCCATTTCAGATTGTTACGAGGTGACCCAGTTCTCTAAAAAGTCACAGTAGGAAGGAACTGGTGACTGGGAGGGGGTGGGTGACCCCAGGCCCTTTGATTCTGCTGGCATACCTCCTACATTTTTGAGAGGTGGGAGAGGGCTAGTGAACTGACCCACCCTAAGTTTTCTTCATTTTGCAGAGGAGAATAGAGGCTGTGTCTAAATTTCATTTAAAGAATTTGTGGGGCACGTTGCAGTTGCACTGTCTCTTTATTATTAATAAGTAGAAACACTGGAGACAAGAACAAGTCTGTAAGGTGCTTCTGCTCTCTGATGAATTCTCGCAGCCCAGTCCCATCCAAAATGTTCCCTGGCTTTCAGAGCCTGGCCCAGCCCCGCTGTGTTTGTGGTCCCCTGGCTGCCCCCAAATTTCTGCTTCACTTTAATCCCTCACTCAGCCCTTTGCACAGATGTGGTGACTGCTGTTTTCAGGATGACTCTTGTTTTTCAGCTTCAGGATTTTGCTCAGGCTGTTCTCATCCTGCTCTGGTAAAAAACCTGCTGGTCTTGGAAGCTCAGCCTACATACCATGCCACGTGTTCACTTGTAATGTGCTGATTGGTTCTGTGGCTGTCTCTGCACCTGTCCTAGTCTGCTTCCTTGGGGGCCAGAATCTCTTTAATTGTGACAAAGCCAGGCCATGCACTCAACCCCTCAGCATCTCACTCATGGGATGGACTCACTGGTCAACAAGTGAAATTTTGATTGCTGTAGACGGAAACCAGATGGAAGGGGGCACAGAAGAGATGAAGGGGTTCAAGACATTACCTGAAATATATGGCACTTTATTTGGCATTTTAGCAAACAGCAGGAGGGGGAAGGTCGCTGTCCCTTTCTCTTTCTTCTCTGAAGCAGGCCATTTAATCTCTCTCTCTCTCTCTCTCTCTCTCTCTCTCTCTCTCTCTCTCTCTCTCCCTCCCTCCCTCTCTTTCTCCTCCCTCTCTCTGTCTCTCTCCTTTCCCCCAAAGTGAGAGGTGTCCTGCTCTGTGCCCAAAGAGAATGTCACACAGGGGTAGAAAATAAGATTCTAAATTGTTTGCCTTATTAAGCTACCCATTTAATTACTGTTCAGTCAGATCTTTGGTCCTCCAATCATAGTTCTCCATGACTATCCATAAAAACACATAGATTTGGGGCTGAGGGTGTAGCTCAGTGACAGAGCAGTTGCTTAGCGTGCACAAGAACCTGAGTTTGGCGGTGGGGGGGGGGGGAAGCAGTGGAGAAGGGAAGAAGCACAGATTTCCCAGTTTCTGGAGTCTGTCTTGTCTTATCTTTTTTCTTTTCTTTTCTTTTCTTTTCTTTTCTTTTCTTTTCTTTTTTTTTCTTTTTTTTTTTCTTTCTTTCTTTCTTTCTTTCTTTCTTTCTTTCTTTCTTTCTTTCTTTCTTTCTTTCTTTCTTTTCTTTCTTTTTCCATATCAGAGATTGAACTCAGGACCCTGTGATTGCCAGGCATTTATTCTACTGAGCTATCTCCCCAGTCCCTGAGCTATCTCCCAGCCCCAAAACTTCTATGAAATAGATCAGTTATACTTTTCTCTTGTTAATCTGTCTTTTGTTATAGAAGTTTCAGTCATAAACCCTGCATGGCTGAAGGAAAAACAAAACAAAACTTTTTCACCTCTTCCAGGGTCAAGAAAGAAAGGCAGAAAGTTAGTGGTGAAAGGCAAAAGAGTGTGCAATGCTGAGGTTTTGATGTATACTAACGCTGCTGCTGCTGCTTAAGAGAAGCCACAGGACTCTGAGGAACATTCCAGTGGACCCAGAGTACTGGCATCTCAGACATCTAGCATGGGTAATGAAAAACAGCGTGTCTTAGTCTGTTATCTGTAGCTATAGCTGAATATCACAGGTTGCATAGTTTATAAGGAAAAGAAGTTTATTTGGAGGTTCTGGAGGCTGGGAGGTCCCCAAGTATGGCAATGGAATTTGTTTGGCACTTGGTGAGGGTCTTCCTGCTGTACCATAGTGTGGTAGAGAGTACCACATGGCAGTACAGAGCCAACATGCTGACTCAGTCTTTCTTCCTTTCCGTATAAAGCCACGAAGGCCAAGATGGGAGCCCTACCATCATGACCTCATGCAATCCTAATTGCCTTCCGAAGGCCCCACCTCCAGACACCATTAACATATTAATTTGAGGATTAATCTTTCAACTCCTGAATGTTTAGGAGACACATTCAAATCATAGCAGTTCATATTCCCAGAATAGCTCAGCCATAATTTTAGATAGTTGCTGCAGAGGTAAAAATGGTCCAGGCATTCAGGCCAGTCACACCTCGTGTACATGATTTGTGGCCAGCCAGGGGATCTGTTGTGATGTTCATTGCTGCCCACCCCGCTCTGTGGGAGAACAGTGGGCCAGAGCAAACCTTTCTCTGTGGAGACCCAAATTATCCTGCTCAGATAGATGAATCACTCACCTCTTTATAAGAATTCCCAGAAACAGATCTTACCCTTTCTTTCACGGAGAATGAGAGCAGACATAGGAGCTTTGTCATGGTTAAGGATGTGTCATGAAGAGGATAGTTGACCATTTACTGGGGGGTGGCCTTGACTCCCTGATTCATGGGGGGATATAGGATGGACAGTCCTGGTTCCACAGGCAGTGACGGGACACTGCAGTTTGCTGTGGTCAGTGACTGGAAGAAATGAAAGTGAATTGAATTTGCCCTGTACTTTCTGAATTCTAAGAAGATACTAGTGTGGAGCAAGGGTGGTGGGTAAAGAAAGGGGAGTGGTGTGGTGGGAGAAAAAGCCTCCCTTTCTAGCACTCAGGGGCTGAATTCTGCAATATAGGTGGGAAAGGAAGGGCTGAAAGGCCTTGTGTTGTTCCTTGGGGTGGGCCCTGGAATGATGCAACCCAATGAATACCTTTACTATGCGGGAGAAAGGAGCCATAAATAACTCAGCACAGCCCTGACTCAAGGCCGTTCTTCAGGCAGGTAGGCACCCCAGATGCTGACACCTGATGTGCACCCTGGAGCATTGCCTCAGTTAGGGAGCTAGCCAACAGCTGCCAGATGTGGGTTTCTAAAATCCCTAGGATGCAGTCAGGAGGGGAAACAAGGCCTTTTGTTCAGATTTTTGTAGTAGTGCTGGTTTTTTCTTTAATTCTGAGATATTTCCTGTAGAGTCAGCTGCCCTGGCTGGTGCAGTTGATGGAAGGCAGTTCTTCACCTGGGCTGCCAGCTTCTCAGAAGCTCGTAGCTTGCCTGTCACCAAAGAGGCCCCATGTAGGCTCCCTGTCCTGCGGGCAGTTCAAAGGAACCCAGCTGTAATGCTGAGGAAGCAAACACGCTCACAAGTAGCCTGAGAAAGAGTCATCTCCCAATTTAGCTTCCGCCTTCTGCCTAAGGACAAGACAAATGAGAAATGAACTTCGGGGCCATGGCTGGGAGAAGAGAAAAGCCCTCAGCAGGGGCTCCTTTAAAGTCAGAGTTTTAGGGGCTGAACTATGTACTTCTAATTCAGACATTGGCATCTTGACCCCCTTAATCTCAGAGGGTCACTGTATTTGAAGAGAGGGTCTTTAAAAAGCTAGCAAGGTTAAAATGAAGTCATTAGAATGGGCCCTAAATCAGTAGGACTGGTGTCTTTATAAGAAAAGGAAATCAGGTCATAGACATGTGCAGAAGAAAGCCCAAGCGATGACAGAGAGAAAGCGGCCTCTACCCCACAGTGCGAGGCCTTCGAAGCAGCCAACTAGCTGATGCCTTGATCTTGGACTTCCAGCTTCCAGAGCTTTGCGAAAACTAACTGGTGATGTTTAAGCCCCCTAGTGTGTGGCGCATTGTGCGGCAGCCTGAGTAGACTAAGGCAGGCATTGGGAGCCTGGATAGGGCGTGAGGGTATGAGCCTGAAGGAGTGCTCTGGTGTGGCAGCGGTGTAAGTGGGCTGCGCCCCACTGTGGAAAAGAGGTAAAGAAGTAAGAATAATTGGGTGCTGGGCAGGGTGGTGCACATCTGTCATCCCTGTACTCTGAAGGCTGAAGCAGGAGGATTTCAAGAAGTCTAATCCAGCCTGCGGTATGTAAGGAGACCCTGTTGCCAAAAAACCAAACCAAACTGCTAATTGTAAGTCAGGGTGGATTCTAGGAATCTCTACTGATGGAATCTCATGATGGTGGTATGGCAGGAATGTGGACTTTGGATTCTATCACTTGGGGACTGCCTGTTCTCCCCACTCCTAAATTGCCGTGATTTAAAAAATGAAAGTTTAAAAGACTAAAAAAGAAGTGAAATTTACTTAAATGCCTGATGAAGCCCTGTGCTTAATTTATCCTCAGGTCTTGATTCCTCTTCCTGTTTTTTTTGTTTTTGTTTTTGTTTTTCTTTTTTAAGGAAAAAAAAATTTATATATATAATTTTTTTTTTTTTGCAGAACCAGGGATTGAACTCAGGCCCTTGTGCTTGCCAGGGAAGCGATTATTCCACTGAGCCATCTCCCTGGCCCCTTAAGAATCTTATAACAATTAATAGCCCAACATAATTTAAAGGCGGGATGGGCTGAGGCTGGGGACATAGCTTGGTTGTATAAGTGCCTGCCTGCAAGCACAAGGACCGGAGTTTGATTCCCGGTACTGCATGGTGCCAAGCTGGCCACTAAAACCTGGTGTGGTAGCGCATGTCTGTAATCCCAGCACTGGGGAGACTGAGACAGGAGGATCCCCAGGAGTCCGAGCTTCATAGTGAGACCCTGTACCAAACAACAGTGGGACAAGGTTGGAAGTTCTAGTGAGTAGAACTCTTTGTGCAAAATGCAGAGTTATGCTACCCACTGTTTCCTGGATTCAAATGGTATCAGGAACAATCAAGCTAAAAATGTTCAGGTTCTCAGTAAGGTGTTTTTTTTTTTTTTTTACACTGAGGCTCAAATTCAGGACCCTGTATTTGCCAGTCAGGTGCTCATGCTGCTGAGCTATCTCTCAGACCCTTAGTAAGTATTGAATTAGGTAGCTAGTTTTAACATAAGTGGGAGATTTAATTCCACTTTTAAACTTTTTTTTTTATGTATTTGATATAGGGTCTCACCGTGCAGCTCTGACTCTTAGTGATCCTCCTGTTTTCAGCCTTCCCAGCCCTGGGATTATAGGCATGCACCACCATGCTCGGACTCGTGGCTAGCTCAGAGTTCCAGGGGCAAAGCCAGGGCAGCATGTGGTGCCAGAGATTGAACCCCGCCTGGGCCCTGCAGTTGCCCAAGTCAGCACTTAGTCTGCTGAGCTGTCTCGCCAGCCCTCATTTTTGAAGTTGGTAGGGGCCACTTCTTGCTTTTTATGAAAAAAACCCCACTCTTTTTGCTCATTTTAAATTGTTATAATTTTCTTTTAATACTAGGTCTGAAATAGGTAGAAATTCCCTGAAAACTTGGAAAGAATAGCTTCTCATTTCACTGTAATTTTGGTAATTATAGCAGACACTAGCTCATTAGGCCGAGCTGAAACATCTTTTTGATAATGTTGTTGATGACTACTGTCATGGCTGTAATATTTAATGTTGTGATAGAACTCTTCAGAGTCCATTAAGCATCTTTTTCTTCCTTCATAAACATTGCTTGCTAGAGAGGGCTTGAAGGATTTAGTTGTAAGGACAATTGTAACAAGCTTCTTGTTCTGAGGTGTAGTTTGGTGATGTCATCAGTGTGTTGGTTTTTTTGTCCCTGTGGCTACATGATCATAGTTTTGAGTTTTGGAATTTTGTGTCTGCTTTGGGCCATTGCCTGTTTTTTTCTGCTCCTAGTATGGCCCCACTTGCTGTGGGCTTGGAGACAAGACATCAAGGTGAATGGGTCTACAACTAGATAAAACAGGTTCTGAATTACAAGGGCCATGAACTCTTTTGTAAATAAAAGTAGAGTGGATGTTATGAATGTTTGTGTTCCTCCCAAAATCACATGCTGACTTTTTAATTCCAATTGTGATGATTTTAGGAGCCAGGCCCTTCAGGATGTAGGTCGTGAGGGTGGAGCCCTCCTGAATGCAATCGATGGCCTCGTGAGAAGAGATTATGAGGACTTGCAGGAAGACAGCTGTGGGCACACTGGGAGCAGAGCTCTCACTAGACGCCGCATCTGCCAGCACTATCATCTTGGACTTTTAGCTTCTGGATGTATGAGAAGTAAGTGTCTACTGTTTATGCTATGCAGCCTGTAGTGTTCTGTTACGGCAGCCTAAACAGAGACGATAGACAACATAACGCCTTCCCAGCATTGCCACTCCCCTGTTCAGTGGTCTCTGATTTCTATTTTGAGATCTGTGGGTTTCTGCTTAAGCTCCAAGGGTGGAGCACTTGAGCGCAGATAGTCCAGTGCTCAGCTTGGTAGGCGTGGGACTGGTCTACCGTGAGTAGCAGACCCAAGCAGGCCAGTCGGGTGCTCTCCACATGTCTAGCTCAGGATGCTGTGTAAAGACACATGTTCTTTCCCTGGACATGGAAGATGACTGGGATCTATTAGCAATCATCTGCCATCTTTAGAGTCAGCTTCGGGAGAGGCAGATACCAAGGAAGGCAGAGCAGGCGGCAGGCAGCCAGCAGTGTCTTGGTGGTATCACCTACCAAATGGACCAAGCATTCTCTAAAGCCCCCCTGCCCTCTGTTGTTGTTTTTCTGGAAAGAGGAAACTTACTGATGGGCATACATAGTCACCATGGCTAATCACTCAGAATGTCCTACCCTGGCTTTTAAAAGCTCATAATCACTTAAACATTTGTCCTCCATTTTTCCATGAAATGAAATATTTTCTCATGGTAGGGAGTGGAAATTTATAAGTGTTATAGTCTGTTTCATGTTTGCTTGTTTTATTTTGAACAATGGAAAATACTCAGCCCTATAGATGGTAATATGTCTTCTTCAGGATATGTAAAAAGCAGAAGTTGTAGGGGAAAAAAATCTTCAACTACTAAAACATTGTAAACACAAAATAAGCCACCTGTATATATGTGCTAAATTTTTTATAGAAAATATTAGTATTTCATGGTTGATATGATTGCTTATGGATAATACAAAAATAAACTATAGGAAATTAGAGTGTACAATATACTTAGCAAGTGTTCTGGGTATATAGTCAGTATAATTTCCTTTATATGCATTTCCTTATACAAGCAACAAACAGAAATTCAGTTTTAAAAAGATAAGATTTAAAAAGTTAAAATGGGTTCAATCCCTGTTGTACCATGCCATGCCCCTGGGGCATGCTGAGACACGACTGAGACTGGGCATGGTGTCGTGTGCTTGTAATCCTAGCACTTGAGAGGCTGAAAACAGAAGGATTACTATGAGTCCAATCTACTTAGTGAGACCCTATAGACCCTGTACTAAATATAAATAAATAATAAAAAATTAAGATACCTAAATGTATATATATTTAAGACTTTTATAGAGAAACTTATAAAGCTTCTCTAAAGACATTACTGAAATATTGAATAAATAAGAATAGATTATGAAAATCAAGATAGTATTATACAGGATGGTCTTATCAAAGTAAACTATAGATTTAATACAATTTCTTCTGAAGCTTAAACATGATTTTTTTTCTGTAATTGGACAAGATGAATCTCAATTTTTTTCTTTTTCTTTTCTTTTTCTTTTTTTCTTTTTTTTTTTGAGGCAAAGTCTCACTGTGTAATTCAGGATTTTCTTTTTTTAAAAAAATGTATCAGTTATTTAATTAGATTCTTAGTAAGAAATTTAGAACACTAATTTATGAGGATAAATTCTACTTGTCAGAGTAAAATGGATCGCAAGTACCCCAGAGCTGAGGAACAGCTTTGACTTTTGCTAAAATCTGTGAGTCCACTGCTTTCTGATCCACCGACTGGCTTTGTGATCATAGCAAGAGCTTTCTCCTTTTTCTTCTCAGCCTTTGATTTAGCAGCTGTGTACTTTCTCTTGTACAAAGCCTTTCTGTAATACATAGCAGATCGGGAGTATCTACCAATTCCTCTAACCAGGACAGGATTTCAGCTGCAGTGGGGCTGCCCCTTCTTGGACTTTTTTTGCCTTCACCTTACCCTTTTTACAGGTACCACTGGCTGCAGCCTTCTCAGCTTCAGGTTTCATCTGTTTAGTGTCTGGCTTCTCAGTTTTTTCACCTGCCATCTTTCAAGATGGGAAAAAGAACTAAGTTTCCAACTTCTGGTCTATAAGCAATGACAGGAAGTCAGGATGGTCTTGAACTTACTATGTAGCCCAGGTTATCCTCCAATTCACAGCAATCTTCCTGGTTCAGCCTCCTGAGTCCTGTGATTACAGGGGTGTGCCACCATTCCTGGCCAAATCTCAAATTTAAAGTAGAAGGAAAAGGTGCCAGAAATGATGTAGCTCTTAACTTTCCCAGAAGAGAAGACTCAGACATGGGAACTTCCTTCAAAGAACAAGACTTAAAATAGAGCTGCAGTCAATTAAGATTGTGGAGTTGGCACAAAGGTACATAAATACACTGAAAGCACAATAAAGGGTGCTGGAGCAGACCTATATTTATTTTTTAAAAAGCTGATATATGAAAATTCTGACCTAGGGAAAAGAAAGAAAAAGATAAAATACTGTGCTCAGGCAATTGGTTTTCCATATACAAAAAAGGATCCTGACTTCACCTTAATTCAACCAAATAATCAATTGCAGACAGGTCAATATTATTTTGTAAAAAGGCACAACATTACAAATCTTGGGAAAATAGAGTATTTTTATACTTTTAGGGTAAGTAAATATTTTTTCATGTGCGATGCCCTGGGTTTGGTTTGACTCACCATTACTACTGAGGGAGACAGGAGGGGGCTGTTTCATAAACAAGACAAAAAATCATATACCAAAAAGGAAAAGATTGATCAAGTTGACTCAGAAATAAGAAATTCTGTTTATCAAATAATACTACAAGATACTAGCTATGAACTTGAAGAAGGTACTTAATACATATATATGAAGAATTCCTAAAAAAACATAAAATTTACAAATAACCCAGTAGGAAAAAAACACCAAAGATATGAATAGTTATCTCACAAAAGAAAAACAATATGAGTGGCAATCAAATGGATAGATGATCAGCCTCATCAATAAATAAACCAGGGAAAGAAATGTAACTCGAACGTAATGAAATATGTTTTCATACTGACCCAACTGGCAAAAAACAAAGAGTCACATGGTTTGGGATTTAGAGGTTCAAATTCTCATATAGTGCTCAAGGGAGAGATTAGCGTAGTCAGGCTACTATAACAAAGTAGATCAAACCAGTGGCTTCAACAGCAGAAATTTATTGCCCCAGAATTCTGGAACTAGAAATCGGGGTGGCTTGGCTGTCTTCCCCCTTGTCCTCACATGATCTTCATCCCTTCTGTTTTTGTACATTATAAGAACAGTAGTCTTATTAAGTTAGGGCCCACTCCAGTGACTTCATTTTAACCTTCTTCTTTAAAGAACAGCTTTCCAAATACAATTATTCTGAGATTGAATTAGTATTATGAAGAAAAATAAAGAGAATCCCAGGAGATAAAGATGTGCTGGTATTTTTGGATGACTGGGAATGTGTGGGGAGAAACCAGGTATGGAAGGAAGAGGAAGTGCAAAGTTCCTGAGTGGGAGCAAGCTGGTTTGCTTGAGAAGTAGTGTGGGGGCTGGAGGACAAGGAGTGAGAGAGAGGGTGTCAGAGAGGCAGGCAGGTCCAGGGTGTCAGGTATGAGGACAAGGACTGTGCATGAAATCAGCAGGGAGAGAATGTTGGGAGGAGCAGAACTGGAGTGTTAGGATCACAGTGCAGAGAAGGTAACAGTGGATAGCGGAAGTCAGCTAGGAGGTTCTTGAGTGATACCAGGACAGAGAAAAGGTGCCCTGGGGTAGGGAGACAACAGTAGCAGAGTGCAATGCCTGCAGATCCTGAATTTGCTGGAGGTGATGGATCAGACATGGTGTGTCAATCACTGAGGAGAATCAAGGATGCTTCCAATTTTTTCCTTAGGAATAATGGATGGAGGAACAAGTTTGGGTCAGGAAATCAAGTTCTGGTTTGGACTTCTTAAATGTGGGATACCTCACTAACCCTACTGGTGGAGCTCTAGTAGGCAGTTAGATGTACAAATGTAGAATTTGAAGAAACACAGGACACTGTTTATGGCAGCCGCAGCCAGCCTTATCATGGAGTATCCCACTGGTGACTGGTGGAAAAGCAAAACGAAATGAAAAAAAAATGGATGAAATCCTTATGCATACAAGGAGTGTTTCCTACAACATCCAAAAGGTGGTAGCACAAAACTTCAGAAGAAGCTACTCTTAGATGACTAAACCCCTGTGTCTGATCAGAAATCTATGTCACTGGGGGACAGAAATGGAGGCTAGGAAAACTTGGAGAAGCTGCCCTTCTGTGGCAGATCAACCTGAGTTTCTGTACCACTGGCTTCTGCACCCATCAGCCACACAAAGGGTAGATCCGAATGAGAACACACTGTGCTTTCTCTTCCTTCCCCAGTGTCCTCTGGCAGAGTAGGTTCTGCCTTTTGGTATGTAATGCCAGTCTCCTGCTATGTGACTGGAGAGCCCATAAACACAGCAGTTAAACCAGGAGCAGATAATGACCATCTTGCCCATGACTGTGGAATAAGCGTCCCCGCCCTGGGTGCTTAGTAGTCCCGCCCCTCTGTCCTCCAGCTCCAGGCAGCATGAGCAGCAGTGAGCACAAAAGCAAAGGCTACATTGGTCACTGGGCTCTGGCCTGTCTGTCCCGAGCACAAGTGTCTGTCAGACACATATACCTTGGCCCTTGGGCTGCTTCTCAATAAATTGCTTGAATCTAATTTTAAAATGAACTCCAAACAAATGTTCTAAGAACACTCACTTATAACCGAATTCCTTCTCCACTGTCCAAAAGACAGAGGGCCAAAGGAAAGGACATGGGGACTGCCAGACACCACCCAGATAGCCCTGAAGACTCTTTCTAATGAGGGATTAAGGCTCCCTGGAGGCGTATCATGAAGTGTCCTCCTGTAGCTTTGCATTCAAATTAACTAATGAGATAAACCTCCTGGTTCAGTTTCCTGTCTTGGGCTATAATTGCTGTTGCAGCCTTGCTAATCATTTCCTGCAGTTTTTCCTTCTTTAACTATGATAAATATTCATGCCTTTAATTTTCCATCCTCCTTTGGGCTTGGGCTTCTATTAAGAGTGAAGTTTACTCCTTCTTTTGTCTGCCTTTGCTAACGATAAACAGCATTCATTTTCTGTAATGGAGATTTCTAGGTCTGATCTTTATTCAAACCTTCATTTTTCTTTGTGTTGATTGTTCTAAAAAGAGGAGAAGCATGCAATCAGAGTTGAATCCTAGAATTTGGAGTTCCTGTGGTCTCTTTTCCTCATCCTGGGCTTCATAGGGGTGTATCAGTTCCCCGAGATTACAGGCCACATTTTCTTTGGATGAGGGTTTATGCCTTTCTTTCTCCAGATGAAGTCTCATAGCTCTCTTCAGGTTTTCAAAGCATCATGCTAAAATAAATTTTGAGACATGAACATTGTTGTCTTCGTCACTTAGACACAGTACCCCATACCAACAATTTAAGTAAGGTTGATTTGGGTTGAGACATATTTTCATATATTTATTTGCTGTTCGTATTTCCTCTGAGTTTATCTGGGCGCGTGGTCGAATGGCACCAAGGCATGACGGCACGACAGAAGAGCCTGCGGACAAAAGACTGCCCACCTCGCGGTGGCCGGGACACAGAGAGCAGAGGGAGCAAGCAGGGCAGGAGAGGCGCGCGTTCGGGTCGTGTCGTCCGGGGTGGCCTGGCGGCTCCTGCTCACGGCACGTGCAGCTGTAGCGCACCCGGCATCCAGTCACCTTTCGGGAGCATGTGCAGCGGGCGGGCGGCTTCGAAGGACAGCCGGGTTGGAGCGAGGAGCCCTGCTTCGCCGGTGTGCAGGTTAGCTGCTCATACTTCGGGGCCACCTTGCCTCATTCTCTGGGGTAACATCATCGCCCACCGTGTCTTCTAGGGACGTCACGCAGGAAGGTGACCGCCTTCCCTCTATGAACCACGAAGCATTTGAACTGAAACAGATTGTCCGCTTTCTTATCTCTGGCTAATTCTACACCTAGAAAAACTAATTTCTCAAAATCGAAGATGGTGTGCCAAAGCCACATGGCTGGATAGTACAGAACTAGGACTGCAGTCGTGGTTCTGCTTTCTTTCTTTCTTTTTTTTTTTTAACTTAGTTTTATTTTAAACAGAAAAAGAAAAAGAAAGAAAGAAAGGAAAACCTTTCCAAACAAGATGATTGGAGGGTAACAATGGTTAACACATTATATTTGTTTGTTTGTTCGTTTTGTGGTACTGGAGATTGATCTCAGGACCTTGCGCTTGCCAGGCAGGCACTTAGGCTGTTGAGCTGCCTCCCCAGCCCTGTATTATATATTATGTTTAAATTAGTTACTCAGAGTACAAGATATATGCATTTAATTATGCTAATAACATTAGCACAAACCTTTATTTTTAATGAACTAAGAGAAATTTGTAGTATAACTATCTTATGATAATACAATTGTCTTAAATATGTTCCCTTCCCTCTTTTCTCCTTTCCTCCATTGCAGTTTCCCTTTCCTTTAGAACTGTTTCTTCTGATTTTACAGTATCTATTGTGCATTTTGGATCTGATATACTTTTAGCTTATCACACTAGGGAGCTAATACAATGTAAGTCTGACATTTTATGTATAAATGTGGTCTTCAGTTGCATCCATTTAGTTACAAAAATCTCTAGTTTATCTTCTTTTTGGATGAGTAGTACTCCATTATATAAAAAGACCACATCTTTTTTATTTGTTCCTCAGTTGTTGAGCATTTTGTTTCCAAGATCTAGCTAGTATAAATTGTGCTGCTATAAACATGGGTACACATTTTTTTTTTTTTTTCTTTCAGAACCAGGGATTGAACTTAGGCCCTTGCACTTGCCAGGCAAGTGCTTATTCTACTGAGCTGTCTCTCTGGCCCCATATTGTTGTGATGTGATGTTTTTAATTCTTTTGGGAAGATTCCCAGAAAAGGAATAGTTGGGTCAAATGGGACCTTTAATCCTAGTTTTTGGAGGAATCTTCACACTGATTGCCACAGTGGTTGCATCAGTCTACACTTCCACCAAAAGTAGAGAAGGGTTCCTTTTTCCCCACAGCTCCTCCAGCATTTGTTATTGATTGGTTTCTTGATAAGAGCTATTCTTTCCTGGGTGAGATGAAATCTAAGCATTGTCTTTTTGTTGTTGTTGTTGTTTGTTTGTTTGTTTGTTTGTATAGGGTCTCACTACACAGCTTGGACTCAGTAGTGATCGTTCCTGTTTTCAGTCTCCCCAGCGCTGGCATTTCAGGTGTGTGCCACCATGCCTGGACTCGTTCAATGGCTCAACTGCCCCAGGGATTGAACCCTGGTCCCTGAGCTTGCCAAAGCAGGTGCTTAGTCCTCTGACCTATCTCACCAGCTCTCTTAAGTATTGTTTTAATTTGCCTCTCTCAAATGACCAGTGATACTGCACACTTTTTCATATATTTATTTGCTGTTTGTATTTTCTCATTTAAGAAGTGTGTATTCATCTCAGATGCCTAATTTTGGGTTGAGTCTTTAAATTTGGGAGGTCTGAGTTTTCTAAGTTCTTTATTTGTTCTTGATAGTAATCCTTTGTCTGAAGAAAATCTGACAGACATTTTTCCCTACATTGTGGGTTGTCTTTTCACTCAGTGGTTTCTCTTTTTTTTTAAGTTTTTTTTTTTTTTTTTTTTTTTTTTTTTTCTAAATGCCCTATGGGGTGGTTTGGCTGGTGTGTTGTGGGGATCGAACTACAGCAACCTGAGGCTGACAGCTTTGTGGAAGCAGCCACTTAAACAACTGAGCTAAGGCCAGGCCCCCCTCAGTGGTTTCTCTTGATGTGCAAAAGCTTCTTAATAAAATGAAATTCCAGTTGTTGATTCTTTGTGATAGTTACTATCAATTTGGGGTTTTATTCATGAAGTCTTCGCCTAACATCTTCAAGAGTTTTACCTATTGTATCTTCTAGGAAATTTAATGTTTCTTTTTGTTGTTGTTGTTGTTTCTGTTTTTATATTTACATCTTTGATCCATTTCAAATTTAGTTTAGTGCATGGTAAAATTATGGGTTCAATTTTAATCTTTGACATGTGCAAAGCTAGATATTTTAGTAACATTTGTTAAAGAGGCTTTCTTTCTTCCAGTGAATGTGTTTGACACTTCTGTCAAAGATAAGGTATATGTATGTCTGGAGTTGTTTCTGCATCTCCTAATCTATTCCACTGATTATCTGTCTGTCTGTCTGTCTATCTATCTATCTATCTATCTATCTATGTATCTATCCATCTATTTTGGAAGTATGACACTTTTTTTTTTTTTAATGTATTTAGTACAGAGTCTACCAGGTCTCACTATGTAGAATGGACTTATAGTAATTTTCATGTTTTCAGCCTCTGAAGTGCTGGGATTACAAGCTTGCACCACCATGCCCAGTGTCAATCACTGGCTCATTGCACCCCAGGGGTGGGGCTGGCACAGTAGACCAGGGATTGAACCCTGGCCTCTGAATTCTGCCTAAGCAGGTGCTTTAGTCCACTGAGCTATCTGGCCAGACCTATACACTTTTTTTTATTTTTCAGGTTATATTTATTTTTATTTTTTAAATTTTTTAATAGATTGCAAATTGAAAATAAATTATTTACAAACATAACTGAATATAACAATAAAAACTGTCCAAAATAAAAATGAAGAAAGAATTTATAGATCAGTCATAATAGTTCACTGTGTCAAAACCAAGAAACTTATATTCATATAATTAGAATTCTCAAAGTAGAAAGGAGTAGGCAATAACTATTTAAAAATTTA
>NW_004524709.1:2767415-2770676 GCF_000260255.1 Octodon degus | reverse complement strand
GCCCAGTCTCAGTTGCTGTCTCAGTGCGCCCAGGGGGCGGGGCCAACATGGCAGGCCCGGGGATCGAACCCCTAGCCCCTACATTGAGACATCAATTCTTGTCCTTCCCAGCTAACAGAGAACAATTTTACACCTCCATATCAATAGTGCATTATGCATCAGTACTTTGTGTCCCTGATCCTCAACTTTGTCTAGAATTTTAGAATCCTTGAGGACAAGGACCTTGTCCTCAATGCTCTCCTCATTCAGGTTGTAGCACAAAGGTCTTGGAATCAGGTAGATGTTTGTGAAAGAATGAGCACTATTCATAAATTCTATTGTACTTTTAAACTAGTGAAGCAAGACCGTAGAAGACCATGGGGATGGTAGAAGCTATGGAAAATGGGAGAATTCATACAGCATCACACTTAAAAATTCATGAGATTCTAGAGGCAGACTTCCAACTACCATGGTGTGAAAACATCGAGTCATATCTCCTCCAAACCACTACAAAGCTGGGTGGAAATGATCAAAAACAACCATTTCAGGGTTCTGAAAAATCAACCACACACAAACAACAAATTGAGAAGCACTGAGACATGAAAAATAGCCCAAATGTTCCTGCAAAAGCCTTCTTGTCCGGTCTGCCTCCCTCCCACCTGCTTTCATAGTTTTGGCCACAGCTATATTGGTAAGGGGCTCCCCAGAAGCAGATAGCAGTTTTGCTGCCAAAGCAGGTAAATCGTTTTTGAGCAGAAGGCCAAACCCCATGGTGCTGATAGTAGACTAAAGAACTCAGAAACAAATGGGGAGCCCACAGTCTACAAATCTTGACATGTGGTCCCTTGGGTGAGCAGGGGGCCACCCCTAAACCTCACGGAAACTCTTGGGATTAGACGGCCACAAGGAGGCTGTGATGGGCTCCCCACATGTCACAAATGCAGGTCATGTCTTGGATTTCCTGTTTAAAGAAATACCACAAAAACCCTATAAGGAAACTCCCCTCTTTTCTCCTCTGTCCTCTTCTCATCTTTGTCCCCAGTGTTGGTCATGGAACCCAGGGTCTCACACAGGCTAAGGAAGTGCTCTACCACTGAGCCATGCCCCCTGCCTTATTATTATTTTTTATAATATTCTCATGTTTTCCTCTTTGTTTTTAAAATTGTATTTTAATGGTGGTGGTTGAGTCCTTCAAGGAATTTAAATTCCAAATGTTCATTCTAATTCTTTTTTAAAAAATTTATGTATTTGGTATAGGGCCTTGTTATATATTTTGGACTTGTCATGACATGTGGTACTGGGGATGGAAACTAGATCCTTGTGCTTGCCAAGACTGCTGAGCTATCTACCTAGCCTGATGTCACATTGGTTCTGAAATTCACTCTTCTGCCGAACTTACAGAGCAGGGATACAGATGTATGTGACCATGTTAGCTGAATACCAAGTTAGTTCTCTGAAATGCAACCAAATACCCTCAGAATCTTCAATGCATGGCCTGATCCCACCTACCTGTCATCATCTGGTGTGATTAGTAGTGTAGGCCATCCTGAGTATGTACAGTCTATATGTGGATATGGAAGAGGGGAGGTAGGTGGGATAAAACTCTCTGCTGAGTTTTATCTGACTAATGGATAGAGTAGATGTCTACCTTGTAAGTTCCCTTGTAAGACTGAGATTTTACTATCTTCTTAACCTTTGGTCCTACACAAACATTTGTGTAATATACTTATAGGATCAGCTACATAATTTGCGGGTCCCAGTGCAAAATAAAATACAATACCTCTTTTTAAAAAGTGATTAAGAAGCTTAAAATAGTACAGCAGAGCATTAAACCAAATATGAGGCTCTTCTGACTACATAGGTCACGCCCCATAAAACTCACTCTTGCAACCTCCATGTGTCTCTCTTCAGACAAAACCACAGAGGACCTAAGCGTGTTACCACCCTCACTTAGAAGACTCCTTTGCTCTTGCAAATCTTGTTTCACTCATCTCTCCTCATCATAGAGCCTCTTCTCAGCTAGCTTTTTCAGGAGACTTTCTCTAGGCTACCAGGAAGATCAGACCTTTGGCTCTAACTTTTTCTTCTTAGTTTGTCTAGAGTTGGGGAGGTGCACGTGCAATTTGGTTAAGTGAATATAAAAAAACACTCTTCCTGACATGACCTCTCCTGCCCGGTTCCACCTGGGGCTAACCAACCTTGGGATCTCACTGTTTACAGTAGGATGGTGGGGAAATGACCTTCAGGGAAACAGAATAACTGGCAAGAATTCCTGGCATGTATCACTTTGATCAGAATCCCCTTTTGTTTTCTTTCTTGCAAGTCTTTGGTTTAGTGGGCTCTGAAAAGTGTGTGAAGGTAACTCAGCTGCTGAGTGGTACTCAGTGATACCCCTCCACTCTTTCTGTGACCTGTGGTCCCTCTTCAGGCAGACCCATTGCCACTCTCAGATCAGCTTGTTTCTTTCTTCCCTCTTTTTTATCCTTTTTCCCTTCCTTGCTTGTTTTTGATCAACATGAGCAATGGGCATTTGTAGCAGTCTGTGGATAGTACCAAGGGCCTCTTGAACATTACAGTGTTTCATTTCACCAGGCTCAGGTTCCCAGGCCTTGCCCCAAAAGGTAAGGGTAAAGCGTATCCTTAACTCTTTTCAATGAATCATCACGTTGTATCCTGACCCATTTACTTGTATATCTCCCTTGGTGCTGATCCAATAGGAATTCATTGGTGAATAGTTTAAGAATGCAAATTCTTGCATTCCTCTAAATCCAGAGTTTCTGCTTCAGCAGGTCTAGCATGAGATGTTCCAGGTGATTCTAATATGCAGAGCCCTGAGGTAGGATACAAGGAATAAAGATAGATAGATAGATAGATAGATAGATAGATAGATAGATATAAGGAAAATCATAGTTTAAAAATGGCACTTTAAAAAACCCTGCAATTTTAGGATAAGTTAACCAAAGTTACAGTGCTTTTCTTCAGTCCCATAAAATTCAACTCAAATAAAATTTAATATTTATAAGACTCAGCTGGGAGTAGTGGTACTTGTCTGTAATCCCAGCGCTTGGGAGGCTGAGACAGTAGGATTGCCATGAATTCAAGGACAGCCTAGACTACATAGTGAGTTCAAGGCCAGTCTAAACTATATAGCAAAGGGCTAGCCAGATAGCTCAGTGGACTAAAACATCTGGCAGGCACAGAAACTGGATTCGATCCCCTGCCTGCTGTGCCAGCCCAGCACTCGGGGCCCACTGAGAGGGCAACTGAGACTGGGCGTGGTGT
>NW_004524709.1:2764882-2766600 GCF_000260255.1 Octodon degus | reverse complement strand
AACCAAAAACGGGCTGGGGAGATGGCTCAGTGGAATAAGAGCTTCCCTGGCAAGCGCAAGGGCCTGAGTTCAATCCCCAGTTCTGCCAAAAACAAAAACACTCCAAAAACAACCAACAAAAAAAGACTGTAAAACAATGTTGTTGTAGTGTTACAGAGTGTTAGCCTTAACCATATTTTAATGCAAATGTATCATGTGATTTTTTTTCTAAAATTAATGAGTTTTGAGTTCTTTCTGCCCACTTAAAATTACTTGTGATATCTCAGGACTACACATCTGTTTGATAGTTTTACTGGGTAGTTCCTTCTAACACTGGCTCACCAGATAAATGTTACCAGGTTTTATGGTGTTTGTGTATCCTTCTAGAGTTGAATTCCAGGTTTCTTTTGGTCTTTGTTTGTCTTGAACAAAGAATTGAACAAAACAAAACACAGTGACAAAAAGTACTTGAAAAAGTAGAAGATTAAGGGGAAAATTGGCTCTATCAAATAAATATGGGCTGAGTAAAAGAGAAAAAAGAAATATAAAAGTACACTGTGGAGGACAGGGCAGGCTGTTGTGAGAAAAGCCACGCTGGTGAGCTCTACTTGGTCTCTGTACCCTTTTATGCTGTCTACATCTTGAGGAAGCATACGAAAACTTCACAGTATGCATCCTGAGAGGTGAGGCTGGGGTTGCACACCTCTGGCTGACGTCTGGTCTAGGCCATACTACTGAAGACCTGCTCGAGTTCTCACAGGAAGTCCATGTGCAGGGTGTGGGCACTGTTCTGCACAGGAGCTCTGGGGCTTTGTTCATAACAGGTCGTGCCTACTTCCCCATCCAGCTTTGCCACACCCTAATCTGTCTCATTTCCCCTGAGAGACACAGGACCCCACAATTCTTTTATGGGGTGCTGAGTGAGTGAAAGTATCTGTTTTCCATAGATTCTTCAAATTGGAAGGGGATATAGACCCTACTTACTGGGGATTAGGTGCTCTCCAACTATGTTGGGTTTCTGTGGCTCACTGGCTGGATTGAAGAAAGAAAAACCTACCAGAAAACAACCAGAAAAGAGTTAATGACCATTGAGCTGACTGTTTGACAGGAGAAAGAAACTTCACTGTGAGCCCAAATATGGGGAACAGGTCAGAAATCCATGCTTCCTACAGCAGCCCTGGAGTCTTGTTTCTTGAAGAGAAATTTCAAGTCTTCCAGAGGCTCAGAGGAGTAGCTTCCTCCTTTTGAGTGACCTTGTTCTTCAGGCAATTCAGGTGGGACTGGCTTTATTCTGGAAATATGAATCCAATTATCTGACCCTACTACCTTCACTGCAGTAGGTGTGGTGAGGATGACCAAAAAGGAGCCCTTGCACTTCGGCTTTAATTGGTAGGTGGGTATCCTCTCTCTCTTTATGAGCACCTTATGGCAAAAAGCCTTGGGTGTTTTCTTTTTAAATGACAAGCTTTTCTCTTCTGTGTGGAGAAGAGCCACTGTGCTGGTTAAAATAATTCAAAATGAAAAGAGATTCCTTTCTCTTGTTCTCCAAAATCAGAGACTTAGTTCACAAGGCCAGTTGGTAAAGGAAAAAGAAAAAGATGATGGCAGTTGGCATGAGCCCACACACAGCTGCATGATTCCGTGCAGATGCTAAGCCTACTCATTAGTACAACCCTCAGGCAGGAGAGAGGCACCCTTAATCCTAGCTCCTCACCCTTACCCTAGCACCACACCAAAAT
>NW_004524709.1:2757355-2763547 GCF_000260255.1 Octodon degus | reverse complement strand
TATAATTCTTATGTTTACACTTTGTGACATTTTAGGGAGCAACAAAAGTGCATCCATCAGCCTTACCCGGCTGCCTCCTGCCTGGGTACACCAGCTCATGCTACTGGCTAGCTCTTTCTAAACATTGTTCACCAAATAAATGATATTGGGGTTTTGGTGCTTACATCTCTTTCTGGAGTTGAATTCAATGGTTTTTTTTTTTTGTTGTTCCACACAAAGACTTGAACAAAATGATCAAAAAAGTGATAACAAAGCTTATTTGAGAAAGCAAATGTGAAGAATGAAGGAGAAATTGGTTCTTCAGATGGCAAGCTGAGGCTCAATAAAAGAGGGACAAACGAGATAAAAGGACACAGCATGAAATGGTGAGGAAAGCCCTGCTAGTGAGTTCTGGGCACCTGTGTCCTTTCATCTACACCCCCACATACAGCCTGCATGAGTCTGTACGTGTCCATCCTGAGAGGTGGTGCTGGGGCCCCACGCCTCTGGCTGACATCTGGTCTAGGCCATCCCACTGAAGACCTGCTCCGATTCTCAGAAGTCCACATGCAGGGCTATGGGCACTGTTCTGCACAGGGCTCTGGGATCTTGCACTTAACGGACCATGCCTGCTTCCCCATCCAGCTTGTCATACCCTAATCTCCTGTCTCAGCGTGATAGGCAAAAAGAAGAGGACAAAGGAAGAGGACATGAAGTGTACCCCTCCAGGCCATACCTGGTGACCTACCCCACCCCCCCAGCCAGGCTTCTTCTCCTAACAGCAAATCAGCTGCAAGTCTCCACAATCCCACCATCTTTCTAAGGCTCCATCAGTAGGTACATAGGCTTTGGAAGGCATCTTAGATCCAAACCATAGCACAATGCTGCTTCTTGCTTTTCTGATTTGTCATTGTTTCTCTCAGTCATCATTAAGAATTCTTTCTCCTTGCCCTTGGTTCTTTTTATAGTCCGCTTGCTGACTGTGAAGAGCTCACCACACAAGAATGAAACTGCTGAACCAAAATAAAAAGACTTCTCCTATTGACAGAGACCGACTTTCTCTTTCTGTTTGTTTGTTTCTGTTTTTTTCTCTCTTTTCCTTCTTTCCTTCCTTCCTCCATTCCTCCTTCCCACAAATAATTGTTGAGCACCTTTTTATGCCAGACATGCCCTTGTACCCTGATGGAAAAGACAGGTAGCTGCAAGGGTTCAAGGTTGAAAACTGTCACTTGGAGAAGAGAGCCTCAGGGTGGGAGAAAGTAGACCAGGAACAATGAGGGGGAAAGGATGGGAAAAAAGAAAGAAAGCCAGAGTTATAGGTGCTATGAAGAGTACTCAAATGGAACAATAGGATAGAGTGACTCGATGACTAGATTTGATGCCTGGGAGAGGGCTGTCTCCAATTAAGTATTAGGAATCTTAAATTAAAAAGAAATTCTAATGTCAGAAGGGGAAGCATTCAGGCAGGAGGAAGTATGTGCTTGGAGAATTGAAATTAAAAATAAAACCAAATAAAATATAATGGCAATATAATTTTGTGCCCCAGCCTAGTGTTCTTGAAAAACTTATTTCTATTCATGTTTCCATTAAAAAGGACTCTTCAAAGTCTGAGTCAGTGGTGGAAAAATACAGCTTAGTGGCAGAGACAACTAAGAAATGGTAAGCTGCTCAATGGAATAGTCAATTGAATTTTTTTCCTAAACAATTAGTTTGCTGCCCTTGCTAGGCAGGAATCCTGCCTTTTTCTATTCTCAGGGTGGAAAAGAAGAAGGAAAAAGCCTAGATCAAACTCCAGTCAAGAAATGGAACCAAACTCAAGATATCCACCACACCTCCAACAAAAATAACCTCTATTACTCACCAATTCCAGTAATGAGAGAAGAGATTGTGAACAGTGCATGATGTCATTATATTCTGAATTAATTGGAACCAGAGAAGAGGTAAGGTTTTAGATAGAATACACAAAGAATTCCACCCTTCCTCCTTGGTTTGCTTTTCAATTAAATACTAAAAATATACCCACCCTAAATTATCTGAGCAATTCACTTGCTATAGATTGAACTGTGCCCACACTCCACACCCTAATTCATATGCTGGATTTCCAATTCACCACGTGACTGTATTTGGAAGCGGGGCCTTTGTGGCCTTCATCAAGGTAACATGAGGTCCTAGGGGTAGAGCCCTGGTCTGACAGAACGGGTGTTCTCCTGGTTGGAAGCTGAGGCACCAGAAGTGTGAGGGCACAAGGAGAAGGCCAGGAAACACAGCCTTCACAGGATTCAGCCGTGCTGCCAACTTACATGTCTGCTGAAGCCACCCAGACCATAGTATTTTGTTAGTCCCAGTTGACTAAGACATGGGTTACCTTTAGCTGGTATAGAGAGGGTGCAGTAAAACGATTGAAGGTGATTGGCTTCCCTACTGTCCCCACCATCAAGGATGGAAATGAAGGGGTCCTGGTGACCCACAGATTTGGGATAGAATTGAAAAGAAACTCCCTTTTCAAGGGACTACAAGTGTGGCTCAATGGTAGGGAACTTGCCTAACATATTGAAGGACCAGGTTTCAACACCTAGAACATAAAAAAAAAAACCTCTTCCATTTTTCATGATTGGGAGTTAATACATTTTTTAATAAAAAAAGTTAGCAATATCTTTTTTTTTTGGTACTGGGAATCAAACTCACAACCTTGTACTTGCCAGGCAGGTGCTTTTGTCAATGAGCTACCTCCCCAGCCCCAGCAATATCTTAAATTAAAAAAAAATTGTATCAAGGCATTTTAATGTTTATTAAGTGAATATATGAAAATGATACCACTGACCTCATAATATACAACATGCACTTTAATATTTTTCCTCTTGTTCCGATGTTGCTAACCTGAGACTGGGTGTATATCAAGTGGATTAATATCAGCTTTACTTGTACTCCCTGAACACAGCACAGCATAATCAGACCTGAGGATGACATAGTGGGCCCTAGGAAACTTGGCTTTCGGGGGTTCCTTCCTCCATAAAAAATTAACAGTTTTATTTTATTTTATTTTTACTATTCATCCACTTAAAAAAATGACATTTTGTCATTTGCCACAACATAGATGAAACTCAGTATCACTGCATTAATTACCATGTTAAGCCAAGTCAGAAAGACAAATACACAAATATGATCTCACTCACGTGGAACCTAGAAAAGATGATCTCAGAAGTCGAGCGCAGAATGGCAGTTACCAGAGGCAGGGAGGGATGGAGAAAATTGGTCAGGGGTACTGAGTAGCAGGCAGGAGCAAAAGTCCTGGTGAGAGACTGTAAGAACTATGTCATGCACGCTCCACAAAGCTTGAAGAAAGGATTTGTTAATGCTTTAACCATAAAGACAAGGTGAAGGTTTGAGAAGATATGTATACTTAATCCTATGTGGACATCTCACAGTGTGCACATGTGTGGAATAGATCTAATTTCATGTTATATAGTCAGTTAAAATTCTAATTTAAATGAAATTTTAGTTTTTATAGTGAAATTCTTCTGGTTTAAAAGAAATAGACATGAAATCATTTTGTGAACCCAGAGAATTATCCTGAGTCCTCAGCACTGTGTCAGTGCCTGAGGGTCAAGTCCTCCTGTCAGGGGCAGTTCTCTGTTTCCATAGTTTGGGTCCTGTGTCTGTCACTTTCTAGTTGTGAGATCTGGACATCATCATTTAGTAACCTCATCTGTAAGTGAGATGAATGCAACCAAACAAAATAGAGAAAAATCTTTCATGTTTTATTGGAGGATACTTTGATTAGTTGCTCTGGTTAGGACAAATTGGAGGAATTAGTTGTCTTGAGCAGTGCAGTATGAGCTGTAATTAGAAGTAAGAATTTGCCCTCCCACTCTTCCCTGAGGCCAGAGACCCAACTATGGAACATGGGGGTCAGAAACATAGATGTCCAAAGTGTCGAGTGGCTTTCCCTCTCTGTAACAAATACCGGAGATAATCTGCTCATAAAGAGGAAAGGTTTATTTTGATTCATAGTTCTGGAGGCTTTAGTCCATGGCTGTTTGCTCTTGGTTCTGTAGTGAGGCAGCACAGCCTGTGGGGAGCAAGTGGTGAAGGAAATTTCTGGCTTCATGGCAATCAGCAAAGAGAGAAGGAGCTGGGGCCAAAATGCCCTGCAGGGACACATTCCTGGTGACCTACCTGCCTTCCATTAGGGCCCACCTTGTAAATGCTCTACCACCTCCCAGTAGCACCACAGACTAAACCAAGCCATCCACAGTAGGGCCTTTGTGGGAGCTAGTTGAGAGCTCAGCGCCATAAGCACCTGCCTGGCAAGCACAAGGTCCTGAGTTCAATCCCTGGTATTAAAAAAAAAAAAAAAAGAAGGGCCTTTGGGGAATGTTTATTCAAAAGACGTAAGCAAGGCAGGATCTTATGAAGAGGCTTCATCTTTTGCCATTTGGATATCTTAATTGAAACCATTTCTCTCTAAATATGGGATGACCTCTCTGGATATGGGTGACCTCTGGGTGAAGCTTCACAGTTCTGAGTTCTGCTCTGAGCTGGGATTTGGCCTATAGGAACATGAACAGCTTTCAGTTCGGCGCTTGAAAGGTCTCAGTAAGCAGTGCTCTTGAATACTGAGCTCCAGGCTGCGAGAAAGCTCATTTCTGATGTCGTCAGTAGCACCCATACAATATCTGGTAAACTTTATTTTGGGTCTTTTTTTTTTTTTTTTTGGCGGAACAGGGGATTGAATTCAGGCCTTTGTGCTTGCCAGGGAAGCTCTTATTCCATTGAGCCATCTCCCCAGCCCCTATTTTTGGTCTTTTAAGAATATATTTGCTAAACTTATTGGTCTAGATTATGTGTAGGTCAGTAATTCTTAACTGAGGGTAATTTTGTCTTTCTCTCTGAGGGGACATTTTTGATTGCCACAGTGAGGGACAGAGCATAACTAGCTTTAGTAGGTAGAGTCAAGGATGCTATTTCAGTTCCTACAATGTACAGGACAGCCCTTGCCAACAGAAGATTTCCCTTAGTGCTCCAAGGGCTGAGGGGGAAGCCCCCTGCCCTCTAGTCTTACCTCTACTCCTGTCCACCCCAGGAGTGAAAATCAGAGTGCGATATTACAGCACACTGTGAGGTCAATTGGCTCTATTGTTTAATAGAAAAATAAGCAAGTAAGTGTGTTTATGAGATTATTCCTCTCACAACCTCAGCTAAACCATATCTAACTAACTTTACCGTATAGCCTGCTAAGTTGGTTTCTTTTATTCTCAAGATTGAAAAACAAATGCATGGCTGTAATCCCCGTGCTGGGTAGGCTGAGACAGGAGGATTACTGTGAGTCTGAATGGTGTAGTGAGACCCTGTACCAAATAATAGATAGATAAATAAATAAGAAAAGCAAGTATGATTTTGTCAAAGTAACCAGAGGCAAACTGCATGACTAAGATTTCTATCTAGAAATAAACAACTATCACCCTCTGCTGGAGAAGTTTGTAACACTTTCATTAAGTGTTTTGGGGGATGGATAGAATTGACATGAGTCAAACTAATTTAACAAATGTCTTGGGGCCACTATTTCTTTTGCACTATTAAGCCAGAATAGCCAGCCAGCAGCCCCAGACTCCAGCAGCCGTCAGCATGGGCTATGCACTCGTCCTGCTGCGCCAGCCTGGACCCAGGAGTGGCAGTCAAAGCAGGGGTGGGCCCATTCTTTTATGGAAAAGACCTCTGTGGACCCCTCACTGTAGCAAAAAAAAGTTCATAATAAAGTGGAGAGATGTTTAGGATATATTTAGGGAAAAAGAATAACACAAGAGTCATTTTAATCTATTGTATGCTAACAGCTGGGCAAAACAATTAAATATGCTTTCGTGTGTGTGTGTGTGTGTGTGTGTGTGTGCGCGCGCGTGTGCGTGTGTGCTGGGACTGAACCCAGCTGGTCCTAAGCATATACTGTACCAAAGAGCTACAGCCCCAGCCCATAAACAATTTTTGAAAACAGCTTTTAATCTTCATATTTTCACCAAAAAATAAAGTATTTCAAGATGTTCACACTTTTTTCCTCAAAGTAGGATGGAACACCATTTTTCTTCTCTTTTACTTTTCTGCTTTCCAAATTTGCTATAATTTTTTTTCATAATTTTATTGATAAACAGATAGCAATGAGACAGTTTCAAATCAAATCAGTAGGACAGTTTCAATAACTAACATACTGCATACATTCTT
>NW_004524709.1:2746649-2756305 GCF_000260255.1 Octodon degus | reverse complement strand
CCTGGCCCAGCTGCAAGGGCCAGCATCCATTCTGTATGCATCAATCCAGGGCTTGGCTACACATAGACAAACATAGACTGGGATAGTTAACTTCATGTGTCAACTTGACGGGGCCAAAGGATGCGCGAACAGCTGGTTAAACATTACTTCTGGGTGTTGCTGTGAGGGTTTGTCTGGAAGAAATTAGCATTTACTCAGTGCACTGAACACACAGAATTGCCCTTTGCCATGTGGGTGTCTATGGTGTAATCCTGTGAGGATCCAAATAAGGCAAACAGATGGAAGAAGGGATCTCTCTCTCTTCCTCCCTCCCTCCCTCCCTTTCTCCCCGTCTCTCTCTCTTCCTCCCTCCCTTCCTCCCTCCCTCTGTCTCTCTCTCTTCTCCCCATCTCTCTCTCTCTCTCTCACACTCTCCCCTCCCTCCCTCTCTCCCCGTCTCTCTCTCTCTCCCTCTCTCCCTCTCTCCCTCCTTCCCTCTCTCTCTGTCTCCCTCCCTCCCCATCTTTGTCCCTGTCTCTGTCTCCCCTCCTTTTCCCTCCTCCCCCCTTTCTCTTACCTTCCTCTTCACTTGAGTAGGAAGACCCATCTTCTCTTGGCTATAATGTTCCTGGCTCTCAGACTTTCAGACCTAAATTAAAATTTATGCCATCAGGTCTAGTCCTCAAGCTTTTAAACTATACCACTGATATTCCTGGCTCTTTAGTTTGTAGATGATAGATCATGGAACTTCTCAACTACCAAAATCCTATGAGCCAATACCTTGCAATAAATCTCCTTATATTCACATTTGTCTCAGTATCTATGAGGAATTTATTTCAGGACTTCTGTGGATATCTAACTCTCTGGATGTTAGACTCTTTTATAAAAATGGTGGTGTATTTGCATTTAACCTATGCATGTTCTGTTGTATATTTTAAACTATCTCCAAATTAAATATAATGCCTAACACATTGTAAATATCATATAGACAGTTGTTATCCTGTACTATTTAGGGAATAATAACAAGAAAATTTCTGTTTGTATTCAGTATAGACAATTGTTTTTCCTGAATACCTGGCTCCATGGCTGGTTGAATCCATGGCTGCAGACTCTGTAGACAGAGGGCTGGCTGTGTACCTATCCTGCTGGTTCTGTTGCTCTGCAGAACCCTGAATAGTACAGATACATATCACTTTTTAAAAAGGCAGTACTTTGAAATCATTGAGGATTAACAGGAGAGTTGTACAGATACTAGAGAGTTCCTCTCCCTCCTTCACCTGAGCTCTCCTACTGTCAATATCTTTTGTCTCTACTTATTGACACTAACAGATGAGCAGTGGTATGGAACTATGAGCCAAACCACTCCAGTTCAATTCAGACCTCCCAGGTTTCCTGTGATGGCCTTTCGGGGCGATGCAGGATGGCGCTTGGTGTTGAGCACATACCTTCCTATGACTTTGTGATGCACATCACAGTGGAAGTGCTGAAGTCATCATACCTGTGTTGGGATCAAAGCGCTTCTGATTCTTTTCAAATGCAAATAGAAATGTCACACTGATTCACAGCATCTATACAATTTGTTCTCCCTTTCTGTTTTTACACTTAGGGCAGGGATGTTTGTAAGAGTTTTGTGGCACTGATCTCTGTCCTCCAGAGCTGAGCCTTTACCAGGAATAATCACCATGACCTTTGTTGGCAGGGTTGACCTTTGATAAGCCTAAATGAGTATGTGCTGTTCTAGTTCCCTGCTCCAGTCTCAGCCCCTTTCCACAGGATCAATTATGGTAGAGGTCAAATATGAGTTTCAGTTTATTTCTACCCCCGTGAAGCCTCGGCCTGCCTGCTGTTGGAGCTGAATTACTCTTTCATCTCTTGCTCCATTGCCATTCTAGGACTTTGTCATCCTCCATGGAATTGGCCCCTTTCTGGGTTGGGGCTTTAATCTGAATTCTATTAGACAGCAGAACCTAGGAGGCAGGTTTGCACACAGGTAGTTTACTCTAGAATGTGACCCCACAGGGCTGGAGCAGGAGGTGACACAGGAGCAAAAGTAACCCATGTGTGTGATATTGACTTGGCCACTGGTGGAGGCAGCTGGGACTCCATCCTATGGGACTGTCTAGGGAATGTTATGAAATGATAAGACAAGCTCTTCTCCACCCAGCCCATTCCCTGAGGGCTGCAGCTTGCCTGGGGGGGGGGCCTGTTAGCCCCTTGCACTTCTGTGATGAGGGTGCACGGGTGGGAGGGATTCCATCGACCTTGCTCTGCAGAGCCAGCACCTGTAGGGGCTTGATGCTGTGATCTTACACTGGGCAAAGCCATGGGGCAAGTTAGAGGTGGCCCGAGAAGAGAGGTGGGATGGCAGAGAGGTTTTCTAGGTTATATGACTCCTGGCTGTATGCTTCTTTCTTGGCTTATGCCTCTATAAAAGTGGAGCAGTTAGTGGTACAATGGCAAAGGACACCAAGGTGGCAACCTTTTAAGCTGCCCCACTGCCCATGGACAGGTTGCCCTCAGAGCCAATAGCACAGTTATCCTCCTGGTTCTCCTCTCATACCTGTCCTGGATTCCCTTGGTCTCCTTGTTGGGTTGGACACTTTTCAGTCATGCTTTTGGAGTTTACTCTAGGGAGACAGCCTCCACTAGCTTCCTGAAAAAGACATCTGGGAGGCTGCTGCCATTAGAATATGCATGTGTGGAAATGTTATTTTATTCTTACATTTAAGGAGAAGGTGGGAAATTGCATCCTTTGCAGTTGAAAGGCAGTGCTCCATCACGTCCTTTATCCTAGTGTAGGTGGGCAGCCCAAAGTCAGCGTGAGATTCCCCAGCCTTTGAAATGAACCAGATTCATTCTCTCTCTCACCCTCCTTCTCCCTCCCTTTCCCTCCGTCTCTCTCTCCTTCTCCCTCTCTCTTCTCTCCCTCATTTATTTCCTCCCTCTGCCTTCCTCTCACTCCAGAAGCTTGGGGTATCTTTTTTTCCTCAGTGTTCTGAAATTTTACACTGATGTTACTTGGTGTGCACCATTATTACCCACGATCTGGGTATTCATGAGCCTTTTAAATCTGGAAACTATTTTTCAGCTCTGAGAAAAGTCGCTTGAATTATTTCATTAAAGGCTTTTCCCTCCCTCTTTTTTTCTATGCTTCCTTTTGGGAATTCCTGTTACTCAATTGTGGGTTCTCTTGATCTGTTCCTTTAAAATGTCTTTTTTTTTTTCCTTTTCTGTTATTAGTGTGTTTGTTCTATTTTTTAGGAAATTTTCCTCAATTTTAATTCAGTCTCTTTAGGGAGTTTATGCTATAAATGCTCTAGCTTCTTCCTTTATATTTGTTTCATATGCATGTAACATTTCTTATAATATATAACATATGAAACAGAATTGTTCCTCAACATATAATGGGGTAACATCCCAATAAATTCATCATAGTAAAAGTATCATGAGTCAAAAATGCATATAAGGCCGGGGAAGATAGCTCAGCGGCATAAGTGCCTGCCTGGCAAGTGCAAGGTCCTGAGTTTGATACCTGGTACCAAAACTAAAAAGATTTTTTTTTTAAAAAATGCATATAACATCTGGGAATATAGCTCAGTGGCGGAGTGGTTGTCAAGCCAGTTCAAGGACTTAGGCTTGATGCCTGCCCTGAAAAAAAAAAAAAATTAAAACACAACTTACTGTTATGGCTTTGATAAAGAAAAAGGTCCTACAAAAGGGGCATGTGTTTAGAATGGGGCTTCTGGAAAGCAGTTAGGTCAGAGGGGCTTCACCCTCATCAACACCAAGGATGAATCTGTAGGTGTCTCTAGTATGGGGGGGGGTAGTTGGAGAAGGAAGGTCACTGGGGTGTGGCTTTGAAGGGTGTATTGTTTTCTCTGGCTTTTCTTTGCTCTGTTTCCTAGCTGCCAGGAGTGGAGTGGGTTTGCTTCTCCAGAGCTGCTATGATGTTTTTTCATGAAGCCAGCTGACCATTAGCTAAAATCCCTAAGGGTATAAACCAAAATAAATCTTTTCTCCTTTAACTTGTAAATGTTAGGTATTTTGTCATAGCAACAGAAAGGTGACTAAGACCCTTACTGAGCAACTTAGCTCAGCTGCACAGTACATGGTAGGGTATTGGCTGTTTCCCTTCTTGATTGCAAGGCTGGATGAGAGGCACAGCTCACTGCTGCTGCTCAGCGTCCCCAGACCCTATCTTACTGCATATCACTAGCTCAGGAGGAAACATCAAAATGTGAAGTATAATTCAATGAATCTGTGGTGGATTAACTGATGGTCAACTTGTAACACCCAGCTGAACTGAATCAGTGTGGTGCTAGGTGTGGAAGGTCCACCTGAGGATTGTTGGCAACAGCATAAAGGAGAATGGAGGAGAAGACAGCGTGCTGGTGATTCTCCTGAGAAGCTTGTTACACCAGTTTGTCTGATATGAATTCAGTGTGTTTCATTGTTGGAGAAGCTTTGGATCCTCGCTGTCACTGAGGATGGCTGTGTTTTTTGGGGGGAGGGAAAGGTCTGATTTTACCTTGATCGCCGCTTTCTTGTTCTAGCACAGATCCCTCAGCCTGCTGACACAGATCCTTTATCCCACTGGCACAAACTTTCTAGCTTTCACCACTGACCTTTGGGCCTTCCCTTGATTCAGACTTGCATGGGACAGTGTCCTGGGCTCTAGGCCTCCAGCTGGACTTGTGTGGAACATTGCTGTGAGATCCAGGCCTCAGCTGGATTTCTTGGATCTCTACTGCATGGACAGACCTCCTGCAGTCTTCTACCTTGGGCTTTTTTTTTTTTAGGTGTATACCATAAAATAATCCTATAAATTTACATGGACTGTGTTAAGTCTATTCTCCTGTAAACCTTGACTAAAACAGAATCAAAGAACTAGTTCTTTGAAAGAATAAAGTGGATCAGCCCCTGGCCAGACTTACCAAGAAACAATGAGAAAAGACCCGTATCAGTGCAATTAGAAACGAAGATGAACTCCTAACAGACACGGTGGACGCCCAGAAGACAGTAACTACTTTGGAAAATCATGTTCCAATAAATTAGCAAAGTTTGAAGACATGGACAGATTCCTAGATATAAACTACCAAAACTAACTCAAGAAGACATAAATAACTTCACAATCCAATAACAAGCAATGAAATTGACACATTAATAAAAACTTTACAAATTAAAAACAAAGCCTAAGATCTGATTGACTCACTACCGAATTCTACAAAAACATTAAGGATGTTACATTACCAATACCCCTTAAACTCTTTAAATACATGGAGAAGATGGAATCCTACCAAACTCATTCATGGAAGCCATTATCTTCCTGATCCTAAAACTGGATAATGACCTAACTAAAAAAGAAAATTATGGGCTAATCTCCTTAATGAACACAAACACAAAAATTCTTAACAAAAAAAAAGCAAATAGAATGCAACATATTATAAAAAAGATCATACATCATGATCAAGTAGGTTTCATCCCACAGAGGCAAAAATGTTCCAACACGTATTTAGTCAATAACTATATTATATTACATAATCAGAAGCAAGGCCAAAAACTATATGATCATATCAATAAATACAGAAAGGCTTTTGACAAAATCCAACATCCTTCATGATAAAAACCCTGAAGAAAACAGGTACAGAAAGACCACACCTCAGTATGATACAGACTATTTGTAACAAGCCAATAGCCAACATCATGCTAAATGGTAAAAACCTAAAAGCACTGCCCCTAAAGTCAGGAATAAAGCAAGGATGTCCACTACCACCTCTTCTATTCAGCATAGTGCTTTAAATATCAGCCAGAGCAATTACGGAAGAGAAAGAAATAAAAGGGAGACATATGAGAAAGGATGAACTCAGATTAGTATTACTTGTAGTTGACAAGATACAATATTTAGAAGACCCAAATAACTCCACCAAAACCTCTTAGAATTAATAACAGACTTGAGCAATGTAGTAGAATAGAAGATCAACATACAAAAAAATCAGTATCTGTGTATATCAATAATTAATGGGAAGAGGAGGGAATTATGAAAATGAATAATGCCATTCTTAATAGTGTCAAGTAAAATGAAATACCTAGGAATTAACCTAACCAAGGAAATGAAAGAACTCTACACAGGAAGTTTGAGTACTCTGAAAAAGAAATTGAAGAGGACTTCAGAAAAATGGAAAGATGCTCCCTGCTCTTAGATAGGCAGAATTAATATTGTCAAAATGGTTATACTCCCAAAACTGTTATACAAATTCAATGCAGTCCCAATCAAAATACCAACAACATGCTTTATAGATCTAGAAAGAAAATAGTTTAAAAATTCATATGGAACTAAAAGAGACCCAGAATAGCAAAAGCAGTTTTGGGCAACAAGAGCAAAACAGGAAGCAGAGCAATACCTGACTTCAAGCTATATTACAAAGCAAGAGTAATAAAAACAGCATAATACTGGAACCAAAACAGATATATGGATCAATGGAACAGAATTGAGAATCCAGAAACTCTTCCAGACACCTCAGCTATTTGATCTTTGACAAAGGGATCAAAAGCATATGTTGGTAAAGAGATAGCCTATTTAACAGTGGTGTTAGGAAAGTGGTGTTATCTGCGTGTAGGACTGAAACTGGACCTTTATCTCTCACCGTATACTAAATTAAAATAAAAAGTAGATCAAAGATCTAAACATTACAACAGAAATACTAAGCCTCCAGAGAGATAAAATAGGTAAAGCATTTGAAGATATGTGTGTGGGAAAGGACTTCCTAAACAGAACTTTAGAAGCACAAGATATAAAAGTGCGAATCAACAAATGGGATTATATTAGACTAAAAACCTTCTGTACAAGAGAATCAAACAGAAGAATCAAGGGACAACCTATAGAATGGGAAAAAATTTTGCCAGCTACTCCTCAGACAGAGGACTAATATGTAACACATACAAAGAACTCGGAAGACTGAACCACCTCAAATTAAAGATCCAGTCAAGCAACGGGCAAGAAAAATGAACAGACACTGCATAGAGGAAAAAATACAAATGATCAACAAAATGTTTGAAAAAGAATGTTTAATGTCTCTGACCATTAGATAAATGCAAGTTACAACACTGCTGAGATTCCATTGTACTTCAGAAAGAATGGCAATCATTAAGAAATCAAATGATAACACAAACTGCGAGGCTGTAGTGAAAGACGAACCTGTCTCAGTTATTCTTCTCCCATTGCTGAGACAAGTACCTGACACCCAAAATGAAGGAAGAAAAGGTTTATTTAGCTCACAGTTACGGGAGGTTTCAGTCGATACTCACTGGCTCCAAGGCAGAGGGCAGCAGTTCATGGCAGCAGCAAAGAGCAAAAGCCAATGGGAGCAGTCGCAGCGACAATAGCTACAGAGAGCAAGTCTGTCTCCCTTAAGTGGCATTCAGGCTGTCTGCCCCAGGCTGGGTATAGTACTCACACCCATAATCCCAGCAGCACTCACACTCATAATCCGGGTGGATCATGAATTAGTCACAAACTCTAGAAGTCTGCCCCATGACTGTGTGAGGCTTTGAGGGGACAACTAGACACAAACCGTAACAGAACCCCTCTTCATTGTTGGTGGGATTGTAATCTGATACAACCACTGTGGAAATCAGTATGAAGATTTCTCAAAGATCTGAAATTAGAAATTCATACAACCCAGCAATCCCCCTCTAGATTTCTTCCTCAGAGAGCTAAAGGCATCATATTGCAGTGAGACATGCATAAGAATGTTTGTAGCAGCTACATCCTGGAAACAGACTGTATGTATACCCGTCAACAGATGATTGGATAAAGTATCCATAGAAAATGAAATACTATTCTGCTAAAACAATGACAGATTTGAGACATTTTCTAGAATGGATACCTAAAAAATATAATAATGAATGAAATAAACCACACTGACAAGCTTAAATACCATATGGCATCTCTCATTTGAGTGAGGCAAATATAAACAAAAACAATAATAAAGGATCAATAAAAGGCAACTAGGACGTAGATCTCATGCCATAGGGAAGTGGTCCAAAGGGAAAAGCATGAGGGGTGGAGAGGAGAGGAAGGGGAACTAAGGACGAAGATGTGCCACGTACAGGACCCTAACATCCTCAATTAATGTAAACACAGGCCATAACATGAGCTAAGACAAACAATAGGAACAAGAATGAAGAATGAAATGTGAGGATTGGAGGTGGGAGGGGAGGAAAGGGGAAAGGGGTGAAAATAAAGCTGCAGTAGATGACCACTCCCCAGGATGATTGTAAGCTGCATGAATTGCAAACATGTACTAATAAAATTTTAAAAATTACAAATAGTTTATCATGTCTTTTCATGATACTGAACTGAAATTCAAATATAATTATAACTTGTCCTCATCTACACTTCCAAAAACTCAGTATAATAATCCAAGCACCAGATACCATGGTATTGCAACACCCCACAATCCCAAAATATCTATTTCCCTGTCATCTCTGACTTACACACAAAAAATGTATTTGGGCCACTCTAGTGGGAAACCCCCAGATCTTTGTCCAAACTTGCTCTCAAAATAATATTATCCAGGCATAGTGGCACACACCTGTAATCCCAGCACTTGAGAGGCGGAGGCAGGACAATTGCTCTGAGTTTGAGGCCAGACAGAGAGCTACATAGTGAGTTCAAAGCCAGCCTAAACTACATAGTGAGATATGGTCTCAAAATAACAGAACAAAACCAAACCCAAATGCTGTACCTCAGTTCATGAATTTAATTTGTCCTATGATGCTGGCAAAGATGGCTGAAGTTATGTTCATTACCCAAAGCAAAGTTCACAAACAGAATCAAAGTACTGCTTAACACTTCTGTTGGTGAAACAGACTGTTCACCAACAGAAGCGCTTGTGAGGCAAGGTATTGCTGTAATGCCACAACTGGCCATCTCAATGGTGGTCAACAAATGTAGCCCTTTGGGGTTCTGTGTTCTGTGATAGACTCAGACTTGGTCTTTTTTTTTTTTTTTTTTTTTTTTTTGCTTTTCTTGAGACTTATTTATTCTTGAGATTTACTTGAGGAATAGTCATATATGAGTACCCTCTTGTAAAAGCAAAATAAAATAGAAAAATGGTCCAGAATTCACTTCCAAGTAGCCTAGGGTGTGGGATGGGATGGGTGGAGGAGGTTAGCAAGGCAAGAATGGTCCTGAATTATTGTTAAACCAGAGTAATGAGCACCTGGCAGCTTGTCACACTTTGTCTCAACTTTTCCATATGTTTGAAATTGCGCACTGTAAACACTCTTTAAAAATGTGCCATTCTAGGTTAGGTTCACCTGTCTGCTACTAGGAAAAGAGGGAGGGGGCCTACTAAGGATGATATTGATGCTCAAGAATGACAGAAACTTCAGGAATGGCTTCCAAATGCTTCCCCTGGCCATCACTGTTTGAAGGCAGTGCATCTGAGGACTAAAATAAACATCCCATTAAGGAAACCGGACACCTTTTTCCAATACCTGCTTGCTATAGACTCTTCCAATGCAGGCTGCCTACTTGCTTTAAAAATCTGTCATCTCTAAAAGTAAGTCCTCGGGGCTGGAGAGATGGCTCAGTGGTCTAAAGCACCTACTTGAAACAAGCTTGGCAAAGCACAGGGACCGTGGTTCGATCCCCAGCACCACATGCCAGCCAG
>NW_004524709.1:2697590-2746512 GCF_000260255.1 Octodon degus | reverse complement strand
AAGCCTTTAAAAAAAAATAAAAATAAAAATAAAAAAAAATAAAAGTAAGTCCTCAAAATTATGTCACCAGCAAGTTCCCCATAATATATTTTAAAAAGGAACAGAATCAAACCTGAAATAGTTCTTTGAAGAAACGGAGAGGTACGATGCTGGCAGGTGCATGGCTCATTACAGCCAGCTGTTTGTACAAATGCTCTGCTTGTGCCTCTGGCAGCTGGCAGCAGGAGGAGTGGTGCCATGGGTTATCCGCACCTTGAGGGATGGCTTCTAAGGGGAGCCTCTTCTCACAGTGACCAGGCCTGATGCTGAGCAAAATAATGGCCCCGTGAACATTGCCAGGCCCCTAATGAGAAACTGTTGACAGAAGAATTGTTCTAGCATTCATCAAAAAGCCAATAAATGCCAAGGAAGGGACTAGAAGTGAAGCAGCTCATAAATTCTTTCTCAAGGAGACTCTGCAGGGAGCCTGGGTACAGCGCATCTGCTTAGGCTTTTGCTTGAA
Organism: Octodon degus; assembly: GCF_000260255.1. Classification (NCBI taxonomy): domain Eukaryota; kingdom Metazoa; phylum Chordata; class Mammalia; order Rodentia; family Octodontidae; genus Octodon; species Octodon degus. The sequence goes on along the minus strand of NW_004524709.1, from coordinate 2,746,010 downwards.
TTTTGTTGAATAGTCTTCTAGAAAGCCTCCATCCTATAAGGGTGACTTACCTTTATAGTTTTGGGAGTGGACATCATCGTGGAGGTCACTCCAGATTTTGCTTAGTGGTCCCTCTTCTGGGCGCCCCTTTAGTTTTCTTTTCCCCATAATTTTATTGAGAAACAAATAGCAATGAGACAATTTCAAACCAAATTGGTAGGACAGTTTCAATAATTAACACATTGCATACATTCTTCCTAGTGGTTAATTGCTGTACAAGATGCAGACATGATATCCTATTTACAAACACTATTAGAACAAATCCCTCTATTCATTAAGAGAATAACTATATATCTATCTTAACCATTTTGAATACACAGATACAAAATGGACATTCATCTGTATCTCCTTTTTTATTTAGTTCCATTATTTGAATATTATAGGTGTGTGAACTCAGCAAAATATTCTAAAAGAGTCTAGTAGTCCATAATAGTATTGGGGCTTCCACTTGCCTGGCGATGTCAGAAATTGTTGACCTGAGTCCCCTACAGCTCAACATAACACCATGGTTTTACTTCTTATGCCTTGTTTTTATACTTCTCTGCTGGATGGTTAAGACCAAGATAAAGCAAGACCTATGCAACAAGAGTTGTAGCTTTTGGGTCTGCGAAGGTCAGTGAAAACCCCTTTAGGTTTTACAATTATGTGTGAAGAGTCTGGCCAAAAAAATCTCACAAATAAATGCATATATATTAATTGGCACTGAGTGGTGACTGTGGTACATTGTTGCATTGTTTTAACTTTCCTAAGATCTTAATATTTATTTGTAGTACTGGTGATTAAATCGAAGGTCTTTGCACTTAGCTACAGTCCCCAGCCCTTTTTATTTTTAGTAAAGGTCTCACTAAGTGGCTATGTTGATCATTCTGGGCTTAAACTTATAATTCTCCTGCCTTAGCCTCCCTGAATGCTAGGATTACAGGCATATTCTAATGTCTAATGTTTTTCATAATAAAAATCTGGGAAGAAAAAGATTTGCTCCCTTGGACTAAATCAAGGCCAGCTTCTTCTGGAGTATATGGTTACCCAGCCCTAGAACAAACTTGGAGTTTATTAGTGATAAAGAAAGTGCAAAGTCAGTATGCAAACCCACAGTGTCTGCCAAAAGCAACAGTCATCGCAGGAACACATGGTTTACTATCTCTTAGTCCTGAGCTGAAATGCCAGCAATACAAGCTGTGTGCTATGAGATGTTAGAGTATTTCTTTGGTTTCTTCTTCTATAAAAGGAAAATGGTGTTGATTAAATAAAAGCAATGTGTGAAAGCTCCAGGCAAGTCCTAGTTGCTGTGATGGCAGGGTCTGAGTCTAATGGAACTTGTAATTGGCAGGGCTTGCATCCCGTAGGTGCCAGGCAGTGGTGCATAAGTGAATGAGATGAGAGTCCAGGCAGTGTAAGAGACGGACGGCAAGCATAGAAAAGAGCTTGAGGGCTGGGCTCATGGAGGGCTAAGGGCCTTGAAAAACATCACAGTAAGAACTGGACAGGCTGACTGGTTGTCTTAAAAAGGTAATTAGCAACTGATGAGAGTAATAACTCTAACATAACAAATGGGAGATTTTTGATTTATGGGTTCATGTAAACATAGTACTGATTTCAACAGAGCCTGCCAAAGAGCAAGTTTATTAGATGTCTTGAGCACATTTTGCGTCTCTATCTGAAGAATGTCTTATCCCCAGAAATGCTTTGAAGCAAGCTCAAAATCCCCCTAAATCTATTTCAGCCAGGTGGAACAATGCAACCCCTGAATGTCAGCCCACATTGACAAAGAGATACTTGCCGGCTTCCCTCAATCTAAAAAGAAAAAAAAAATCACTTCATTCCTGTTTGTTCAGAAACCACATTCCTTTCTACCTTGCTAAAACCTGGGGAAGAAAACCGTTGCCAATCTCAACAGCAGCTGAGACACTACCTGGAAACAGCATAGCAGGGGTGCTTCAGCCATCAGAGGGGAAACCACAGGTTAGCTCTCTCTGGCTATGGAGCTCTGGCATTAGTCAAAGTTATGGCCTTACTTTACTCCTACGAAACTAACTTATTATTTTTTTCTTTTTAAAAAACAGAGTGGTGGTACACTGAAATTTCACCTCTAGGAGGGTGAGGCAGGAGGATTATAAATTTGAAACCAGTCTGGGCTATTTAGCAAATTAGTGAAGTCCTGACTTAGAATAAACAATTAAAAATATATGGTGATATAGCTCAGTGTGAAGCCACTGGGTTCAGACTACAGTACTGGAAAAAAAAAAAAAAAAAAAAGGAAAAAAAAAAAAAAAAGAGATGAGGTCTGCAGGGACAGCTCAGTGGTAGAGCACTCGCCTGGCACCCATGAGGTTCTTGGCTCATGTCCAACACCATCCAAAAAGACAAAAGTGAGCCAATGAGATAACTCAGTGGACTAAGCGCCTGCTTAGGCAAGCACAGGGAACCGGGCTCGATCCCCCGCACCACACGTTGTGCTGGCCTTGCCCTTGGGCATGCTGAACAGGCCAGTAAAACTGGGTGTGGTGGTGCACACCTGTAATCCCAGCTGCTGGGGGGGCTGAAAACAAGAGGATCACTGGAAGTCCAAGCTGCATAGTGAGACCCTGTACCAAATAACATACTTTTTTTTTTTTAAAGTAAGCTTTATAAACAAGTTTGAAGACAAGAGATTTGGAATATTTTGGGGGCTCAATTAGATTAAGAGCTAAAAAGGAGCACATTTATTACCCAGCCAAACTCTTGTGCAGCTGGAGAATTCAAATGCCAGACCCCGTTCAGGAGTCTTTACCAAAAGCTGAGCAGGGTTCGGAACCCTAACTGTGGAGGTGACAGGGAGCAGATGTGTGTCTGCCCCCGCCCCACCTTGCTCTGTTTTACCCTCAGCCTGCAGTCCTGCTTTCCCAGTAACTTGGAGGGCAGGAACGTTCATTAGAGAATACGCAGCACCTACTCTGCCCATTGGAGTGGATAGACACAGAATTAATTGATTTCTATCTTAGTCTGCAGTCTGGTTGGGAAGATAAAATGACCAGTCTCTATACATATTTAATTTATTTAAATCATGTAAGATTATTCCAAAGCCACAGGCATGATTATTTCCAGATAGAATCAAAATTTTCAGTGTGAACATCTCACGGAGATTTGAAATATTTCATCTATCATGAGCTACTAGAATTGGCTCTGCCTTAGAGGACACTGCTGATCGGAGTCCGACTCATACCCTTCCCTTGTGCCTCGCCTGATCGTCCCCTTCTGCTCAGGGGCCTCTCCCTTGAGGTACTGTGAAGGAGTAGATGCTAGGCTATCTGCCCCGGCTTGGCCCAACACGGGCACTCCCTGACCTGCCACTGAGTTAGCTCTTCCTTTGCTGTCCTCTCTTCCTTTCTCATGGAGCTCTGCTGTTAATGCAGACCACTGCCATGACAGCACTAGCAGGTTCTGAAAGCACAGAGCTGTCTTCTGTAACATCAGGAGGCCAGGTACAGAGGGGTCCGAGGTGAGGCTGAGGGTTCTTCCTGGACTGTGCTCCCACTCCCTACTGGGCTCCGCCCTCCATTCCTGTTACTGCTGGCTAATGTGACCAGGTGGGTTTTCGCTTCTGTATGAAGGCATTGATTCCCTCCTGCCCGTCCTGCAGTGCCAGGTTGTCCACCATGACCTGGGAGGTGAGGCTGTAGGCTGTTCTAAGGTCCTGGGACAGCTGCTTATAGAAGGCGGCCTTGCCCAGAGATACCACAGGGCGGCTTAGGGAGGCGATCTTCTTTGCTATTTTCATGGTCTCCTCTTCCAGCTGCTCCTCTGGCACGACTTTGCTGACCAGCCCGTGGAGCATGGCCTCCTGGGCCGAAATAGGCTCTCCAGTGAAAAGCATTTCTAGGGCAACCTGAGGGAGGAAGCACGCAAGGTCATTAAGACTCTGGAAGCCACGGAGCCCCACCCCTCCCCCCTCTGCTGAGACGCTCACTTTCCTGATTGACTACTACACTTAGGCCCTGTTATCTGCATCTCAAATGACATGTCATCCATCACCCTGATGGCGTCAGCACCCCAGCTCCTGCCAGGGTGAGATCAGATCTTTCCAAGAGTGAAGAAAATACAAGTAGCCCCAGAGGAAAGCAGCTCTCTCCAGGTTCTCTTGCTCCTCCATGGATCTGATTCTCTGCTGACACGAGATTCCATCTGCATCTTTCCAAGGCCAAGCCCAGGACAGCAGCCCATCTGATAGAAGGCCACTGCACACGCTGCCATGGTGAGGCCCTTTACCGCTCATAAACCAACACAGGCCACTTTCCATAAGGAGATGTCCTCAGGCAACTTCACCTCAGCCTGACCAGAAAGAGGAGCCTGCAGTCTTGTGGAGGAAGAAAAAACTGTCTTCCAGGGACAAGATGTAGAGCCTCACATACCGTTCAAGTAGGCAGGGTGTGGCAGGGAGGTTAAGCCTCTACCCTCCCACACCGCCTCCCCAGAGGTGTCCAGGCTGCAGAAAGGGAGTGCCACCTCCCCACTCGCCCTGGGGTCCTGTGTTCTACAGCGGGCCACACACTGTTTATCTTGTTCTATAACGAGACAAAGCCAAGTCCCTGGTGTAGGTGGGCAAGGTACAGGGGAGCCTTCCTCTCCTTGCACCCCTTGCTTACTCTTGCAGCCCTAGTGGCATCTTTAGTCCTCAAACATGACCAGCTCACGGGCCCTCAGGATCCTCACACTATGTTCTGCCCCCCGCTGCCCAGAAAGCTCTCTGCCTGGTATCCTCATGCTGTCTTTATCTCCTTCGTGTCTCTACTCATGTGCCATGTTATCAATGAAGCCCTTTATGACTGAGCAATGGAAATTGTCACACGAAGGACAACACTCTCACCCTTTTCTGGATATACTTTTATCCTTTGTATTTTTCACCCTTTAGCATACTATATATTTCTCATGTTTATTTAGTAGTTATGTACCTCCTTTAATCTCCTATAAATTTCAGCAGGGCAGGAATTTTATTTTTTAGTGTTCTGTTCATTTCTGCTCCCCCAGAACCCAAAGATAACTTGCACAGAGTAGGCGCTCTACCAAATATTTATGATTAAATGAGTGAATGGATGGCAAATGGAGCACAGCACAGGGATGCTATGGTTGCTTTGAGGAAGGTCATAAGGGGCTGAGCTTCTGCCTGGCTCTCTTGGGATGTTCAGTCTTGGAAACTGGGTGTCAGGTAGTGAGGAAGCCCAGGCCACTCCGAGGGGGCAGGCTCAGTGCCCTCTGATGGGGGCCCAGCTGAGGAATGGCTTCAACAGCCAGGCGTTTGTGAGCACCCCCACGAGTCCCCTCGCTGCCCTCCCCAGCTTCAAGTCCTTCCAGGGAAGCCACGGACACTGGAGCAGAAATAGCCTTCCTTGCAGAGCCTGTCCAAGCTGCATATTCATGAGCTAACCAAATTCTTGTTGCCTGGAGCTATTGAGTTTTCAGGGGCTCATTACTTGGCTATTGATAACTGGCCTGGCTTGATAGAGAAGTCTGGGTGTCATCAGCCTTAAGGACAATCTTGGTGATACTGTCATTTTGTTTGCCTGCCGCTTGGTTTCCTTGAAGTAAAGTATCCATATGTAGTTCAGGCTGGCCTTGAATTCATGTGATCATCCTGCTTCAGCCTCCCAGTGCTAGGATTACAGGGACATGCCACCATAGCCAGCAATACTGACCTTTGGATCAGATAATTTTTTGTTGTGTGGGGCTGTTCTGGACATTGTAAGACATCTGGCAACATCCCTGACCTCTACATATTAGTTATGATGATCAAAAATGTCTCCAGCCATTACCAAATATCCCTGGGGTGAGTATTGCTCCAAGTTCAGAATCACCTGTGTAGATAATTTGTTTTAAAGCCATGAAACCTGATCAGATCACCCAGAAAGCAAGCTTTGAAAAGAGAGACCAGGAGCCTGGCTGGAGCTCAGCTATCTCCCAAGTGGGGGTGTAGAGGGAATACACACACACACACACACACACACACACACACACACACACACACAGTCTTGGCATCCAGATTGGGTGATATCTAGCTTGTTTTATCTTCTGTAAAGTTGAGGGTGAGGACTGAATCTCAACTTCCACATGGAAATGTACTGTCTCTTGGAGGAAGCAGGCCCTGGACACCATGAGTTGCTGGAGGCAAACCAGTTTTTAGCTGGCCAGGAGAAGTATTGTCAGGTCAAAGTGTGTCTGAGGTTCCTGGTTGAATGTGGAGCTGAAAACCGAATCCCACTGTTCACAGGTACAGAACAAGATTCTGGCGAAGACACCCAGTGAGTCAGAGCAAAGGGGGAAAGATAGTTTCCTCCACCTTTGCCCTAAGGCCACCTGTCACTGTTGCCAAAGTGGAAAGTGTCACTGCATCTCCTAGTGGCTTTTTCCTTCAGTAGCACAGGAGGCGTAGAGAACTCATATGGGTCACATCTCAGGAAGTGGCCACAGCTAGAAAAGGGAGGCGACATAAAAAATAAAAATAACATTGAACTGAGGCCGATGGATTGCATTATCACTTGGAATGATCAAGACCTCAAATGACATCGAGGAGTAGTTAAGAATGGAGGAGAGGTGGATAGAGGAAATAATAGAATCTAAAGTGTAGTCCTTTTTCTGGCTGACTTAGCAGATGGGCATCTATTCATGCCCACGCAGTGGGACTTGCAGTGGGCTGATGATTTATGGTTGTTCTGTTTTGTCTAGGTGTCCCCCCAAAGCCTCATGTAGTCATGGGGTGGGCTTCTAGAGTTGCTGATTGATTCGTGGTCCAGTGTTGGGATTATGGGCGTGAGTGCTACACCCAGCTGGGGCTGACAGCCTGAATGCAGCATAAGGCAGGCAGAGAGGCCTGCTCACTGGCTCACTTTTGCTCTTACTGCTTTTGCTGTCCCCCACTGCCATGAACTGTTGCCTCTCAGCCATGCTACCTGCCTTAGAGCCCGCTGATTATGGACCGAAACCTCCACGAACTGGGAGCTAAAGAAAGCTGTCTCTCTTTAAGTTTGGTTGTTGGGTATTTGTCTCAGCAACAAGAGAAAAGTAACTGAGACAGCGCACATGTCCCCCTTATCAGTGCCTTCTGATAGACACCTTGCTCAGATCCTCCTTTTCCTTTCATGTCCTTCTGTGTGCCCTGAGACTCCCCAACTCTGTTTATCTATTCTCAGGCCCAACTACACATTTTAAAGCACCTGTCAGAGGTCGGCGAGATGGCTCAGTGGAATAAGTGCTTCCCTGGCAAGCACAAGGGCCTGAGTTCAATCCCCGGTTCCACCAAAAAAAAAAAAAAAAAAAAAAAAAGCACCTGTCAGACTCAGATATGATAGCTACCCAGGACTGCAGATGTCCCAGGACATTTTCAGTGGGATTCCTTTGGAGTCCAGGCTTCCACAGGTTGGAGCCAGGGCAAAACTTAGGGCTGGGACCCAGACCCAGGCCTGCTGACTATCAGTGCAGTGAAGGACCCCTGGGCAGGGTGCTCTGCATCGCCCACTTCCGCATCAGGAACACAAGGGTAAAGATGACTGCCTTCCAGAGCTGCAGGGAAGGACAGCTAATTGCTGTCTGCGGGGCACACTGTCGCAGCACAACAGAAATGCTAGAAAGAAAGGTCCACCGAGGAAGATATAAGCCAGAAAAAAGAATTTTAATGATTAGCTTGCAGGAGACTAGCTCAAAGGACTTGGTATGAGTTTATGTTTACGAAGGAAGGGAGGTTGGAATTTCAACAAAGAGGAATTTAAGTGATAGCGTTATATTATCTGGTTCATTCACTCAATAGCATTTATACAGAAAGCCTACTAGACATCAAGTGCAGCGCTAGGAACAGGGAGATGCCCCTGCCCAGTTCATCTGTGGCTGCCCTAATCTCCAGTGTGACAGCATTTGGGGATCAACCCTAGACGGAGGTAGTAGAGTTCAAGGAGGTCATGATAGTAAGCCACACCATGATAGAGACACAGAGAGCTTGTGCTTTCTACACTGGAGGCCAATGAGAAGGTGGCTATCTGTATACCAGAAAGAGAGTCCTCACCAGGAGCTGAGGTGGTGGGCACCTCGATCTGAAGGCAGCTGCATTCATCACTGTACCACCAGTGCCACAAGGCACCTTGACCTTGAACCTTGAGTCTCCAGAGCTTTGAGGAATGTTGCCTACCCAAAGGGTGGCATCTGTTAAGGCAGCCTGAGTGAAGACACAGGAGTCATATGGAAACATGCATACTGCTAGAGTAACTCCAGAAACTTGTTTCAAAAAAATGGTATATAAATCTCTGAACTAAAGTGGAATTATAAGTCCCCAAGACACATGAATAGGGAAGACCCTTAGTTCTAGGGCAGGAGCAAAAATTTAGCAATCTCTTCAATACCAAAGAATCTAATGTGAAACCTCTACAAATAAACAAAAAGAAAATGGACTTGAGCTAAAATATGAAGAATTTCAATTGGATATGAAAGATATTTTCCCTTCAGTCCATCAACTGGCAACTAGAGAAAGACTGCTAGACATCCAAACAAAAACTGTGTGGTGCTCAGAACGAGAGGGAGAGACTGAGACAACGGTCAGGCCACGACTACCAGGAGCTCCTCTCGAGCCTGGGAACAGTGCTCAGCACAATCAGAACTAGAATCTAGGCAGGTATGGTCCCTGCCTCTCCTAACACCATGCATCCTAGTACTACAAGAACTGCTGAATACAGAAGTCACTTCACGTGGAATTACTGAAAAGACATCTTTCTGGAATATTCCATATGTGGCTTTGCTAAAGGTGAGCTGAAAGTCACATACTCTGGCCAGGTCCTTTCCATTCTTGGATTCAGTCTCACTTATTTTTGGTATAAACTTCTTTTATTATTACTATTATTACAAAGATTTCCTGACAATAAAACATAACGCTGACCATTAAGTAATAGGCTTTATTTATGTCTCCCTTCAGCCTCTTTCCTACTCCATGTAATGTGACAGAACCCAGTGTGAAGGGAGACAACCAGGACCCAATGGGGCCTGGTCCCTGCATGTGCCAGGTGCTGGCGAAGGGAAAGCCTCCCTGACTGTGGCCTCTGAACTCTGGGGTGCCTGCTGCTTCTCTGGCCTGAGTCGGGCTCTGACTTCTTCAGTCTCAGACCTACGACCTGGGTCCCAGGAATGGCAGCTGTTAGGACCCAAGTCAGGAGAAAGGCGAGGAGAGCAGGCAGATGGCCAGGTGGCCAGCTGATGGGTGCCCTGGATGGATGCAAGCGGGAGAGAAGATGGCTAGAGGGCCTTAAGAATTCAGGCTGACGCTGAACAGGACTGTGCAAATGCTGTGCCAGTTCAAGGACACACCACCCGGAGCTCCCAGCCCAGGTCTGCTGGTTACTAATGAGAAGACCTCTAACATACCACGTAACACTGGACAGTCTGTGTCTTCATGCGGAAACTGGATGGGTGTCTCACGCCCCTGTGGTATGGTGCTTAGAGAACAGTAGGCGCAAAGCCTGTGCTCCAGAGCAGGCACTCAGCAGGCGCCTAATAAAAGCAGTGGCTAATATCAGCATACCTGTGACAGATGAAAAATTCTGACTCTAAAGTTGGCTTCCAGGTATCATCACAGCACCCCAAACAGGTGATCATTAAAATGGGCACCAGTGAGCATCAAGTCTCACAGTGACAAGTGCCCTGTGCCGTGGCACTGTTTCTTCTGGTTGGGCACAGTGTCTTTTAGATGGGCCCTGCCTCAGTCTATTCAGAAAGCTGTAACAACACGCCATAAACTGCAGAGATTATAAGCAGCAAAAGTCTGTATCTCACAGTTTTGGACTCTGCAAAGTCCAAGATCAAGGTAATATATAGCTCAGTGACATAAGTCCCTGCCTGGCAAGCACAAGGTCCTGAGTTCAATTCCTGGTACCACCAAAAACCTGGCACTGTCCGCAGCCCATTTATAAGGGCACCAGTCCTACTCATGAAGGTCCCAGTGGCTTCAAGTATGGGTACTGCACATGCTTGAATGTAGTTGGGCGGAACTGGGGATTGAACTCAGAGCCTTGCGCTTGGCAGGGAAGTGTTTATTCCACTGAGCCATCTCCCCAGCCCCTTCAACGTGGAAGATTGACTATCACTTCTGCCTCCAGAGGAGGAACCCCACTTGTGGATCTCAGACTAAGTAGGCTCCCCGGATGACCAGCAGAGGGCGCCAGTGACCAATACATGTCTCAGGCGACGTGAGAGAGGCTACAACTTCCCACAGCGGAGGATTTGCAAAGGTCGCTGCTTGCCTCCTTAGGGACACAGGGGAAGCGCGCTGTCAGGCGCATGCTCGGTGGAGCTGTAGGAGACTGTGTTCCGGTACGAACAGTCAGGCAGAGACGCGCAGGTGCTTTGGGCCAGATTTAGATGTTTGACTCTTCGGCAGGTTTAAGATTTTTATGAATCCCAATTTTTTCTCCAAAGCTAGCCTCATCAGTTGGTTCTGCAGACTTCAGAAACCTGACCAAGGTTCTGACACATATTCCTCCTACACAATTCCCCTTTGGGTACTGCAGTAATGACTAAGGAGCCGTGTGTGCTCATTGGTGCTGACCCCAAAACATACTCCCAATCCTCTTGGCGCCCTAGTAGCCCAGCACGAATGAAGCAACGCACAAACACATCTGCTGACAACACTCACGCTGAACCATGTTCAGCTGGCTGACTGGAAAGTTCTGTAGTCCTGGAGAGTTACTCAGCAGCCTTCTGGAGGGTCAGACATGAGGAAGAGAGAGGACACTCCAAGAGACGTTCCTGAGAGGGCCTTACTGGTCACAAAGTTGTCTTTGCCAGGGAAACACTGCCTAGGTCCTGACAGTGTCCCTATTGATCTGTTACACTGGAAAGTTATGCAATGTAGTTCCGAGAACTGGGTTTCCTTGGAGTTTAAGGCCTTTTTATGTTACATGGCTCCCTCTTTTTCCTCAAAAACAAGTTTAATTGGCATTAAGTTTCTTGAAATCAGTTCTGATAAGACTTGATTTTAAAGTTTGTTTTAATCAAGAATGGATTCTAAAGGTCAGCCTGAACTATATAGTGAGACCCTGTCCCTCCCCCCAACAATAAGTCTGCTTTAAAGGTTTCCAAAGCTGTACTATGGAACTTTCCAGCAAGTCAGGGGTTAAAAAGGATAAACAACTACCAGGCAGGCTAACCATCACTTTTGGCTATGTAAAGGTCTCATGATCTGATTTGCAGTTACAGTTTATAGGAAGTTTAAATAAACTCTGAAAATAGATTTGTGATACATTTACATCTAATGTACTAGCACAATGTGGCAACTGAAGAGATACTTATTTAGAGTAAATTACTCATTTAGAGTAAATATCTATTTTGATAGAAACAGAGCACCCTTGCTGGAAGACACTGGAGAAGGTGTCACTGTTCACAGTGTGCAGCCCCCTCCAGCTCACTTTCAGAAGCAGGTGTGTGTTCACATAATTGTCTTCAGAATCTCCTTACAAACGTACTTTTCTGTAAAACTTAGGGGGGAGGCATTACAGAAGAAAGGAATCCTTTCCTAAACTTCCTGGCCTTGTGCTTGATTCCCCTTGGGTCTCGTTTCTTTTGGGCCTTAAGCATGTGAGCAAATGCTAATTTCTGCAGTTACTACTAAAATAGAAAATATATTCTAACAAGCACTTCAGGGCTGTGTATATGATTTTCCCCATGTTTACAGATTTCCAACTGAGAATGATGATGTCCTTTTACCAGAACAAGGATGCTGTTGGATTCTACTTCAGGGATGTTCAGTAAATACTTTATGATGTTATAGGAAGGAAGAGAGCTCTGCAGTGAGAATGGACTTCACTGTAGTTAGCAACAAGGAGACAACTCTGTAATTCCTTCTTGGACAGAGAGGATGTGTAGCCAACCCGCAACTATTGTAAGCCCAACATAGCCAGTTACTGAATCCTTTCTTGAGCAGGAGAGGTTGTCAACAAGTGGGCCAGGGATGCAGTTCCAGCTCTTGATACTGATATTCAGTCAGCACACTATTGTATCTTACAGGCAACCATTCAATGCAACAAAACTGAGCCTCAACTGTATTTCAGAAAAAATTTGCAAAAATAGTTTGACTTTATAAAAACAAGCCAACCAAAAAACCTAACTAGCTGTGTAGCAGAAAATACCCGCTCCACCCCAGCCAGGATACTTCAGTTTGTTAGTTTCCCAGGGAATAGTTCCTGTTCCATTTCGGGTTCCTCCTGTCTCTTAAGAAACAGTTGGTCACTGTGAAGCACATTGAATCAGCCATGACCCCTCTGACAAGCCATTCTGCCTCTGCACTTCCTGCTTGCTTATCCCATCTAAGCCCTGGACCGCCAGAGCTCAGGGCCTGCTATTCTGGGAGTCAGCCCAGTCTGAGCCTGTCCACACAAATCTGGTTCCAAATTCAGGGCGTCCTATTGGTGTTTCTATTTGCTATTGCATCTGTACTCAGAGGCGTGTAAAATTGAAATGTGGTGACTTCACAAATTGACCCCCAGTGTAAGAGCTGTAGAGGAACAGGGACATCCAGCCAGAAAGTCTTGGGTGGAATGTCCTGGTGTGTATGGCGCAGACCCTGTCTCAAAAAATCCAAAAAACCCCAAATGAAAAATAACAACAACAAAACCCAAGGTAATTCTAAAATTTCCTGAGCACAGGAGGAGAAAATCTGAAGGAGGGCTGAAAGGAAATTACATTACCTTTCTGGGCACCGCCCTCCCCAGGGCCACACCAGGTGTGGAGCAGAAGAGCCCGATGTTCACTCCAGGAGTGGCAAAAGAGGACTTGTCACTTGCCACGGCGATGTCACAGCTGGCCACCAGCTGACAACCAGCAGCTGTGGCCAAGCCATTGACCATGGCAATGACGGGGACAGGGTGGTTCCGGATCAGCATCATGACCTGCAGGAATACACATGCCACTGTACTTCCCTGCGGAGGCAGAAGTCATCCTCACACCTATTACTTTATTGTTTCTCTTTTCAGAGCTGTTCACAGGTCGTAGTTCCTCAGAGTATGTGAAACACACACACACAACACACACAGACACACACACACACACACACACACACACACACACAGAGCACCAACTTGTACTACCTACCTACCTACTGCAGACCACACTTTATCATTTGGGCTTTCTCAGACCCCAATAAGGAAGAAACCCCATTTGGAACAAGACAGGAAGCTCAAAAAGAGGGGGTTACCTGCTCAGGCCCCCTGCCAGGCTGGCTTGGGGGACTTGGAGGTGACATTCCTCTTGCCTGTTCCCCAGCACCCCACTGAGGATTAGTGAGGAGTTTGTCTCAGGAGAGCAAGCAAAACCCTTCACAAATGGTTCTGTTCTCCCTGCGCCATGCGATGTCCTTGGGTTAAGATTCTGAAATTAGTACTTGGGGCTCCCTTGAAAAATTAAGATGCAAAAGGGACTTGAAGGCAATTTCCTCAGTAATTACTTCTCAAATTACCACCACGAATACTCTCTCAATTCTATTAAGTTAAAATGGGGAGGGGGGACACCCCGCTGTCATCAAAATAAACAAAAATTTAAAAACAGAACCGTTGGCATTGAGAAGAGAGATGGAAATGTGTTCGCGTGACCCCGACTGCCATAAATTGCTGGAACTTTCACTTGTCTTTGCAGCTTAGTTTTTCATGACACTCTAAACAGATTGTGTTGCTATGGCAACTTCAATTTCTAAATTATTGCTCTTTGAACCCTGCCAGGGAGGGAAGTAAGATAGAAACTACATCTGGGTTTTTTCCCAAGGCAGCAATTCAAAGAAAAATGACCTTCATTGATTTGAAGATTTTGCCTTAGGAAACTTTTCTTTTATACTCATAAACATTTGATATTTATCAGCTTCTCTTCTAAAATAAGCAGTTATATGGTTAGGCGCTGCATAATGACATTTTAGTCAAGTACAAACTGGATATTTGATGGTAGCTCCATAAGACTACCATGGAGCTGAAAATGTCCTGTCATCTGGCAGCCTGCGTGCCACCACGCTGCAAGGCCCTGCTCATTCGGGGTGGTGACCTCAAGTGAACACACCTACTGCACTGCCAGTCTTATAGAAGCATGAGATGATGACGATGCATAGTCCCTGATGATGGAAATAAGCGACGAGGTTACTGGTTGATGTGTTTATTACACCATACATTTTTGGGGCTGGCGACCGCATTCAGGGCCTTGCGCACGCTAAGGACGTGTTCTCACGGAGACATGCCTTGGCTCCTGCACTATTGTTTTGAGACAAAGTCTTGTTATGCAGTGCAAGCTGGCCTTGAACTTGCTTATGTAGCCGAGGCTGGCCTCAAACTCAGTGATCCTCCTGCCTCAGTCTCCCAAGCGCTGGGACACAGGCACATGTCACCATGCCTGCCTGCTACTTTAGTACATTTTATGTTGCCTAATCATGAAGTAACCTAACAACATATTTTTCAGAGACTATCCTGAATATTAAGGACATATCACTATATATTTAAGGGTAGTATATTATATTCTATTACACTCTTTACTTTTCTGAGAGGGAGGGTCATCTTTTGTCTTTTAAGAATCTGGTAAATGTTAATGACCCTCCCCTCAGAAGAATGCACACACACACACACCCCTCCACAAAACCACTCATGGATTTATGAAGTTCCCATCTCCTAGGGAAAGGTCACAAGAGTTCAAGATGGCGCTTATTCCCAGTGAAATGGAAAAATAAGGGAATAACTAATCAGACCTTCAAAAGTCTTGCTGCAAAGAAAGGAAACATTTGATGCTGAGGATTCCTCCGTCCCCCAGGAACTGGGGTTATGGATGAAAGCCCACAGGGCCAGCGATGTAGCTCAGTGGCACAGCACCTGCCTGGCAAGCACAAGGCTCTGAATTCAATTCCTGGTATCTCCCCCCCAAAGAAAAAGCCTACCAACTGAGATTGGAGTTGAATGGTTCACGTGTCCTGCCTGCCATCTATGAGGGGCTAGTATTTAAAAAGTTATGATAAAAGCACATTTAGGTTACACAGTACATATTCAACAGCATTACACATGCTTATACTTTAGATACAGGAATTCTGCTTCTAAAATAACATTCGAAATAGATAAAAAGCTCTATGGTTTAAGGTGCTCACCAAATCATTATTTTGCAGTAGTTTTTAAAAACATCTATAAATACAAGTGTAAGAGACTCAGTAGACGGCTGCTGCAGTGCAGGGGAGAGTCTCGTGGGATGTTACAGGCCTGGTGCTCAGGCGATGCTACCAGAAGGCGGGGGAACCTGTGGGCAGGGGCCATGGTAGGAGGCCCTATAGCCATGGGGGCTGTGTTCTCAGAAGGCACCTTGGGAGCCTGGTGTCTTCCTGTCTCTCTGCTCCATGGCTCACGATGTGAGCAGTTTGCCTGGCCCTGTACTCCCTGCTGTTGCTACCTAGTGCCCTCACCAGGGCCCAATGCAATGGGGCTGCCCCTTGCACTTGAGTCTCCAGTACTACTAGCTAAACAAACCTTTCCTCTTCATAAGTTAATTGCCTCAGGTGTTTTGTTGAGATGATATGAAGATAATTTTCTAGCAATGCAAACTAAACTGTATCGACTTAATCGAACATAGCATTATTAATAAAATGACATTTTCCTAGGGAAATACCAGAATGGTGGTGCAAGGCTTGTGCAGTGTTCTGGAGCCAGGCTGCTGGAATCTGCTGCTGCCCAGTCTGTGCTTCCTTATGCCTTATTCTAGCAAGCCCCCGACTCCTTAGTTTTACATCTGTAAGACGGGCATAATATTAACACCAACTTTATAGAACATAACTATTACATAATTTAATATGTCCAGAGTGCTACAGATATTAGTGGGCACAGAGATTATGGCATTCAGTGCTATAATCATAGTGTTATACACAATCCTACACTAAAAAAACCCAAATTGTACACTATGATCATACTAATACGATTCAAATAGGAACATAGAAAAAATTATTAGAAATAAATTAGCAAAGAATTATAGTTTTTCTGGGTGGTATGATTATAGCATTGCATTAGTGATTTTATTTTTCTTCCTTTTATTTGTCTAGATCTTCAAAATTTTCTGTAATAAAATCTTTTTTTTTTTTGGGTAGTACTGGGGATTGAACTCAGGGCCTTGCACTTGTCAGGCAAGCACTTATTCTACTGAGCTAGCTCCCCAACCCCCTTATTTTCATAATTTATAATATTTTAAATAAAGTTAGTGAGAAGCTTGGAACAGACAAAGGGAACGTAGATAACAGACATGCCAGAATGATCAAGCCCTTGACACGAACCGGCTATGCCTTCTATTTCACTGTCCCGAATTAAGCACTGTTTTCTGGTTATGGCTACTCTGAAATGTGACATAAACAAAACTCCTTCCTCACCCCACAGGAAGGAATTACTGAGGATTCTAAGTTATTTCTAAAATTAAGCAACTCTGTCCCACTGCCATTTATCTGCTGAGGTGTAAGAAGAGAAGGAGTCTCCTGGAGTTTCCACCTTCAGCAGGGTACGAGGAGAGAGGCAAGGACACACAGGTCTCTTATGTCAGCACCGTGCGCACCACTAGTGTGTCACTGCCCCAGGAAGTCACTTCAGCCCTTTTCTAACCAAGTACTTATCATTCTTTGTCCTAGTCCTAATTTAAAGATAGCAATAAGCAATGTATTAACCATTACCCGCCTATCATCTTGTTTTAAAATTGTTTTTTCTTTAAAATAAAAATTTCTAAAATTACCACTTTTATTTATAAATATTGTTTCTTTCCCATTAACAGGGTTGTTTTAGTTTTTAAACTTTAAAGATTATCATAACCATAGATTCCTTCTGTCTATAGAGATATACATTTCTACCTTTTACTTCTTACTCAGAACATTTATGTCAAGATAAACCCTGCAATGCTGATGCCAACTATGAGTGCCACTGTATATTTTACTTCCAATAGCAGATTGTGGTTTTTTGTTTTTGTTTTTTTTTGTTTTGTTTTTGTTTTTTTTTTGGCAGAACCGGGGATTGAACTCAGCCCTTTACGCTTGCCAGGGAAGCACTTATTCCACTGAGCCATCTCCCCAGCCCTAAACATATTAGCTCAGCCTAGAAGCAGATGTTTACAATTCTTGTTTATCTTTGGCAGAACTGGGGATTGAACTCTGGCCCTTGCACCTGCCAGACAAGCGTTTATTCTACTGAGCCATATCCCTGACCCCAGAGCTACATTTGAATTTGTTTGTTTGTTTGTTTGTTTGTTTGCTTCCCTGGAACCAGGGATTGAACTCAGGCCCTTGCACTTGCCAGGGAAGCGCTTATTCCACTGAACCATCTCCCCAGGCCCCTGTATTCACCTCCTACAGGTCAAACTAAGTCATAGCTTGGATGAAGGATCCATGAGTGGTCATGCACAGAGTTTCCAGGAGCTCCATTGTAGCTAGATCTTGTCCGTGAGAACTCATCTGTAAACTAGAAAGCCAACTGAATGATAGTCATTTTCGGCTTGCAGTGCTGACTGTCATCCACGCTTACCTCGGAACAGGTCTGAAATACTTCAGTGTGGTAATCACGCCCGTGCTCTTCTGTTAGTTCCTTTAAATCATGTCCAGAAGAAAACACAGGGCCCTCAGCTAGCATGTTCCCATTGAGAATAAAAAAGAAAGAGATGTCAAACTTCACAGATAGGCCGTTCATTTACTTATTTATTGAACAACTTTACTAACCAGGCACATATTTAGGCTGTGGACACTTAGAGAGAAAGCTAAGGGCTCAGCTTTGATAAGAACAACTCTAGGTTGCCTGGAAAGGCACAGATAGAGCACTGTGGTGAAATGCCAAAGCCCTTGTCTCCTAAGAGCGCACTGTGGAGACCCATGAAAATAAGCAAGTGCCTAAGGAAATCCTCCATGACCAAGGTGAAGGCTGTTTTCTTTCTTTTCTCTTTTCTCTTTTCTTTTTTTAATTTTGGACTGCATCTGGCCTGACTGTTTTTTTGCAGAATCGGGGTTTGAACTGAGGCCCTTGTGCTTGCTAAGCAAGTGCTTCATTCTACTGAGTCGCTCCCTAGCCCTGCATCTGGCTTGAGAGTGTGCATCCATGAGGGTCTCTGGAAATGCACCATGCCTTTGGCACTGCCTCTGTCACTTAGCTCACAAGGAGGACCATCCACAGGGGTTGAATCTGGAAAATCGGAGTATGAGGAGAACCTAGGTGCCACCTGGCTTAAGCTCTTTAGTTTACAAAGGAGGGAGCTGAGAATGTGGCTCCTGCCACTGTCATCCACAACAAAGGTCATCCTTCCAATAAACCGATAACACTTTTTCATATTTCTCCTTCTTTGTGGTCATTTTGATGGGTAACAGCATCTTCTGTTTTGCAAGTAAGAAGTGGTGCAGCTAAGAAGTTAGAGACCTCTGCTGAGTCCAGCTTGCATTTCGTGTGGCTGCTGAATTCTACTCTTTCTAATTTCTTTTCCCTCTGCCATAGAAAGTAGTTGAACGTCTCTGTTTGCTAAGATGGTGACCTTCTGAGGATCGGCTCTTGGGCTTTAATTCACAAAACCAAGCATCACAGGGCGTTATTATGCTTTTCTGAGGGTGTTTGAAAATGCTGATGTTACTATTACTTATGCCCCCAACAGCATCACAGGAAAAGATAATTCCTGAATAACCCATATTGGAAAAAGAGCACGGGAAGAGGTGGGCAAAATATAGCATACTTTTTTGGGCAGCATTAAAGACAATGCTGCAGAGATCAAACGTACAGCCTGAAAAGACAAACCAATCCAATGCTCAGACAACCATTTCCTAGCTGATTATATGATTTACCAAAAAGATTATTTATAAGGTCCATGAAGAAACTCTACTTTTTTTTTTTTTCCATTCTAGGGAACCAACTCAGGGCCTCATGCCTGCTAGGTAAGCACCCGAGCAATATCGCTGCACTCCACGCCCTGATGTGCTGGTTTTAATCAGAAAACAAACATAGCAAAGTGTGGCAATTTCTAGGATCTAACAAAAAACAGGACTCACTTTCACCATCTAGTATTTGGTGCTACAATTTCCACCGTTAACGGTGATGATAGGTGATGATACTAAGTTCCCAGTGACATGAGTTTTCCTTAACAAAAGTCCTTCAGAGGAGCTTCGAAACAGCTTTCCAGGATGAGAAAGAATTCCCCAGTTAACCAAAGACTTTTGAGGAAACAAAAAGGATAAATGCTCTAGGGATCAAGGTCACATAAATACCTGAAATGACAATGACTCTCAGGTCTTTGCTTTCAGCTTCCTGAAGAATATCAGTTTGGAGGGATTTCAGCATTCTGAGTGACAGCGCATTCCTCTTCTTTGGATCGCTCAGGACGATGGTCCTGTGGAGAACATTTTATAATCCCTGGGTCATACACCCGACAAAACAAGTGAGGACCCTGCAATTCTTTTCTAATTTGGGGCTATTTGAAAACCCCCAGAGAAGAGAATTTCTTAGTGCTTAGTGCCAATTTAGAGGGTCCATCAGCTCTCTGGAGTCACAGCTAAGTCAAAACAAGAAAAAGACAGCCTGAAACGCAGGCTGGCTTTTCTCTCTTGTCCCTGGATTTGTTTCTTCTTTTTTCTACATTTGCTGTCAGAAACATGACTGCCACCCCCGCAGAAAGGCCAAGTCACAGCAGTTCCAAAATCATCTCTGTCCACAGAGAATGAGAGTTTTCTGTGACAGCGGCAGGAGCCACAGGAATCGGGCAAACAGTGCCTACTACCTTCAACTTATTTCCTGGTGCTATTCTTCAGAATAAGGTTAGGAAAGGAGCCAAGAATGAAAATACTCCCCTAACTTTCCTTCCACCCACCCAAGGAAAAAGCAGCCAAGGGACAGCTGCCAATGTGCACATATGACAGCACTTTTTCAAAATCTCTTAGAGGGCATCCTGTTATTCTGCAAAATAATTCTGTCTGAGAATGGGATGATGTATGAAGAACAAAGGACAAAGCCATACAACAAGAGGGATCCTCTGGACACAGCATCTTGCAAAATGCTGGCATGGAAAGGCTGTTCACTATTTTAAAGCATCCCACACACTGAATAAAACACCCCATATTGTCATTTTATTGCCTTACACAGAAATGTCTTATTTTTGCTGTTATAAAAAAGGGGCAATGAACCAATGCCAGATTATTGTTATGGATTTTATATATTTCCTATCAGTTTCCACCTACAGTGCTTTCTGCCTGCCTTTCTCATCCTTTTTTGAATTGGATATTCCTATTGCTACGTAGTCAACTCAGCTTCTCCGTGTGTAACACTGTGCCACAGGCTTCTGGAAAACAATTTGGATGGCTGAATTTATTTCTGTGCAATAAGAATAGCCACTTTCTTTGGAACACCCTTTCAATTTTGCTGCAGATTTCAGGTGGCTGTGATATTGCTTTGCTTCTCATAAACATGTTCTTTCATAAATACAAACATTACTTGTGGCTGATCCGCTGATAGACTTGGCACCTCTATCTGGGAGAGCAATGGTGGTGGGGAGAGACCTGCTTACAGCCTTTCAGTAGAATAATAAGTGTGCCTGCTGTGGCCAGTATAAGACCTGCCATCCCATGAGTGACACATGTCTCAATGAAATCCTAAGGCCCAAGGCATAATTTTGTAAAAGTTCCAGCTGGACCCAGGCATGGTGGCACATGGCTGGAATCTCAGAATGTGGGAGGTTGAGGCAGGAGGATAACAAGTTTGAATCCTATCTGGGCAACTTAGTGAGACCTTGTCTCAAAATAAAAAAATAAAAGGGCTAGGAATGCAGCCCTTTTAGAGGCTGGTGGAGTAGCCCTTGGTTCAGTACCCAGGAACTAACACATATACATGTACACACACAAGACCTGGGGAGCCCTTGCTATGTGGCATTTATCTGTCCCTTGGTGTGCTTCATTAATCCTCTGGTGCACACATTACACACTCACGGTTGGGTGTTCTTTTGTGAGTTCACTTTTCAGCCCTGTATACAAGCTTCCATTCCCACCTCTCCATGGAAACTGTTCCTATTGGTCACCAAATCCACTGTCCATCTGGAAACACATTCCTCTGCCCCCAAGTTTTCTATCTTTCTCTGGCCACCTCTTAACTTCTTTCATGGGCTTCCCTTCTGCCATCTCCTAACTCTTAGAAGCCCTGAGAGTTCTGTCCCTTGCCTTCTGCCTCTATATGAAACTCTTCAAAACTTTCCCACCTGCCTTTGTGTTGACTGCTCCCTCTATGCTGCCAACTCTCAGACACTAGCTTGAGCCCTGGAGCTGTGTTCCCTCAAATGTCTCCTCAACTGCTCCACAGAGCCAACCCTAGGGTATCTTCCTCCTTCTCCCATGCTTGCCTCTCCCCTTGTCTTACCTCAGCTGCCCAAACCAGAACCTGAAAATCATTTTAGATTTCTCTCCTTTCTTATTTCACTGGTCATCAAAACCTGTTAATTATCTCTCCTAAAAATCTCACTGGTCTGAACTCTCTCAATGGCTGTCATGGTTCAAATGATGTGATGCCTCAAACAAAGAGTATCACCAACACCAATGAACCAAAAGGGAAATCTCCTTCAGTATGAGGCCACCACCAGGGTCTACGATGTACATGTAGAAGCAACAGCTGGTCCCTATAAATTCCCTGGTGAAGTATGTGAAGACTATCACTGTAAAGCATGAGAAGGTCTGTGAACAGCAGTCATTCTACATAGGACACATTCACATGTCTGTTATTGGATTAAAGACAAAAATAGTACTTATATTTTCACAGCTAACTACCACCACAAGGGCTTGAAACCACATCTTTGTTATAGTATCTATCTTAGACCCAGTGGCAGTGCGCTGGGATGGGACCATAGAGTAGAATCCCCTTCATGAGCAAAGGGACCTTCCTCACTCCTGGTGATCCTATCCACTGGCTCCGTGGCCTTGGACAAGGGGCCATCTCTCTGAACTTGACTCCTCCACGTGAAGTGGGGTGAGGTTATCTATCCTGCAGGCTAAAGAATGAGGGATAATGAATGCAGAGTTCCGGGCTTTGCACTTAATTCACAGCCAGTTCCATTACGTGACTGCATTATTGCCGCAAGGAACAGCTTGGTACAGGGCTGCTTAAAGTGACCCAGCTGCTCAAGCCCACCCACTGAGATCCTAACATAGCAATATGCCAAATGCTGAGCTTCCAGTCAGACCTGTAGACAGGTTTACAGAAGTAGGACTGCTCTTAAAAATGGCAAGTAGGCCCCTCTGTGGGCTTTGTGGTGCACAGCCCTGTTCTGGCTCTCCTCCTGTGGTCTCCCTAAGGATGGAAAAGGAGTCCACAAGGAACAGAGCCAGCCCCCTTCAAGCCCTGCTGCAGCTACTGAGACCCTGGGCTCCCTGCAGTGGGCACCCCAGCCCAGGGACTTAGAGCAGTTGTGTGTAGGGAGGAGACAGCATATGGGCTTACTGGGACAGTTGCAAACCTGCCTGCTAAGATCCTAGTAGAAGAGAGAAAGAGGGGGTGAGGAGGTGGAGGTGGTGAGAGGGGCCTTGGAAGAAACTGAAAAAGCTGCAGGCTGGGCTATGGAGTGCCTAGGAGTCTGCAGTTTGTACATTCAAACATGATGGCCTTCCAGGTCGGAGTGGGAGAAGACAACACTAATAGATAGCTTGAGTCATGTCTTAAAAACTGAACAGACCTGCTTTTGTATTTCGTACCTTTGTGCTGACCTTGCCCAGGCCAGCCAAAATCAGCATGGATCATACCAGCTAAGAGCCCTCTCAACTGTATTGCTCCACCACTTGGCTTCCAGTTGGTGTGTTGCTGTGTCTTTAAGGCTTTTAGATTCATGCAGAAGGGCAGAGCTCAGGGAGGCCTGTCTTTAATCCTATTTGTTGGCCTGCCACCATGCCCAGGCCAACCCTGCACTTCTGGGCTTGGGCACAGAACA
This sequence comes from Octodon degus, assembly GCF_000260255.1. NCBI lineage: Eukaryota > Metazoa > Chordata > Mammalia > Rodentia > Octodontidae > Octodon > Octodon degus. The sequence goes on along the minus strand of NW_004524709.1, from coordinate 2,723,060 downwards.
GGTCAGCTAAGCCTGCTCTTCCCCCTGCAGCCAGGCATGGAAGTGAGGGGCTTGGGCTCTCCTCTTGGGTAGGGCTTTGCGGAAGGGCTTGGTACCTGAGGGCACCTGACAGCTGTCCACGCCAGCCTCAAGGTCCACCAGCTACAACACCCGGTTGACGTGAGGACTCAGGGGGCGCTGGGCTCTTCTAGGGCATTCCACTAAGGCCACGCAGGTGTCACGTGCTGCCACGCCAGGCAATGGGCACCTGTAAACTCAGTATGCAGGAATTCCTCTCTCAAGAGATAGGTCAGTCCCATTGGGTCAAAGGTGGGGAGAAGAGAAAACTCCACCCTCCTGGCGCGCGTTGGGGCGGCCCCTGGCCACCTTCCTTCTGTACCCCGTCCCCGGACCCCGGGAACCTTCGCTGGCCAGGCTGACCTGATGCCGTCCCGTTGCCGCGTGCTGGTGGGACGAGCCTCTGACCGCGCGGATCCCCCAGAACTCTGGCTGCAAAAAACAGCGGGGAGCTGGGCCCCCAGGCTGCGCTGGAGGTAGCCGTACTGTGTAGCCGCCCAGGCCCGCAGGCCCGCCAGGGTGGCCATGGCCGAGGACGCCGGGCCAGACGCCGCCGGGTCCCGTTGGGCCACGGGCTGGTGCGCAGTGAGCCGGTGGTTATCGAGACCCGCACGCAAACACCAGGCAAGACCAGGCGCGCCGGCCGCAGAGCCCCCCGGAGCCCGCCCTAGGCTAGACTGAGCGCCACCGCCAGGACCCAGGCCCCGCCCGGACACAGGCCCCGCCCCAGGTGGCCCCCGTTCTCCGCAAAGGCCCTGCCCCGCCCCGCCCCGCTCCGCCCCGTCCCGCCCCAAGGAGCAGCCCCGCGCTAAGGAGCCGCCCCAGCGAGCCCTCCCCTGAGCTGCGTGCTCGGGTGACCCTGGAACTGCACTGCTGACCGCATGCACTCCTGGAGAGAAGGGCTCAAAGCCCGCAGTGCAGTTGTTAAGTTTAGCAAGCTTGTGCGTTTAGGAGGGGAGATACCGGGTTATCTTGTTTCTTTCCGCATAAACACCGGGAATGTCCCGGATGCACAGGTGGTCTGGAATGCACTGTTACAAATCACGTAGACACCATCCACAGGAAACCTCAGCTCTGCGGGCTAGGTCTCCTAGGCAGAGCTTTCACTATTGAGTGCTCTGTACTTCTCATCCACTTTTCCCGAGTGGCTTGCATCGAGAAGGAGCTGGAGCCCTTTGTGAGACCTCAGTGGCCGACAGAAGACTGCACATTCTGATTTGGAAAACTCAGGGGGGTGAAAATATCCTTGCTGCTGTTCACTGGTCATTTCCTGCAAGTGTCTAACTCCCGAAGTGCGCGGATTTGTAGGGGGCTTGCACCAAATGGCCCGGGGGCAGGATCTTCCCTTCTCTCAGGGAGATACCATCCTTAGGACCCTGCACCATTTCCCACAGTGAAATTTTGCAGATAAGTTATACAAAGGAGGCCTGGGAGATAGGTCAGTGGTCTAACGCCTGCCTGGCAAGGGCAAGGGCCTGGGTTTGATTCCCGGTATTGCATGCAGTGTCGGCTCCAGAATCCCGGGTGCACCATGCAGGCCGGCGCACTTCTGTAATCCAGCGCTGGGAACGCTGAAACAGGAGAATCACTATGAGTCCGAGCCGTAAGGAGACTCTCCCAAATACCTAAGTAAATGAATGAGTGAATAAATAAATAAACAAATAAAGAAAAAGTTTTACAAAGGATATACTCAAATGGGGCCATCAAAAGACATGATCCCAGCCTTTGTCCAGGCTCATTTGCGTTGGGATCTTGGCCCCTCAAACACCCCTCCTCCTCTGTGGCCTTTGGATGCCATAAGGCTTCCACATCCTCTAAAAAGAATGTCAGAAATTCACCTTCCCAGTGAGAGGGCCGAATCGTGTACCTCGAAGGCCTGACTGTGACACCTGTGGTCCCAGGGGAGAGCCTCTTCCACAGCCCAAGGCCTTACACGAGGCTGTACCTTCCTGTTTTGGGCCCTGAGCTCTTGGCTTTCACGCCTTTTGTTTCCTCTTCCTACTCCTCCTAATTTCCCTGAGCCCGAGACTAATTTCTTCATTAGGGTGCAGAAACCCTGGTCTGTCAGACCCACATGTATTCTTTGCAAGTATTTCTTTTTCTTTCTTTTCTTTTCTTTTTTTTTTTCCTTTGGCGGAACTGGAGATTGAACTCAGGCCCTTGCACTTGCCAGGGAAGCCCTTATTCCACTGAGCCATCTCCCCAGCCCTGCAAGTATTTCTGTTGATGAATTATTACTTTAATTTTATGAGTTTTTATTATATTAATGAGTACTTAACAGGCAAAACCCCACAAAATCAGGCACTAATTTTAATATATATTGTTTGTAAAAATACATCAAAATTTTAAACATTGACTGCTTTTTGGTGTACAAAGTCTAAAAACAAAAATACATTCTCATATGAACTGAAATGAAAATACCAATAGCACTTTACAAAAAGAAAATCTTTTCTTCAATTACCTAAGGCAGTCTGCACCTGTGACAATGGCATGTTCTGTATGCGCGTATCGCTGACATTGCAACACATATATTTGTTTTCTGCTTAGGATCAAGTAAAACACAACCACTGGCCCATGCTATATGTTTGAAGAGACATGATAATTGCTTCACGACTCATCAACAATGTCTACTCCACCTTCAGTTTTTTTTTTTAAATTTATTTATTTGTGTGTGTGTGTGTGTGTGTGTGTGTGTGTGTGGCCAGCTCAGCCCACCAGGGGGCGGGGCAGGCTGGCATGTGGTGCTGGGGGATCGAACCGTGGTCCCTGTGCTTTGCTAAGCTTGTTCTAAGTAGGTGCTTTAGACCACTGAGCCATCTCACCAGCCCCCACCTTCAGTTTTGTTGTAGAAAGTTTCCACGTCAGCCTTCCATCTTGTCCAGGTTTCCCTATCAGTATTCCTGTTGTGGCGAAATGTTGACATTAGCAGCACTAGTTTGTTTTTCTTTGCCGGTTAAGAAGCCAATGCATTTTTCTGAAATCCAAAGATTGTACTATATGATTCCGTTTTGAAATTGAAATGCTTCATTTGGAATTTCTGCTTTGTTTCTGTGTACAGTTTTTGTCCTGGTTACCCTATGCTCTGTGCTGTTACCGATTGTCAAATGTCACATTCTGATTAGTTTCAGAGATGGGAGCAACAAGTCTGTTCACAGCATCATTTGCTTTATTCCTACAGGAATAAGGTCCTGATGGCTGAATTTTAGGATAAATATCTAACTGAAACCATAATAAGTCTTTGCATCTACAGGGCATACATTTTTATGCCATATTGTGACCCATCACTTTCCCATAACTCTTTTGCATTTCAGTGAGCATAATGAGAATTCTGTGGTAAGGACAGCTTTCTGTTCAGGCAGTAAGGTGTTGTAATGAATACATTTTTGAATATGCCTGTTGGTGCGCGTAGAATGTCTTACTTTCATTTCACCCATTGCGTATTTCATGGCATCTTATAGCATTTTGTCTGTTATGATTTCCAACACTGAATGGCTGTGCTGGCATTCTATCCAACACCTTTCACCCCTGCTAGGACGCTCACTGTATTTGGCTCTACATTGGATGGTTCCATTTAGTTGGGTAGCCACTTTGCAACATATTGACTAGTCCAAATGTACTTACATTGCTGTTTTGTCATCTGAATCAAGGAAGTCTGCATTCCCTGTGTCTGTGTCCGTAGATTCTTGCTCCATTTCACTGTCACAGGAACTGTGGCTCCCATGGCCCATGGCAGAGTCATTATCATCATCTTCATTGTTATTATCACCATCCACTCACAGCACTCTTCTGTTATGAAAGCATGTATTTTACCAAAATAGGTCATCTTCATCATCCATGCATGAGAAATCTCATGAGTCACTTTTTTTTTTTCATGATTCACTTTTGACCTCCTCTAAAACTTACAAATCTGGTTTTTCATGTGCTATTTTACTAAATCAGGCTACTTTAAAAAACATCCTAGAGTGGTGTGGGTCTATTGGGCCCTTTGTGATGCTCACATAAGCTTCTATGGAGCACAAAGGTGCATATAAATCCCATTTTCCCACTTTTACATACAAGCACACATCTTGCCACTGGTCATAGCAAGTGGGTAAACATATAAATTGCTTCCGTAGCCCAGTGCACAACTGGCTACTATAATAATAAAGTATAAGTTTATAGTAGAAAAGGGGATGAATATGCAAAGCCTACTTTCATGATTAAATAAACTTATTTTTGTTAATTATTCTGAATGCCCTGCTCAATTCTTTGTTTAGGTTACCCATTACCTGTAAACAACTCCCCTGGGATGGCCCCCTCCATACAATAACAACTCCATTCAAGGTGAGTTATTCCTCATTAATTGTTTGGAACCAATGTTATCCAGTAGAACTGGGAGGCATGGAAGGGGCAGTTCTTGGCCTTTGGTGTGTTGAAAGCTCAGTACTTGGGAGGTAGAAAGAAGAAAAAGTAGGCATATATAATACTTCAATGAAAACATCTAATAAATTAGAACAAGGCATCCATCCTGAGATAAGATTAAGATTTTCCTGGTTTAGGAACAGGATATCAAGCAGCACTTTTGGAATAGAAAAGGGTAACTATTTAGGAATTTAGAAAGGGGATAGACTGGAGGATGGAAATAGTGCGAAGGTCTAGCTAGGATGAAGGCAATCTTGCTCTTTTTCTTCAATGGAACCTCAGGGAGGTTGTGAAACTTCAAGTGGTTTGTGACGTCTGAGCAGATGGTACGGAAGGTCTAAATGCCCATAGAGTTTCATATCAGATGCTGAGAGGGTAAAACAGTAGAGTAGTGCTAGATTCCTGAGAAGGCTCAGAAATAACTTGTGGATTGAGATGTTGAAGAAAAAGCAGGAGCAATATTATGAATAGAGTTAAGAAGATGACCTTATGAGTGGTATTGTCTGGGTCTGACATGTCCTCCAAAGTTCTATGTTATAAAATCTTGCTCAGCCATCCCTTATTGGTCCTAGTAAAAGGAAAGACCTAGCTGAAGGAAGGGGGTGCTAGACTAAGCTGCGGCAACAAAACAGTAACAAAAGCAGATCTCAGTGGTTCAAACAGCAAAGACTCTCTTCTCTTTCTTGCCACATGGCTATTGCTGTGCTTTGTACCTACTGAAGACCAGCTGAAGAGTCTCATCAGTGCCGTTCTTGCCTAGGGTCCTGATGGACATTTTCCAGCTTCTGTGACAGAAAGAAAGATAAAAAAAAAGAAAGAAAGAAAGAAAGAAAGAAAGAAAGAAAGAAAGAAAGAACAAAGACAGGCATGAACTGGCACTTAAAATTTCTGGAAATGCTACTTGCTTACATGTTTCATTTGCCAAAACAAAACCATTGGCCACACTGAACTTCAGAGTGTGGGGAAAATGTACCCCTCTTGTGTGTTTCAAAGAAGGAAGGCAGGATCTTTGCAAACAATCCTAATGGCTAACCACCACAGCCACCCAAGTGCAGTGCTTTAGAATTAAGAAGTGACTAATGCATATTATTTAGGTATTAGAGAGACAGTAATTAATTGGTCTAGTTGTCTAACACCTGGCAGAATGGGGGGTCTGAAATAAAAATTAAGTTCATACATAAAGTTAAATTTTGAGTAATTTGTATTTGTGTTCCATTTTCCCTGTTTTAAGGCTCAAGCCTAGGGCCTTAAGCATGCTAGGCAAGTACTGTGTCATTGACCTACATTCTAAGCTGGTGTTAAATACCTAGAACACTTGAGCTTGTGCTAAGACTTGTACCTATCCTCTTAGACACACCAAATGCCACAAATGATGCCGAGCAGGCAAGATCCAAAAGCCTGGTCAGAATTATCACCATTATGGGCCCAAGTCCACTTTTGGAGGACACCTTCCACCTTGCTAAAATTAGTTCCATTGGGAGGAATGAAGATTTGAGAAAATAAATTGCTTCACCTCAACATAGGATTTGAAATAAAAGAGAAAATCAGTGTATAGTTGTCTGTTGATATTTGCATAGGACTGTTTCTAACACTTCCTAGCCTTACCCATATCTATACCTGCTCAAGTTCCCTGTATGAAGAGGTGTGGTAACCCATGGGATTCTGCAGACCAATGATCACACTAAGTATTAATGTAAAATAAAGTGCTGCCCAGGGCAAAAAAAAAAAGTGGTGTGGCATTTGCATATAACTTGCATGTATCCCTCTATCCTGAACTCGGGGGTGTTCTACCACTGAACTACATCTTCACACCCCAGGGTCTCACCAAATCACCCTGGTTGGTCTCCAACTTGTCATCCTTGTGGCTCAGCCTTTTGAGTAGCTGGGATTAACGAGCATGTGGCACTACACTTTTAGTCAGCTCTAGATTACATATAACACCAAACACCCACACATCACTATATTCACATGGATTCAGCATAGTAATTGATGTAGCAATTTGTGTGTGTGTGTTAGAACTTCCTGCATTTTTCCCCAAACATTTTTAAATCAGGGTTGGTTGAATTCATTGTGTATAACTATGTATTAGTGGGCAGACTGTACAAGATTTTGAAAAAAAGAAGAAAACTGGTAGGCTACTCAGAGCCAGAAAGTCATGGATTAAATGAAGTTTTGGAAACAATATTACTTGCTTCTAAATTTTACTTAATGGTAATAGTTGCTCTTAATGGAACCCCCCTCTGTGCCAGTGCCTACTCAGTACTTTAATTTATGCCATCTCTATTTGCGCTATGTAGGTAAGTTTTGTTAGTCTAGTTCAGAGAGGTTTGGCCGGCTGTGTCTGCACAAAGTCGAATCCTTGGAGTTGAAGCTGAGGATCAGATGAAAGATGGCAGTGCGGATGGAGACTTTTATCCTCACCTAAGTTCCTGTGCCTGCTCCTCCAGTTTCACAGCTTCTCTTAGCACCCACAGTCCTGTTTAGGGAGTGACAAACACACAAGGAAGGGAGTGGAGATGGACAGCCATCACATTACCCAGGCATGAATCCATATAACTTGCTGAAGCGCTAGTCCACTTTAAGCAGTGCGAGGCTTTTTCAAATTCAGGCTGCCTCTCCAGGCCACCTCAGCCTCTCATTAATTTCTGTAGGGGCTGCTTGTCTTTCTCTCTCTCTTGTTCAGAGCCCTTCTAATTTGTTTTCCACGCGACCCTTCTCCCTGACACAATTTGATTTTCAGGTTGCTGGCAGGCTTCTCTCCGGCTTTGATTTATGTGCGTCTTCTCTGTGCCACATGTCTTTGTTGTATAGATGTGTCTCTGCTACCTTTTCACATTTCCTTTAAGGACCCACAGAGGCTTGGCAGAATGTCGCAGAAATAAAGCAGAATAAAAAGACAGTTCTAGGGAGCCTGGTGTCTCAGGTTAGATGCAGGAATGAAGGAAGATTTAGACCTGCTCAAGGTGCAGAGAAAGAAAAGTAAAGGGCAGAATTTTAGCTTCTAAAAGAGTGGCTCTTGAACTTTAGAAGAAGAAATTTTATTTCAGGCCTGTCTGGGGCAGACACATAATGGCATGGTTCAGAGGTGTGGTGGGGAGCTTAGCTTCGGGGGGCTCCCCCCGACCCTGGCTGCTTCTCTAGTCTGGCTCTCCAGTCTCATTTTCTTCCCCAGGTCCGTCTCCCAATCCTCAAAAGCTTTAGGAGCCTCTAGCTCCATTGTCCAGAAAGGTTTCAGGATTTTGTGGTGCCGTGTCACCTTGCATGCTTTTCGATGCTCTGGTTTTGTTACTCTGTATTTTATGGATACCAAGAGCCATTATCCAAACGTTTTGTACAAACTTCACTTCACGAAGACCCCATATGTCACGTTGGGTAAAAATGCTTAGGGACTAAATGGGGAGAATGGGCACCGATGAAACAAGCTTCCATTTATTCCTACTTAATCTAGTACAGGTTCTTGAGTTTGCTGATGTGCCTGATGTGAGACACACTTAATACCTCCAAGTGAGGACGGAGAGTGATGCTCACTAATGACGTGTGCATGCGTCACAGCATTGTGGTTGTAAGAAACAGGGTCCCGTGTCCCTCTGCGCTGTTCCCAGATGATGTTTCTAAACTGTGGGTCAGGTTGTCAGCAGCTTCTCACAGCACTTAACACCCGGGCTCCCTGCCATGGTGTGAGGCCAGCAGGGACCAGCCAGTCTTTCTCTCTAGAGCCCTGCCACTCTTCCCTCTCCACTCAGAACTGGCCCTCTTTTTGCCAGTTTTACTGAAATAAAGTTGACGTATCAAAGTGATGTGTATTCAGACATATGATGTGATACTGTAGAAATGTGCACAGGCTATGAAGCGATCCCCAGTCAGCTACCATTTGTGTGGGTGTTAGGAGAACACGGAAGACCTACTCTCTTAGCAGATTTTGAGTAACCACACAGTATTGTCTCCTCTCTCCCCTTGCCTTACATTAGGTCTCCAGAACTTGTTCTTCTAGTTTAAATGGAACTTTAGACCCTGTGATGGAATTTCCTACTTCCCCACCCCAAGTCCCAGGCAACCACCCTCTGCTCTGCCTGGATGAGCTGATTTCCAATCTCCGGGGCTCTGCCAACTCCTTCCTGGCTTGGAGCTTTTTCATGAGCGCGGAAGATTCACCTTTCAGATCTTCGCTTGGCCATCACCTGCCTCTAAAAGTTCAGATCTCACTTCCAAAGGTAACCCTTTCTTAGAGGAGAGTTCCTGAGCTTTGGTCTGGACTCTCGAGGCCCGAGTAGGCTCTTGTTCCTTTCCCTCATCTGTCTAATGATATTTAAAAGCAGGTGTGTGTCTATATCTATTCCTCGATCCTGTCTGTTCTGTAAGCCCTGACGGCAGGGCCACGAAGCTTTCCTTGCCGCTGTGCCTTCAGTGCCTTGCAGCGGGCATGGACAGCACCTCAGTGCCGCTGGGTGAGCCTGCTGAGGAAACGAGCCCCAGACCTTGCTCCAGTGTCTGCTCCGGCTGCTGTTATATCTCCTAGAGAGGCCCAAGTTCTTTAGTTTGATATATTACTTTTCAAATTTTAATTCACGTTAGCATCCTGTGCAGATCCACAAGTCAAACACAGACCACTCCTTGCTACTCCTTCTATAGGTCCTATGCCTACCTTGATGATTCGAGTTTACTACTGCTTAAAATAGCTCACGAATGAATGACTTTAAATCGTGACCCATCTTCAGCTCATGCCAAATGTCGCATCTCTGAAACCTTTCAGATGCCTCCAAGCTGCAGTTAATTTTCTCTCCTTCTAGTCATCAGAGCACATCTGCTCTGACAATCAAAGGGATTTGTTGCTTTCTCTTTTTTAGTTTTTTCCTATGTATCTGTTCTTCTTTGTGAGACTGCAAGTGTCCTAGGGACAAGGTCCAGCTGTGAGTCACCCTTGTACCTGCTACCCTGATGCTTTAGGTGTAGCAAGTGCTCAAAGTTAGTAGACAGCTGGGGAGATGGCTCAGTGGAATAAGCACTTCCCTGGCAAGTGCAAGGGCCTGAGTTCAATCCCTGGTTCCTCAAAGTTAGTAGACAAAAAAAAATTTTTTTGCAGAACCAGGGATTGAACTCAGGCCTTCTGTGCTTGCCAGGGAAGCACTTATTCCACTGAGCCATTTTCCCAGCCCCTAGACAAAAAATTAATAGGGGTTATTGATTCAAAGGGTGATGTGGTTTCAAAGCTCTTGAATGGTAGTTTCCTCTAGAGACACACGGGGGCGGTCTAACCCAGCTGAGCTGCACAAGCCACGTTAGGTGAGCGGGTGACTTAAGGGATTTTGAAGGTAATGCATCCTCTTTTGAATTCTGACTCACTGGTTGTTGACCAGCTGTGGAAGTCAGGAAAGAAATGTAAAGGACAATTTACTGGGCAAAATAAGAGAGTTAGGAAATCAAATCCAAACACAGTATCTGTATAGAGGCAAGGACAAAGCAGAACATCTACTTTCTCTGATCAAGGGTCCCGGTGATCCCAGCCACAGACACAGTTTGGGGGACAAGAGCCTCTGGATGAAGCAGGGCTGGAGCCCGAGGTGGGGGATGGGCTCTGCTGGAACAGGAATAATGGAATTTCAACTCTTTCATCAGATCCTCCAATATTTGTTTCTAAAAATTATATTTTATGTTTTGAAAACCTATCTTATATGAAATAAAATCACCAGTATTTTCTACCTTCAGTAGTAGGTATGCTGGTGGCAAATTTCCTTCATTTGTTTGGACTAGAATTTTCTTTCTTTTTTATTTTAAATCTTTTATTTGTTTATTTGGTACAGAGTCTCGCTACACTGCTCGGACTCGTAGTGATCCTCCTTGTGTCAGCCTCTCCAGTGCTGCAATTACAGGTGTGTGCCACCACGCCTGGTTTCAGTGGCAGGTGCCACGACATTCCATACTGGGAATTGAACCCAGGTCCTTGTGCTTGCCAGGCAGGCACTTAGACCGCTGAGCTATCTCCCCAGCCCCTCTTTCTCTCTTTTTTTGAATGTATTATATTCCTTCTTGATGAGACATTATGTGAGACATGTGTTGTGCCAGGTCTGTCACCTGGACTTAGTTTTGATTTTTTTTATTCTACTGTTGCTTTAACGTCCAAAGCGTTAAATACAATTAATAGAGCACAGGCATCCTGGACAACAATAGCCACATGTACAGGGTGGGGGTGTCTTGTGCCCAGATTTGTCACACCGTTGTTCTCCTGACAACACTTTGCTTTCCCACAATACTGTGAAGCCTTTGTCTTTTAAAATTTAGATGTTTACTTTTTAAATTTACATGTTAAAATTTACATGGACTGCATATTGAATGCACTGAACTTCAGGGAACTGAAAAAACTGACAGAGTTCAAAGGCATTTTGTAAACAAAAGGTGAAGGTACCGTGAAAGTGGTTTACAAGGTCAACATATCAGTTCTTCTGTCTCTTCCTCTATCCTCCGCCTACCCGAGTGCTTTCTGCTGGTGAGTACGTCTCTGTCTGTGTATAATTGTATATTTGTATAAGTTAAAGTATGCCTGAATTTCATATCCGGGCCTACCTGGTACAGCCTATTATAGCAAAAGCATCTCCCACCTCATCCCCACACATAAGAATCAGAAAGATCTGATTCTGTTGGGAATGGCTTTAACCTTCTATCGTGCCATAGAACTGGTGGTCGTGTTCATTGCTAGTGATAAAAATCATATTGGTAATCAAATCAAATATAAAATAGATTTTGAGAAAGAGAGAGGTCCCAGTTATAGTCGTTACTCCAGTTTTCTAAATATCCATTTTTAAGGATATAATGTAAATTTGGGGTAATACACTATAGCATGCTATTTTGTAACTTGCCTTTTATCCTATAAGTACTTGACTCCATGACTCTAAATATTTTCTTATAAATGGACTTAATAGCATCATGCATTTTATCATATAGCTTAGTCATAATTTACTCACCCAATCTTTCCTGATAGCCATTAAAGTCATTCCTAATTTTTTATATTATAAATACAACAATGGATATAAATATCTTTGTACATATCCAACATTTCTCTTGGATAAATTGCTAAAGTCATGGTCAAATATCTAGGACTATTTTGTTGTTGTTGCTGTACTGAACCAGGGCCTTTGCACTGAGCTAAATCTCTGACCCTTTTTTATTTAGGGACAGGGTCTTGCTAAATTGCCCGTTGTGGAGGACCACCTGGGCAACTCTTCTGGAAAGAAGAGCAGTTGTCTCCATAGTGGCTGAGCCTGACCCTATTTCCATGTACTGATAAGTACGGAGCTGGCTAAGACTTTTCTTTATCCCTTCAACTGGCTTGAAGCAGTGCATATTGGTCTAGCTGAGGTGCTGGTGTAGTCTTTGAAGACACCAGAGGTGTTTCCCTGGTAAGTCCCACCTGCTGCTCTTTAACCTGAGCTGGGTTGAGACAGGATGAAGGGCTGGTGCTTCACACTTGAGATAGAGGCTATGACTTCCTGGGGCTTGAAAGATTACACATCAAAGCTGAAGCACTGGACCCCAAAACATTAGATGCTATCTCGTTGTCTCCAGAAATATTGTCCCTCCAGCTCTTGGGAATTTTAAACACAAAGGGTGACACTGTGGGTCAGACTTAGAAACCATCTCTTGGTTATCTGACTCGGTTCCACAAAGACTGAGGTACAACTGGATATCTTTCACTGTAATGTGCATATAGCCCTGCAGGGAGAACACTTTCTAGGTCCCGTATTTGGAAGACTTCCTCTGTATTCTCAGTAAGTAGGAAAAATATCATGTTATTAGGGTTCTACAGAGAAACAGAAACTAGGAAATCTAAGTATAAAAATTTACTGAAATAGGGCCGGGGAGATGGCTCAGTAGAATAAGCACTTCCCTGGCAAGTACAAGGGCCTGAGTTCAATCCCTGGTTCAAAAAAACCCCACACACTGAAATATATAATGAGATGTTATGAGCTCATGAGAACAAAGGCCCCACTATCTGCTTCTGCAAGGCAGACACAGAAAAGTTGGCCGTGTGATTTGGTCATCTGAAGGCCTGAGGGTCAGAAGTGTGAATCCCAAGCTGAGGATCTGAGGAGATGCAATGAGAGGTCACAGCTCAAGTGAAGAGGCTGGAAGAAAAAGGGACCAATACCTCCTGCCCCTGCCCTTTGCTCTCTTTAGGCCTTGAATAGGTTGGATGATTCTACCCACGCTGAGAAAGGTAGTCTACAGGCCGACCCACTGATGCAAATGCTGACTTATTCCAGTGCACATGTGTGTGTGCGTACACACACACACACACACACACACACACACACAGATACTGTTTTCTCTGAGCACCCCCAGCCCAGTCAAGTCCTGGAAAAATAAGTCTCACGATGGCAGAGATGGGGATGGGCACAGGGGTACAGGGACATCGAAGATCACAGCAACTTAACTATACTGATTAGCCTTCCAGACATCACACAGATTGATCAGCAAAGCCTCCAGAGGAAGACCCAGACACAGCAATGTGGAGATTGGGTTAGCGCAAAGGTAAGAAAGAACATTTTACAAAGTGCTAGTTTCAGCACTGGGCGGTCTCAGTAATTCAAGTCCCTTTCTAACCTAGATGTGGTCTTCTTACCCAAGGGACCAAAAAAGAAAAGAGCACGATCTTCCCTCTTCTACCCAACTCAAAGGACAAAGGCCTCTTTCCTTCTGTTTCCACTGTCTTTTATGTGCATGTTCTTTTCCTCCTCTCCATCCCTGGCATTCTCTCCACGTGAGCCACGCTTGCCTCTGATCTCACTCGTCACTGTGGCCAAAGCACCACTGTCACATATTCTTGGTGTGAGGTAAAGAGAAATGAACAGAGCCCGATTCCAGACGTCTGGACTGGGAGTCTAACCTGTCGGGACGTGGATCCTCACTTATCAAATGTGAGAGCCTTGCTCGGGGGGTGTTTTCGCTGGGAAGTCGAGGGCTTTGGAGGAGAAGCCTTAGGACTGGGAATTTTAAGGGGAAGGTGCTGAGCCCCACTGGGGGACAGGGCCCTACCTCAGCTCACCTGGACAGTGACACTCTTACCTGTCTGAGGTATTGGGTTCTGCTCAAAGTTTGACTGGATTCTACTGATTTAATCAAGCCAACTTTGAAGACCATTAGACCAGAAGATGTTTGTGGGCTTTTTGAGATGGAACATTTTAGGAATTTGAGTTAAAGAAAGGCCTTTATTTTCCCTCCTTAGTGACACACTGGGGAGCTCTGCATGAGAAGCAGAGTGGCTTTCTGTGAATGGCAGAAGCTTACCATTCCGTCTGCCTCTTTCTTTTCTCAGAGCGAATCCCTCTAGGATGCACTTATGCGCATGGCCAGATCCAGTGTGAACGTGCAGTGGTGGATCTGTCCTGCTTCCCAGGGATAATGCTCAGCCCACTTCTGACTATGCATTTTAGGCATCCGCCCTTAGTGGGATGTGCTGATTATTCATCCATTCCCACCACACATGCAGTAAAGTGATCAGTGCCTGCTCTGCAGAAGAGGAAACTGGGACAGAAAGGGTGAGCCCCTGACCTCACGGGGCACATGCTGACCGTCACAGGGTGGATCAGGTGGAGCGCTTCCCAGCCAGCTCCCTGCCTGCCAAGTGCTTCCCTGCCACAGAGAGATGTCGTTCTCCTTTCTCACAGCTTTACAGCACCCAGAGTGTTCCTTTCTCCTTTTGTTTTGTTCTTCTGGGAAGCCAGCCTGTCACCATTTGGCTGCTATGCCAGAGAAGGCAGCCTGCTTGGCATTGGAAAGGAAGGGCCTTGGGGTCAAAAGACACACTTGTTTGGTGCAGGGGGGTAAGGACATCCTTCCTGGTGCTGAGGCCCCCGGAGACCAGCACAGTGCACTGCCCTCGTTGCCTCTCTCCTGCCTCAGTGACGCTGCTGCCCTTGGTTGTCTTGGGAACATTCATATGCCACAGCAGAAGGAACATCGTGGAATAATGCAGACAGAACAAAGCAGTTGGTGAGTTTGAAAATAACGCTTAAGCCGAGTTCATGATGTAAGAGCCCAGGCCCATTTCATTTGTAGTAGTAGAGCTTTTATGAAAGGGAAAAGATTTTAGAATGTCATAAGTTTACCTTTGAATGCTAAGAGAGAAAGGCCAAGGAGCCCAGCAAACAAGAGTTGCGCTGTAGGCCAGCCTTGCCCGCTGTCTCCATTCTGCAGCACACATGAACTGCGGTGGCACTGCACTGGCTGAGCCACTGGCCCCACCCAGGGACTGTCTACCCAGCAGGCCTGCGTGGTCTCCTGCTTAGTCCTTTTTGCTTCCCAGCATGGAAGCTCTGCCAAATGAACAATGGAAGTGGAAGAATCCATAACAGGAGAGCTGTTTTCTGTGAAAGACATAAAAGTGACATCTAAATGGCAGAGAATAGACTCAGACTCTGATGTGGGTACCGTAGGAGAGTTTTTCTCTGGTAGGATCTGAAAGGGACCAAAATCTTTTTTTTTTTTTTTAATTCAAGATAGAATCTTAGTTAGAAAGCACCCACTGGGACAGCTATCATCAAAAGTGAGAGCCAAGCACTGGGCAGGGTGGTGGTGCATGTCTGTGATATCAGAATTCAGGAATCCAAGGAGGGTTATGTGAGTTCAAGGCCAGCCTGGACTACAAAGCTGTACTCTGTTACTCCCCTCCAAAAAAGTGGGTGGTTGGAGCAAAACCAAAACAAAGTAGTAAGCATTTGTGAGAAAACGGAGAATTTGTAATCCTTGTACATTTTTCATAGGAATGTAAAAATGGCACAGCACTGTGAAAAACAGTGTAGCTCCCCCCACCGCTAAACTAAACGACTTAGCAATTTTCTTTTTTCTTGGAACCGGGGATCAAACTCAGGACCTTACACTTGCCAGGCAGGCACTTATACCACTGAGCTATCTCTTGGGCCCTATCTAGAAATTTTGCTCTGGATATATCTCCAAAATAATTGAAAACAAGAACTTGAGCCGGATGTGGTAGGGCATCCCTGAAATCCCAGCACCCTGGAAAGCTAAAGCAGGAGGATCATTGCATCTGGGCAGTTTAGCAGCTTCATGAGGCCCTGTGCCTGTCTTATTTTTAAAAAAGCAAGAACTTGCTTGATGAGGTCAGTGAAATGCAGGTCCATAGCAGCATTATTTGCAATAACTCACCAGAGCAAATACACATGCAAATGTCCATCCTCAGGTAAAGGGAAAAGAAAATAGGATGTAAACCCACAATTGAATAGTATTCAGCCTTAAAGAGGAAATTGCACCTGGCGCTTCAGCACATGGACCTTGAGGACATTACACTGAGTGAAATAAGGTGGTCACAAAAGGACAAATAATGTGTGATTTCACTTGCTGATAACCATTCTTGCTGCTGTACGTAGAGTTGCCAGATTCACAGGGAAGGTAAGATGCTGGTTGCCCAGGGAGGAGGGGCGGGGGAGTTGTTGCTCAATGACTACAGGGCTTCAGTTTTGTAAGATGAAGACATCCTGGAGATGGATGGCGGTGCTGGTTGCTCATGGTGTGATTGCACGTAAGGCCACTGAGCTGGTAGATTTCATGTCACATGTCCTTTACCACAATGAAAAATAACCCTCAACACCCACAGAGGTTCTGGATAAGTTTGGGAGGGTCTGAGATGGAAAGGACTTGTGCCTTGATTTCTGGGAAAGATGGAGGAGGGAGCAAGCTTGGGAGAAGCCACCTCTGCCAGAGCAGCTGGTGTCTCGGCAGAGGTCAGGAGGACAAAAGATGGCCCTGTGTCCACCTGTGGCTGTCCACTCTGGGAGAGAAGCCAGGGAAGTTAACCCTGGTCTGACGGACTCAAAGTATTTGAGATGTCATTAGCATGACTTGAGTTGCCCAGAGTGAAGAGATTGATTTCTGCTTTCCAGAAAGAAAGGAAATTATCATGGTGTGCACTTGAAATTTATGCGGCTGTGGGCTGACAGCATAGCAAGGAATTTCCGGGCTCTCACCCAGTATCGGCACAGCCGCTCCTCTTGTTCGTCTTCCCCAAAGTGACAGCTCACGTCAAGTGGTAACTTTCTGAAAGACTTTTTTTTTATTTTAAAAAATGATACAGAATTTCAAAACAAGATGATAAGAAATTGTCTTAGTTATTCTTCTCTTGTTGCTGGGACAACAAATACCCGACACACAAAATGAAGGAAGGAAAGGTTTATTTAGCTCTCAGTTGCTGGACATTTCAGTCCATACTCAGCTGGCTCCAGGGCAGAGCAGGCACATGGCAGAGAGGAGAGCAAAGGGTGGGGCTGCAGCAGCTTAGGCAGCTAGCTAGCCTAGCTCCCCTCCTTACAATGTTATTGAGAGTATCTGCCCCAGGGCACTCACACCCATAATCCTAGCAGTGGATTAAGAATCACAAACTCCAGAAGCTGCCTTGTGACTGCATGAGGCTTGGGGGGACACCTAGACACAAACCATAACAGAAATTAACAATAGTTGCTCTATTGCATGTCATTATCTTCAAAGTAGTCATTCAGATTATCAGACATAGGCATGCAAAATTGATCAAAAATTAGGCATTAACTATTCCTTTCAATAAATCAATAGAAATTTATAGTACAGTTATCTTAGCTAAGATATATATATATATATATATATATATATATATATATATCACCTTCTTTCTTTGCTTCTTTCCTTTCCCCCATCTCAGTTATTCTTTCCTTTTGAGCAGTTTTGAAACACTATTTTTAAGAGGGTGTGATACAGCAAATGCTGTCAACACAGGGAGTGACACAGAGCACTGTTGCATAAATATTTGTTGAATAAATAAACGAGCTAAGCTGTCAGCCCACAGGCCAAGACTGAACAGTGTGCAGCTTATCAGCATTCTGTGCGGCAGGAACCAGCTCACCCTTGAACTGCGCCGACCTCCCAGCCTAGGCCCAGCCCTCTGCCCCATAGGCCTCAGGGGGAGGAAGCCAGCCTGGGCCCCATCGGTAGGCGCCCTCCCACTCCCGCCTCTTTACCAACTAACCTGGGAATTTTCCTTCTGTCTTGGGAGGGCTGTGGCTATTCAGACCTAGTGCTGAGAGAAGCTGTATCTCCCTGTGGGGCCCTGCAGTGGGGCCCTGTCATATCTTTGCTTTGGCTGGCTGCTTCCAACCACAAGCCCAGGTGAGCTCAGCTCAGGGTGGAGAATTAGTTTTGACTGTGACTTCCCTCCAGCCTTTCTCCCTGGCTTCCTCCAACCTCTGCACTTTGACAGGACCTGCACACAGTCTCCTCCACACCTGCCACCAACTCTTGCAGTCACCAGGTCCTTTCCTTGCTCAACGTTGACAGTTTCTCCTCTCTTTGACAACGTCCTTACCATTAGTTTTTTTCCACCCACCATTTTTTTGTTGTTGTTCCAGCCAGACCCTACTAAATAATTACAGAGGAAGAAAAAGGTTATTCTTAGTAATCTTTTCCTTTTTTATGTCTGTCTGTCTGCCTGCCTGCCTGTCTGTCTCTCTCAGAAGGGACACACTGTTTCAGGCAGACTTGATTGGTCTTTTGCATAGAAAGGGAGACAGTGTATTTCCGCTGTGGGTTAGGACAGCCAAGGACCTCCGCAGACCTTCCCTTCTGGCTCCTGCTGGGCTCTGGCTTGTGGTTGGTTCATGCTGACCAGGGCAGGGAGCAGAGCCCAGGGGGAGGCCTGACAAAAGACAGCCCCTCTGTTTGGGCTCAGCACTCGCCGCCTGCTTGCTGGGTGGTGCTGGAGCACAGACAGCCTTCTTTTTTGCAGTGCCAGCTGGACCCTCCCTTCTCTCCTGCCGTGCCAGCTCTGGCTATGAAAGGACAGTTCTTCATGTGGGCCTGTTCCACCCCCACCCGTCCCCAAAGTTGCTTCCATGTCAGTGGATGGTGCAGTCAACCCTCTGGGTTGGGGTGAATTTTAAAGCAAATTATATGAGGGGCCAAAAATAGAGTCCCAATTTCTGTTTTTCTTGACGCCTCCTACTTGAAGACCAGGTCCAGCCTGCCAGCTCCTCTGCTCGGGCTTCTGAGGAGGCTTCTAGGTCGAAGGAGAAGACCTGCACACCTGTTTAGGTGCTGGGGCACAGGCACCTGGTTTTATGGCATTTTTGTTTTTCCCAAATGCCTCCCTACTGCTACCTGCCAAGACCCAGTAGGGTTTTATTTTATTTTATTTTTTTAATTTCCCAACCAAGATCTTAAAATCTTTCAAGCATCTTCATACATTCTTTCTCTACCACATCCAGTAGTAGATGTGTAACATGCTTGTGACTTTTTTTTTTTTTTTTTTTTTTTGTGCTAGGGATTGAACCCATAGCCCCAGGAAGGCCAGGCATGTGCTCAATCACTAAGCCACATCTCCAGCTCTTTTTATCTTTAAATTTTGTGACAGAGTCTTGTTAAGTTGTCCTGACTGGCCCTGAACTTACAGTCCTTACAGCTCAGCCTCCTGAGTAGCTGGAATTATAGGTGCATGGCACTGGGCCTGCTGCCCCTCTTGCCTACAGAAAAGGTGGTGGAGAGACACGGTGACTCTGGGGCTTTAAGGGGCCTCTGCTTGGGCACTGCAGGGCTCAGCTGTGCTCCTAACAGGTCACCAGGCTGTGGGCAACAGGTCTTCTCTCAGAACAGCTTTGGTGATCTAGTCTTGGGGTCAGGGGGTGACACAGCAGCCCTTCGCTCATCTTGATGCTAATTTCCCCTTTCTCATGCCCCCTTGCCTCCCACTGCGAATAACCAGAATGATACAAAAGGTGAGTCACTGGACCAGCAAACATTTATTGGGCATCTACTTTGTAGTAGGCCCTGTTTTGTGCCTGGGTGTATAGCAGGCTCAAAGCCTGGTGCATGCTGGGTGCTTTGACTATTCACAAAGGACTTTCATTTTAATCACCTAATCCTTTTCCTTTTCACATTTCCTTTTTATTGTAGTTTAAAAAACCCACATAACATAGAAAGTCCTGCTTCTCTATTTTTAAGTGTACCATTAAGTAGTGTCAAATACATTCACAGTGCTGAATAACCAACCTCTTTAACTTTAGCTTATAAAAGGGAAGCTTTGTACCCATTAAACAACTCTCCTTTCCACTCTGTCTTTCCCAGCCCCCAGTAACCAGCATTCTGCTTTCTGTTTCCATGAATTTTATTACTTCAGGTATCTCAGATATGTGGAGTCCTTGTCCTTTTGTGACTGAATTCTTTGACTTGTCACGAGAGAGCCTAATCTGTGTGTGTGTGTGTGTGTGTGTGTGTGTGTGTCTGTGTGTCTGTGTGTCTGTGTGTCTGTGTGTGTGTGTCTTACTGGCCATTAAACTGAGAGCTACATCCACAGCCCTTTCTATTTTTTATTTGAGACAGGTTTTGCTAAATTGCCCAGATTAGGCTTAAATTTATGATCTTCCTGCCTCAGTGTCCCAAATAGTGACACCTGTGTGTCACTAGCCAAGCTGAGCCTAATTTTCTTGCTTTTCTTTTTTTAGTGTATTTAGTACTGGGTCTACAGGGTCTCACTACAGAGATTGGGCTCATACTGATCCTCCTGTTTTCAGCTTTCCAAGCACTGGGATTACAGGCACGCACCACCACGCCTAGTCTCAAGCCTAATTTTCTTTGCATGTCCCCAGCAACCTTTCCAGTTAAGCTTCATGTTTTATAGGTGAGAAAATTGACACTCCGAAGTTTGAAAGACTTGCCCAGGATTAGTGTGTTGAATGGTGTTCCCCTCAAAGATACGTTCAAGTCCTAACTCCCACTGCCTGCTAAGGTGGCATTGTTGGGAAACAGTCTTTGTAGATACAATTAAGTTACAGATCTGAAGGTAGGATCGTCCTGTGTTTGGGATGGGCTCTCAGTGCAGCGATTGTCCTCCCTCCTGCATTTGGGTGAGATCGTGGGGACCACCAGAAACCTGCCGGGTCCGTCATCATTCGACTGGAGAAGGCTGAGCTTTACTTTTTTTTTTTTTTTTTGCGCTTTACTATTAAAACAATCTGAATTTGAACTGCTATGTGTCTGACTCCTACATTTTGTTCCTTTCCTGCCAGACTCATACATGGAGTGGTTGACATCAGCTTCCTCCTCTTCTCTCTGCCCTTCCCTCCTCATGCCTGCTGATGTCCCTCCTGTCTTCACACTCTGCAACAGCTTGGCTTCTCTTTCCAGACGTTGAGGATGGCATTTTTACTTACAGAGCCAAAGGTCTGTTTTTATCCCCTTCTCTCTGAACTGGGTGTTGCCCTGGATCCTCTTTCCACTCCTGCTCAGATTGCTCCTTTTATGAGCTTCTTTCTACCCTCTTGGTTTCCTGCCGCGTCTGCTCTTTCTCTAGCTGCTACTGCCACTGCTAGTGAGGCCACACCCCAGGATGCAGCCGGCTCTTCCCCAGCATGCCTATGTCCTTTTGCTGGCTCTGGTCTCCACAGAGACCCACAGGAGCTGACTATTCACTGTGGTTCTTCACCTCTGTGGGGCTCCTGCATTATTTCCCCTGGTTTCCTGGTCCTGCGGTCTGGCTTGATGCTGAACCCTGCTGGCTCTGTTCTGCTCAGCTCCTGTGCACAAGCGAGCATCTTCCTGGAACCCATATAGTGTCGCTGCTATTGGCTTTTCTTGAGCACTTGTTTTCTTCAAGCTGTCATTATTGCCTGGAGTATGTCTTTCTCCTCCACATTGTCTGAGAATAAGGCCTTGTTCTAACCTTGACAGACTCATGGTTGATGCTAATTGCCCTGACTATGCAAAAATTCTGCCCTCTTTGGAAAAGCAGTAGATCAAGACCCTCTTAAGACTGCTTTTATTATTATTATTATTATTTGTATTTTAGGGAAGGATCTATAGGGTGTTCAGGGTCTCATTACTAGATCGAACTTCTAGTGATCCGCCTGTTGACAGCCTCTCAAGAGCTGAGATTACAGGCGCGTGCCACGACGCCCAGTCTCAGTTGCTGATTCAGTGCACCCTGGGAGTGGGGCCAGCAGACCTGGGGATCGAACCCCTGGCCCCTGTGCCTGCTTGCAGATGCTTAAATCAGCTGAGCTATTTGGCAGGCCCTAAGACCCCTTCTAGGCTGGAGAGATAGCTTGATTGTCTAAGCGCCTGCCTGGCAAGCACAAGGATCCAGGTTCAATCACTGGTACTGCGTACTGTGCAACCCCAGGTGCACTGATCTGACCCTGAAACTGGGCGTGGTGGCACACACCTGTAATCCCAACACTGGGGAGGCTGAGACAAGAGGATCACTGAGTCTGAACTGTGCAGCGAGACCCTGTATCTAAAACAAAAAAAGGGCCCCTATTTTGTTGCCACTGGGGCTCAGTGGTAGCATTTCTGATTTTAAGCATCCTGAAGGGCAGGCATTAGGGGCTGACTACCATGTACTTTATTTTCTTGGGTGGCCGTGGGACTGTGATTTGAACTTGTCTCCATCTCTAATACAGAAGTCCCATGCCAAGCTCTCTGAAGCATAAGGACATAGCACACGAGTGCTGTTTTATTTTGTCTTTGCATTTTCACTTTTTGTTTTCTTTGGCAGTCTATGGATAGCCCTGCATAGCATTTCCCAAATGTGTCTTTACATGAATGGGTCTAGCTCTTCAGAGGGTCATTGTTTCTCAAAATCCTGTTCCGTGGTCCATTAAGTCTGGGAAATGTTATATTAAAACAATGGTACATGGGCCTCTTTAGCGTACAACCTTCTGAAGTCCTCCATACACTAATTGAGCTGTGAAGTCAGCACAGTTTCAATGACAGCCAACTGTGGATGTGGCCCTGCAAGGTGCTGGGAACAGAAGCCTGAGAAAGATGTGGCTCCTGCCTGCAGGTGGGCTATGAGCCAGCGGCAGACAGACATCAAACAACAAACTACCCACTAATTATGCAATTATACATGCTACAGAGGAGAAAAGCGGGGCATTGAGAAAGCTTTTGTCATTAGGTCTTAATCAAGTCTGGAGAATCAGAAATGGCTTTTCCAAAAAAAAAAAAAATGCTCCGATTAAGATTTAAAGAAGAAAAAGCCATTTGCTAGGTGTTGGTGGCTCATATATACAAAGCTTTGAATGAGCAGGGAAGGGCTGAGAGTCTCTACTGTGATTTGGAAATAAGGGAGCCCCTTCTCCACTTCTCTTCCAGTCTCCCATGTGGTATCTGACTATAGTTTGGCTTTAGTGTCGAAGAAGCGTCCTGGTACAGGGATTCTGAAGACGGGCTGTGGTTGCCACACTGTCATCAATTGCTTGAGAGACAGTGGAGCTAACTTTCTTTAGTCTTGCTTTTGTTACCAGTGCAATTAGAGGTAGACTGCTTGGTCACTAGGATTCCTTCCGGCTGTGGGTATTGTTATGGTTTAGATCCAAAGTGTGTCCCCAGATCTCAAGTCTGGGTGTAGAGCCTCTTTAGAAGAAGGAAGAGGGAGAAAGACTGAAAGCAACACCATGCCTGCTTCCTGTCTCTTGCTACAGAGTCCCATGCCAGCTTCCTTGGAGTTCTCCAGCGTGAAGATCTTCAGTCAGGTCAGCCCTTGACTTTGGAGCAGAGCTATGATCCAAAATAAACCTCTCTTCAAGTTCCTCAGCCTCAACTATTCCATGATAGTAATGGAAAACTGACAAATCCAGTGACCCACATAAGGTGAACACACATGTATGGATCATTGACTATGTGCTATATGTGGAGGAGGAGATGGGCCCTGCCCTGAGTCAGGAGGGAAACCTGAAGACAGCACCACACACTTCCGTTGCTTTCTGCTTTCAAAGGGTCAAGAACTCACATGAGAGCGAAGGCTCTCACAGCACTGGGGAGGCCAGGTGGCTGGTATTGAATTGGCTGGTGGCGCTGCCTTCTTGGGGAGACCCTGGAACTGGGCATTACAATGGGCAGCCTTGGCGCTCAGGGAATTCAGCGAATACTTGCTCAGATACTTTCTAGAGTTTTGGAGGAACATTTATTTTGTAAAGTAACATGCTCACTCACAATGCCAACAGCCCTATTTTTCAACCTCTGTAGGTAAAGAAGACTCCTTAAGGCATCATCTGGTAGGAACAGATGAGGAGTAAAAACTGTTCTCTCTCAAAATACTGCTTTCTCCTTCCTTCTCCTCTTCCTTTTTTCTCTTTTGAAATTGAATCTCTCTTCCCAACTTTTTTCAACTCCTAGGGCCAGATCCCTTTGTTATCTTTCTCCCTCTACCCCAGAAAGCAGACACTGTGTCATCCTTGCCGGTTTTCCTGCTGTGCTCAGATTACTTCACTGGAGAACGTGATGTGAGCCTCCACCTTCTCTTCCTGTTGGACAGTAGAGCACTACTCCTAGCTTTGAGTGGTGGCTCAGAACACTGAATAGCCACCCCAGCCACACAGGACAGATATACTGGAAAGAGCCTCCTTCTCTCTCTAGGGGCGGTATATTGGTCAGCACAGGCAGCTGTATCAAAGCACCACACATGGAGCTGCTGAAGCAACAGAAACTTATTGTTGTAGATCTAGAGGCCAGAAATTCAAGATCAAGGTCAGCAGGGCCGTGTGTGTGGGGTCTGTTCCAGGCCTCTTTCTTTGGCTTGTAAGCAGTCAATTTTCCTTGCATCTCTTTCCATGGTCTCCTCTCCATGGGTGTCTCTGTGTTCAAATTTGAGCTTTTTATAAGAACACCAGCTCTTGGACCAAGGTGCTCTCTAATCACCCCATCTTAATTCAGTTTGCTCTTTCCAAATAAAAGCACATTCTGAGGTACCAGGGGATAGATCTTCAGCTTATGCATTGCAGAGGGCACTTAATGTGGGGAAGTCTTAAACTTCAGCATTGCCACAGTTTACCTGAAGGCTTATTAAAAATGGAGGCACCAGTGACATTTGCTCAGGCTACTTGCATATGTCTGGTGTGGCATCCGGGACTTTGTCTTTGAAGCATCCTGGTAAACTCCTCTCCAGACTTTGACTCTCTGAGCCCAATGCTTAGCTTGCCAAAGGCCTATACCTTGACCATCTTATGCTGCAAAGAAGTGGAATTCTTTGATCCCTCACCTTTTCCTATCCCTGCTGCACACTTCTCCACACACCTGCTCTGCTGTTGGTGTCAGGACCCTGCAGCTGCATCTGGAGACCCCCAGGTGACCTTCCCTGCAGCCCTGCAGCCCTGAAGCCTTGCTTCCCTGCCATCCCATCTCCAGCTGCAGGTGGATGGTGTCATGCATCAGGCTTTTGAGTCTTAGGCCCAGCTCATGGTACTTGGCCTCGGACAGATCACTTGGCATCTCTGAGACTGAGTTTTCTTACTGCTGCAAGAAGAGGCTCCCCTATCCAAGTCAGAGGGCTATTGCAAAGATCAAATGAAGCAATATTTGTACATGTCACAAGGTACAAAGCCCAGTAGGCCAAAAGGGCACATAGCTATTAGTTACTGTTATTATCCTCCACTTCTGTCCAATGGCAAAACTAGGTTTAATTCATTTCTGCTACCTAAACAAGCTAAAGGGAAACCAGGAGAAACTATATCCTACAGGTCCCAGAGGTGGTCTGACTGTCCTGAACATGAAAGAGAGAAGCCTCATCTTTGAACTCCGTACTCACAGAGTTGGCAAGTGAGATCTGGGAGGCATGCTGTGAAGGCCTGGGTTAGATTTCCCTTAATGACTCCTTGCTTCAAAGAAATCTGCCCACTTGGTCTGCACACTTGGAAAGTAGGTGTGTTGCTGAATCAACAGCCCCTTTCCCTCCCCACTGACGGTGTCATGGTTACCAGGGGAGGGTCCAGAGCCAGCCTGAAGGCTCCAAGAACTCCCACTGTCCCTCTACCCTGTCACATTTGCTTCTGCAAGTTACTTTATTTCTCTGTACCTTAGTTATCTTCTTCAGAAAAGCAGGATCCAGTAGTATCTTCTCAGGGAAAAGTTATGAGATTTAATGTATGAGAGTACCCAGAGACTGTGTCTAAGAATTAGCTTTTATTATGGCTATCATCATATTTCATTTTAATCACCTTCTAGTTTTTTTTCTATTTTAGTGGTACCAGGGATTGAACTCAGGACCCT
>NW_004524709.1:2692953-2696885 GCF_000260255.1 Octodon degus | reverse complement strand
CTCTTACTATGTAGTTTGGGCTGGCTTTGAGCTTATCATGTTGCCTAAGTTGGCCTTGAACTCTCAGTGGTCTCTCTGCCTCAGCCTCCTAAGTGTTAGGAATATAGGTGTGCATGAGCTCAGTTTCAACTTTTGATTTTTCAACTTTACAATTCCAGTTTTTATTTTTAGTATAGTAATTAATAAGTCACATGGGATATTCAACACTTTATTACATAATAGATTGCATTAGGTGATTTTGCCCCCTGTAGGTGAATGTGGGGCATTCTGAGGATATTGTGGTAAAATAGGCTAAGCTGTGATGTTTAGCAGGCTAGGTGTACACCGAAATGGGCTTTTGACTTATGACATTTTCAATTTACAATGAGCTTATTGGGATTTAACTTCATCATAATCAAACAAGCATCTATATATTATGTCCGTATAAATTTTACAAAATACATCATTGTATTTAGGGTTTACAAGGGACTAGATTTAATATAGGACATATGATTTATAGGATTATTTTATAATATTCACCCAAAGGATCAAATGCAAGAGTGTGGGAGATCTGTCCACACAGTAGAGACCCAAAGAATCCGGCTGAGGGCCTGGATCTCATGGCAAGGTCCAGTACAAGTCCAGCTGGAGACCTAGAGCCCACACAATATCTCATCCAAGTCTCTATCAAGGATCAGCACTGAGAAAGTTCGAAGGTCAGTGGTGGAAGGCAGAAAGTCCGTTGCAGCAGAGTGAAGGATCTGTGCCAGCAGGCTGAAGGATCTGCACTGGAGCCAGGAAGCAATGCTCAAGGACCAGAGCTCCCCAAAGAAAGCCACAGCCATCCTTAGTGAGCAAAAGGATCTGAGTTTCTTGGACAATGAGAACAGTTGAGTTCATATCAGGAAAACCAGTATAACAAGCTTCTCCAGGAGAGTCAACAGCACACTGTCTTCCCCTCCAGTTCTCCTTTCATGCAGCTGGCAACAGTCCTCGGCTGGGCCTTCCACACCCAGCATCATGCGTTTCCTATTCAGTTGGGTGTTAGAAGTTGACCATTAGTTAATTGACCACAGCTTCTCTGAGAACAGATAATCTTTGTTCTCTTTGTGTTTAGTCACTGGTCATTTCTTTCCATTTATCTTTCTGAAATATCCAGTGACCAAGCCACTGTTGTCTCAAAACATAGGTTTTGGAGGTCAGATCTAAAGCCAGCACTTGTGATTGGCTTTATTGGCTTCAGCCTATGGCCTGTGACTTCAGTTGTTCAAAGCTGATGAAATGAGAATAGCTCTGTAAAATAAGGGGGCTGTCCCTCCGTTCACAGGCCTACAAATTAGAAAAAGCCTTGTAAATGGCCTTTTACCCTGGCGGCATTTACTACACCAGCAAGTCAACCTTCTCAATAAAGCAGAGAACACAGCAATCTATGCTTGTAAATTGTGGCTAGAACTCAACAGGAGCATGTTAACTTCTTTTCTCCTCTGCAGAAACTGTTCATGAAAAGTCTCTCCTTAAATCCACAACAATTTGGAACTCGGTACAGACTGGCTAGAGAGACTGAAATGCAGTGGAGGTGTAAATGTGTTGTTCAGCGCAAATGCTGCTTAACACAAATAATAGAGAAGATGGTCTGGAGTCACAGACAGACGGGTGTGTGGCAGCCCTAGGGGGAGATTGGGAGCTTAGGCCACTCTACTGACTTGTGTTTAGAGAAATTCCCATATTCCAGGAGAATAGGCATCTCTAATGAGCCAGAGAAGGACAAATCAAGGTTGGAAACCTGACTCAGGATTTGAAGCAGGGTGTTGTCTGCTAATAACAACCTAGGAGGGGAGGAATGAGATGCTTAAGAAGCAAATGGTTTAAATGTGAAGCTATGAGACATGACAGTCATTGCTCAGAACAAATAAGGCTTCATTCTTCTGTGACTGGGGTATGAATGGCAGGACACAGGACTATCTCAGAGTGGGTGATAGAATCTTTGGACTAAGAAGATGGGGAGATTTCCCAGGGCCCAGTCTATAAGAATATGGGGAGATTTCCCAGGGCCAAGTCTATAGGGGTGGGAACAACAAGTAAAGGGGAATAAAAATGGTAGAGGGATAAATCCAGGTAAGGGCTTATGTTGAGGATAGAGCATTGTCCAGCTCCCAGGGGCCAGGACAAGACCGACATCCAGTCAGAGCGCTGTGCATTGGCTCTGAACTTGTCTGGGTTGAGAGCTGTGAGCCTGGGAACACTCTTAGCTGGATACATTAGCCCTGTGGCATGTGCAAGTTGACATACTGGGCTATGTCTGCCCGTGGTGGGAGAGGAGCCAAAAACTGCAGGCCCAAGCCTGCGGTCTTGGGAGGAAGACTTACCTTCCTCCTCCTGTTGTGATGATACCAGAAACTGTTCCCAGAAAGCAGCACAGGGGCTCTGTCTGGAGCTTTTCATTTCTTTCAGACTTTTCCACCTAACTTAGACCTTTCAGATTGGTGAGCCTCCATGTCTGTCACATAGCTGTGTTGGAAACAAGGGGCTCAGGTGCTGTCAGCTGGCTCTCAGCCATTATCTTGGTCTCTGTACCAGGCGCTCAGCTTCTGTGACAAGGTGGGTGGCTCAGACAACAAGTCTTTGTTTTCTTGTGGTCCTAGAGGCTGGGATATAAGGTGATGGCAGGGATGATGTTTGGGGTCTCCTTCCTTGGCTTCCCGATGGCTGCCTTCTTACTGGCTGCCTGGACTTTTCCCTGCCTGTGTATCCCCTCCTGTTCTTATGAAAGTGCCAGTCATGTTGGCTAGGTCTTATCCTAATGGGCCTCATTTTAACTTCATTACCTCTTGAAAGGCCTTAGCTCCAAATATGGTCCTGTGCTGAGGATTTCAGTGTATTAGTTTGGGGAAGGCACAGTTCGGCTCATAATATCTTCTTACCCTTTGATCGTCTTCCTTCATTCCCAGTTTGCGTCCACATGGCTTCTGGCCATTTGGGATTATTTCTCATTCTTGCAACTTAGAGTGGAAGGCAACATTCTGCATCTGCTGCTTTGGCTGTGCGTCCTCTCTGGGATACAGCTTGGACTTGTCTGCAACCAGAGACTCTTAGGAGGTGAAGATCAAGCCCTGTGGTTCATCCTGGTCCCAGCCACTAGGAGCGTTTGTTCTGTTCAGCCTTGGCTCCTGGGCCCACAGTCCCACAAGAAGAGATTTAACTATAACAAGCTCAGGAGTTCGAGAGACTGACTAGCATACCTGGTCGCAGCAGAAAATCATGGCAGAGCAAATCTGCTTGCCTCCTGATGTCTGGGAAGCAGAGAGCAGGGGGAAAGCCAGAGAGGAAAGACCAAGGACCAGATATAGTTCCAAAACTAACACACCCACATTGTCCTGCAAGGCCCACCACAAAAGACCCACTTACCGGTTGGTTAGTCCATTGATGAGGTTAATGTGGTATAAGCCTGGTAAGCACATGGTCCTGAGTTTGATCCCTGGTGCAAAAAAAAAAAGAAAAGACTGAGTGAGTGAGATGACCGAGGGCTGTGGGATCCTGAATAGATCCAGAGCGCAGGCCTGGGGAGTGAGTGAGATGACCCAGGCTGCAGGATCCTGAACAGACCCAGAGCGCAGGCCAGGCGAGTGAGACGACCTGGGGCCATGGGATCCTAAACAGACCCAGAGCGCAGGCCTGGTGAGTGAGTAAGACGACCGGGGCCTTCCGGATCCTGAACAGACCCAGAGTGCAGGCCTGGCGAGTGAGTGAGATGACCTGGGCCGGCGGATCCTCATTCGACCCAGGCTGCAGGCCCAGCAGGGAACCCTTCAGCAGAACTCCCTGCAAAGAAGCTAGAGGCAAGACCCACCCAGCTGATTCAGGAGCAGAACATCTTGTCAGAGAGACACAAAGGGTTCAACTCTAACGCCTGCAGCAGAAAGAAATGGAGCACACAGCCAGAACCAAACAACACT
>NW_004524709.1:2676897-2691413 GCF_000260255.1 Octodon degus | reverse complement strand
ACAATTTATTTAAAAGACATTGTATGATATCTTCTCCTAGTATTAGAAACTTTAAAAAGTATATTTCCATTTTCTGTTGACTTTTTAAAAAAAAACAGAGGTTTGTACCAAAAAAAAAAAAAAAAGATTAACCCAGCTACAAGGTGTGGTGACATACACCTGTAACCCCAACACTCAGGAGGTGGAGGCAGGAGGATCACTGCAAGTTCGAGACCAGCCTGGGTTACAAAGTGAGCTCAAGGTCAGCCTGAAATGCATAGAGAGATCCTGTCTCAAAACACACACACACACACACACACACACACACACACACAAATTAACCCAACCTCTCTGAGCCTTTTTTGCCCATCCAAAAAAAATGGAATGTTATCACTACTT
The DNA here is from genome assembly GCF_000260255.1 of Octodon degus. Lineage (NCBI taxonomy): Eukaryota > Metazoa > Chordata > Mammalia > Rodentia > Octodontidae > Octodon > Octodon degus. Next base: position 2,691,035 of record NW_004524709.1, on the reverse strand, counting down.
CATAGAGTTGTCCTAATGGTTAAATTAACAAACTAAAACACTAAAATTATGTCTCCAGTCAACTCTCCTTCTGGACAGATCCTGTGTGGAAGATGGCCATTGACTCTTACGTTAATCTGACACCTTGAAAGAAATGCACAAGGTTTTAACAGGATATCCCAATCTCACTTTATTTAATCCAGTAGCCATTCAGCTGCCTTTTGTTTTTAATGAGATACAAGGAGCCTGACTAAAATGACGAAGGGAAGAAGAGGGAAGTTTCAGCTCAAAAAATTAGTAACATGAGATCCTATCCATTGTGAGAGGAAATATTACAAACTATGGTGCAGATAGGAAAATGTCACTTTTCCTCTTTGTAGATTTAGAATGCATTATGTCTGAGAATAAATGTTTACCCTTGAAAGTTGTGTTTGCATAAAATATGTTTTTTTAAACCCTCCTTGTACAGTGAGATAACCAAGAAATTTAAAAGAAAAAAATCCTGGTGTGCCTTTGGATGTTCTTGTATCATTGTCCTAAAGAGTGATATGGAAACCAGTGTTTAAAAAATTCCTCAAATGACTCTCCTGTAGGTGGGTCTGGGAGCCACTGAAACCTCCAGGTGCACCATAAGGTTTCATATCGAGTGACTAGAGTGAGCTTCACTGAGGTGATACCTGACAGACTTCAGGAGGTGAAGAGCGAGTCTTCTAGGTGTCCAGAAGAACAGCGCTCCGGCCGTGAGTGCAGCCTGTGCAGAGGCTCCAAGATGAGCACGTGTGTGCTTGTTTGGTCACTGCAGATGGAACAGAGACATCCAGAGAAGCAGAGTAGAAGACAGGATGTAAGAGGGATGCTGATTGTACATGGCCTTCTGGGTAAAGATGGCTGTGAGTGAGATGCCATTCGAGGAGGAGACATCTGCCTTACATTTCACTGTTTCAGGCAGATGGTTCTCTGGTACTAGCGGGTGCCAAACAGTGGGTCCCCTTCTTGCCAGCCTCCTGCTCCTGCTTCGAGAGCACAGCAGCACTTGGCTCTGGTTGGCAAATTCTTCCCAGGCCTGCTGGGCTCCTGTCCCCAACTGGGAATACATGGTAATGCTCCAGGCAGGGGATCCTACAGTCTTGGAGGCTGGGATGATGCCAATGGCATGTGGCAAACTGGAAATCTTCCCTGGAAAGCACAAAGCCAGCATCAGCACAGGAGGGGACCATGCGTTGCTGCAAGATGCCACAGTTTTGAGGGTGCAGAATTTTGGAGTGACTTGGAAAACCTGAGCAAAGCTGTGAGCTAGGAACTCCTGGAGAAATACTTCAAAAAATTCCTCCCCTCTTCCATCCACACCCCGCCTGGGGTTTCTGGTTGGGCTACCAAGGGCACCCCTGAGGCCATGGCAGTTACCCTGGGGGCCAGAGTGCACGGAGAGCCTAGCTGGTGGAGGAGCTTACACTCCCCTTACCATGCGGGACAGGTTCTTCTTCCGTGGACTGGGCAGCACTTTTTACATTCTTAGCCCCAAATGACTACAATGGAAGTCACCACTAGGGGAGAGGATTCCCTCTGAGGGAGACAGATCCCCTGAGCATGTGCAGAAGGGAATGGCAGAGGCCTTGGGGGATTTGAGCCCTTTGCAAAGTCGTGCTGAGTGGCAGCTAGGGAAATCATTGCTGTGGGCTGAGTATGTGTGGAGATTAGTGTTGATGGTGGAGGCATCTATAAGCTCTGTAAGGACTATTTTTCTCAGATGTCAGTGTAGTTGAAGGCATGTTCCTATTTCTTTTGACTCTGGATGATGGCTAAGAGCACGTCTATCTCAGGGTGGAGAAGACCAAGTTGGCCAAGGAGCTGTGTTGATGACCCTGGGGCACAGCACAGCACTGCAGCCCACCCTCCTGGGCTTTCCTCTGCTGTCTGTGCTCTGCCTGTGGGCAACTAGCCTCTAATGATTTTTTTTTAAATTTTATTTATTTGTGTGTGTGTGTGTGTGTGTGTGTGTGTTTGGCCAGCTCAGTCCACCAGGGGGCGGGGCTGGCTGGCATGTGGTGCTGGGGGATTGAACCGCGGTCCCTGGGCTTTGCTAAGCTTGTTCTAAGTAGGTGCTTTAGACCACTGAGCCATCTCACCAGCCCCGCAACTAGCCTCTAATTTCAGGAGCCTGTGTTTTCTCCAGAACAAACCACAATACTCTTCTCCCTCCCCTCTCCTCTTTCCTTTCCCCTCTCCTTCCCCTTCCCTCTCCTCCTTCTATTTCCCTTTCTCTCCCCTCCTTCCCTCCCTCTTCCTCTTGCCCTCCCCCTTCTCTTCCTCTCTCTTCTCCCCCTCTCTCACCTAATGAAATCAATAAAACTTGGTCATGTCTAGCAAAAACTCCTTACAGTCAGTACTCAGACATGGAAAAGAGGGAAGCCACACACTGTAAATGGGAAATGTGACCTGCGAGGAAAAGTGGATGATCCTGAACCCAGAAAGGTTCCTAACTCAACTTTCATCCTTCCTGAAAATCAGGCTATACAAAGGAATGAAATTTTAACCAATCAAATTTTGAGAAGTCTCACAGACACTTAGATTAGGAAAGAATAGGTCAATGGAGCCAATATTGATAGGAAACACTATATAACTCACTCCTACACACCTTGCCCCTGCTCCCAGGGTCTTAGCACTTTTCCAGAGCACCACAAAATTTGGAGGGATGACTGGAAGACTTGAGATATCCATAAAATAACAAGAATATTGTTTTTTTTAAAAAATAAAGATATTGTTAATGAAGTAAATACCTGGAACAAGATGTTTGTCTTAAAATGTCAGCAGAGAAGGCAGGATGTAAGTCTCTGAGCAAAGACCACATAAGCCAGTGACAGGCTTTCTTGGCGCCATCTGCCAAGTTCTAGGGACAGAAAACACTTAACTGCAATATCTCTGATCCAAAACTACTGCTCAAGATGGGATTCATCAGTTGGGTGTGGTGGCACATGTCTGTAATCCTAGCTCTTGGGAGGATCACTGTGAGTTCAAGACCAGCCGGGGCTACACAGTGAGTTCAAAGCCAAGCTGAACTACATAGTGAGACCCTGTCTTGAAAGGGAAAAAACAAAAGATGGGAGGTGCAGAAGTGATCAGATAAGGAGTAAATGGTTTCAGAAAGAGTTCCGTTCCTCTAAGAAACAGGAGTTTGAGAAGCAGAGCAAATACGCAAGAATAACAAAGGGGAAGAAAGGAAGAAAGAAATGTGTGTGGAGTGACAGAAGAAAAAACCTGTCTAGAAAAAATGTAATAGAAGGAGTAGAAGTGAGCTCTGATTCTTTCTCATGCTCCATGCAGTAATAGTAGCAGATGGTCTCCCCAGAATACCTTGTGGCTTAGGGACCAGCATGTGGGAGGGAAGGCTGGGAAGACACAATACACTGCTGGGCATAGGAAGTTATTATCCTTTGTTGCATGGGAAGTTTTAACAGACCTGTTATGGGACCCTGATAAAGTCACAGAAACAGAATGTTTGCACGAGGTTAGAAGTTGTTACCAAGGAGATGTCTAAATAAGCCCTCTTACTTCATTTACTCTTGGTCAACTCAAAATTACAAAATCTGTAGGTCATACAGCTTTAGTCTTTGTTCTAGGAACAGAAGCTGGATCACTCTCTCTACAAATCACTAATTTGCTTCACCCAAAGTCCTGATTTGACCTAAGCCTCTCCGGCCCCCAAGAAAGCTCTGTTTGTGCAGGAGTGTGTGTGCTTGCAATATTTGGCTTAGTCTTGTTTGTATCACTTCTGAGTCTAAAGATCCTGTTGTCTGATATTGGTATCACCTGAATAGGTTGTGCTAGCTTTTGGTGGCCCTTAGCTGCCCACTTGCCCAGGAGTTTATGTAGCCTCCCTGCTGCCAGGGCTATCTGAACTGGAAGATTAACTGATGACAAAAGGCTGGCCCCTTGCCTGAAGGGGGCCAAATCCTATGGCATGGCTCAGGATCCAGTGCCTTGGCTGGTGGATTTGTGAGCCGTGATGTGAGAACTTTGAAGAGATCCTTCATACAATCATAACTCAACAATTTCTGGAAGAGTACTGATGTTGTTCTTATCATTTCTTGCTTCGCCCAAGAGGAAATATTTCTAGGGCCTTGGTATGACACAGAAGAGAGGCTTTTCTGCCCAGGATTTAGGTCTCCCTGAGGTGTTTCCTGAGCCTGCCCTTTGAGCCCAGCCCTGTGGGCTGTGGGTGGTGGGTAGGTAGAACTGGTTTGCTGGGCATGAATGGAGGTGAGGTCACTCCTTTGTGCATAAGTGGCCCCAGCCCGGAAGACCTGCATTTCTCATAGGGCAGTAAGGAAGAGGAGCATCTGATTCCTGCCAGTATCATTGTATGCTTTTCTCAAGCCTGTGTATGGATCCCCTTTAGGAAGGAGCCCTTCTCTCTGAGAGTCACAGACTGAGGCTACACCAGAGCAGTCAGCAGTGGCCAAAGTCACTCTTGTCCCCTAGTTAAAGAGTTGATCAAAAGAGATTTCAGCCTATGATGTTAAGTAATGGTTTCTCCTGAGAAACTAGTCTGCCTCTAAGTGCCTGACCTGGTCTTGTGTATGGCTCACGTAGGAGACAAATCCTCACAGAGACTTCAGGGCTTTTCTGCAACATTCTTATTCACCTCCTCACTTTCCTGATACCTCTCCTTCCTTCTGTTCCAGTTGGAGCACATTCCTTTTCCTGAAAGCTTTGCCAACTTGTACGAGCAGAAGTGCTGCTCAGAGAGGTGCCAGCTCAGCCCACCAGCCTCTTTCACTGGCATCTTGGTGCCTGACATGACAACTGTGTCCTTCTTCAAGCCTCAGCTCTTGGAGAGCACAGCCTAGGATGGGGCCTGTGGCAGGAGGAAAAGGAGAGCGAGAGCCCAGGGAGGGCAGGCTGGACAAGCTGAAGTCACTCTGCCTCCAGTATGCCCCGGCCAGTAATAGAAGAGGATGACCAGGAACAGGCGGCTGTGAGGGGACTCCACACATCTCTTCCCAGGTCCATGCCAACCACACTTTGAACATGAGATCCAGATAAGGCCCACCTGTATATGAAATATAATAGTCACATTGAAAGGCAGAGCAGATGGTGGTCAGCAGCGGCTGGGGAAGAGTAGGAAAGTGGTGGCTAAATGGTACAAAGTTTTAGTTCTACAAAAGAAACATGGCCTAGGGATTGACTGACAGCACAGTGCCTCAGTCCCATGATGCAACAGCTCCCTCTTACCCGTCAGAGTCACTCTCAGGCCCATATGGACACTTGAACCCTGTGCCTATACCATGGTTTTGTTTTTTTTTTTTTATACAGTATATACAAACCTCTGATAAAGTTTAACTTACAAATCAGTCACACTGAGAAACTAACAGCAACAATCATAAAACAGAACAATGAGAATGATGCATTGTAGAAATAGTTATTTGAAACTCTTAAGAATTTTTTTATTGGAATTTCTCATTTTATAGTTTTGGACTGTAACTGACTTTGAGTAACTGAGATCAGGGAAAGGAAGACCACAGATAAGGGATGGACTGTGTTCTGTACTGTAAACTTAAAGTTTGCTCAGAGGCTAGAGTTTTGCATTAAGGATTTGTTTCGGTGGTTTTGGGTATCAAACTCAGGGTTCCTCACATGCTCGGAAAGGAAACCTCTGTGCAACAACCCAGACCCATAAGTATTCTTAACACATGCACACATGCATGAGTAGCAAATCAAGTAACAATGAAAGGGCAGGGGAATCATGGGAAGTGATAGATATGCTTCCAGTCTCCATGAGGGTGGATTTGCAGATATAAACTTCTCCAAGTTACTGAGATGTGGACGCAATGTACGGTTCTTGCATACCAATCATACCCCAAAGTGACTTTTTGAAAAAGAAAATAAGGCCATTCAGTGGTGAGCCACGGTGACCCCTGCCCCCCACCTCTGCAATTTGTTCCTTTACAGAGTGGAAGAAGCTAGCCAGCAGCACAACTGCCATTGGCTTGGTGCCCTGCAGAGGCTGCCTGGTGCCTGGAGACGGCCACCAGTTCAGGCTGTTATCATGCCTGGCTCCTGGGCTACATTGTTTTCTTGCCTTTTAAGACATTTGAAGTTCTTTGATGACCTGGTGTTTATAGTTCATGTTCTTTCATGCCTGAAGGGCCCTTTGTATTAATCTCAAACTACAAAAGCCCTGGTGTTTTCCACACTTAGGTAGCTAGTTTCAGAATCCAAGGATAGCCTGCTTTATAACATATGGAAGTTTTTTTTTTCTTCTTTTTAATTTTTTTGACCAATTTTGCATGCTTATATCTGAGCAACTAATTTAAAGACAACAATATACAATATAACAACGAGTGTTGAATTCCTATCATTTTGTTTAGTGAAATTCTGTATCATTTCTAATATCTTTTTGCTAGTTTTAATTCTCTTTGATTTTTTTTAATTAAAAAAGAAAAAAAGTTGTATGTAACGCTGGTTTCTGACGATGTAGTCATACTTAAGAATAATTAAAGGACAGGGCTGGGGAGATAGCTCACTGACTAAGGAACCTGCCTGGCAAGCTCAAAGTCCTGAGTTAGATCCCTGGCACCACATGTCACTCTAACCCCGCCCCTGGGCACACTGAGTTGGCCACTGAAACTGGGCATGGTGATGCCCACCTGTAATCTGTGTGCTGGGGAGGCTGAGACGGGAGGATCATTATGAATTTGAACTGTGTAGTAAGACCCTGTATCAAAATACTAATGATAAAACATATTTTAAAAATCACTAGAGAGGCCAAGAGGCAGCTTCTGCTGGAGCAATGGGTAAATTGCCTGGATTGGGATGACTCAAGTGTTAGGAGAAGAGATTTTACGTTGGCGTGTGAGGTGCAGCGTGGTCCTGGAACATAAAGGCTCGCATGTCCTGTGTCCTTTACATGGTTTTCCTGTCTTTTCCCTCCATTCTCTTTGCTGCGCACTTTTGTTTTAACTGGATTGTGACTCACGTGACACGTCCTGGGCATTGAAGTCTTGGTGAAGATCTCAGGGACAGCCCCAAGAGCCCCCGGCCTGCATTCCTCCAGGCATGGGGAGGCTGTCTGTTTCCCTAGCCAGTCCCGCTGGCCCAGTAATGACAGCTTGAGGAGCTGGTTAATGCCACAGTGCAGCAAGAACAGGTTGAGCCACCCCTTTGTTTCGAGCCCAGAACAAATGAGACAACTTCTGCTCACCTCCCATCCTATCAGGGTGCTCAGAAACCACTTCCCCAGAGAACTTTAAAAATAAACCTGGTAAACAGGTCCCTACTGCCTCAGGGCTTTGGGGTGGGTGCTGGCCAGAAGTGGAGCTAGAGAACATGGGCCTTTTCCCCATTTGGCCTAAGCCCTGCAGTTTTCCTGAAGATTCTATCAGGACCTGAGGGCACAGGAGCCTCGGAAATCCTAACTTACTTGGAGGGGAAGAAACACAAGTTTGGCAGGGACTTTGAAGAGCAAGTCACCTGCCTCATGTAGAGGAGATGCAACCGTGCTCTCTCACTTCCAAAAGGGAGCAGTCAGAGCCTGGGTTTAACTTGGGCCTCACAGGGCCCAAAGCAGTGAAACAGGGGTCTGAAGATCCCACTGGGAAGCTGCTTGTGTCAGGGGCAGGGCTGGCCACCCTGGGGCCTTTGGGACCAACACCTCTCCTGCAATCTGAGAGGGCCACCATGGGATGTTTGTCTTGGTGATCAAATACCTGCAATCTAAAATGCAGATTCTTTATCTTCCTCCACATGAGCACTGCACAAGGCAAGCTGTGCTGGCTCCCCACAGCCAGGCCACGAGGGGAGTTCTGGGAAGTCTTCCAGCAGACAGGTCCAGAAGCTGAGGTACCTTCTGGGTTTCAACACGAGGCATGACTGTGGAGGAGGACTTACCAGGAATCCTGTACTCTGGAACACAGGGACATTTGGGGCCCTGGGATCCCACATTGCCTCCTTTGGCCACTAAGCACAGCCCCCCTGCGTACCTTGACTTTCGAGTTCTTGTCTTGGTGCTTGCAGAGAACCACTGAGAAAGGCAAGGACATTTCAGGCAGCAGAAAATGCAAAAAGGGAAAGAGAGAACCGAAGCTCACATTTCCTGTTCTGGAGGTGGGTGTCATTTCTGCTTTTTTGTACATAGCCATCTGCTTATTCATTTACCAAACAAACACCTACTGAAACACCCACTGTGTACAACACAGACTGTGCCCAGGAGGTGTGACATCCACATTCCTAAAGGGACGTGTGTGAGGGAGAAAAAGAGGGACAGAGAGAGACAGAGACAGAGCGAGAGACGGAGAGAGAGACAGAGACACAGGGAGAAAGAGAGATAGAAACAGAAACAGAGGCAGAGAGACAGAGACAGAGCAACAGAGAGAGACAGAGAGAAATTATTTTATCATTTACTAGTAATTTTACCATTAAAATTACCTTTGTAGGTAGCCTATTTTAGAGGCACAGTTCTACAGTTCTGCCTACAAGTGGTGGCTCTGGTGGGCTCCACTTGGTCTCCCTCCTTCGACTGGACAGCTAGGCAAGGCTGAAGTTCAATGTAAAAACTGAGGCCCATTTGAGAGGATGAGCCTGCTAAGGGACACTGCACACTCAGAAGTTGTATGTGGAATGTGGCAGGCTAACTGTGGTCCTTCACAGATTCACTGTAAAAATTCCCTCACATAAGCCCCTGCACAAGCATATGTACCTCTCTCTGTAGGACTCTGGTCTTCCTTAGTAGCAATGATTGTATCCCCTCCCCAGTTAGTCCCTTGTCCCCCAGGATCCCCTAGGATGGGGTCAGAGAAAACCTCCAGTTTACTCTGCCCTGGGAACTGTGCCTGTTCCATCTGGGTTGTGACTTGCACATTGATAACCCCCTTTCTTGCTGTCCTCGATCCAGCAGGTTAGACTTCCCCATGGGCTGCCTGTCCTACATGTAAGTGCATTCTTCCTCGGTTGATGCAGCATTTCAGGCTTAAATATTACCTTCTGTGAAGAATATAAATGCAGTGTGAGATAGCGCACAGTTAGACAGATTGTGGATTGTAAGTAGTGATTATACCACTTGCTCAGAAATGCCACATAATGATTAGTCCCACATATATATTATATGGGGGCTGCTTAAATCTCTTTGGAAGGCAGACACTTCAAATGGAGCTGCACTGGTTTTATGGAATAAGGTTTTTTTTGTTTTTTTTTTTTTGTTTTCCTTCCTCGAATGCCTTCAGGGCACTTTTGGCCAGCGGGAGAGTTGTGAGGTTCGAACTCCAGGAACCTGAGGCTGACAGCTTTGTGGAAGCAGCCACTTAAAGACTGAGCTAGGGCCAGGCCCCCAAAAATGGAATAAGGGTTTTTTTTTTGGTTAAAATTTCTCTTCCTTTTTTTTTTTTTTTGGTGGAACTGGGGATTGAACTCAGGCCCTTGCGCTTGCCAGGCAAGTGCTTATTCCACTGAGCCATCTCCCCGGCCCCTTGCACTGGTTTTAGAACAAAACCAAATTTAATATCTGAGGACCTGTTCTGTCACCAGGAGTCAGTTACTTCAATACGGATTGAACCATTTAACCCCGAAGTCATGGGCAGTCGTCTGCAGCTGCTTTTTCTGTTTTTAGAACATTTAAAATGAAAAGACACACAAAGCTCTGTGAGTTTTCTGTGAGAAGGAGAGGGTTTCCCTTGTTTCTTCTGTTTCTCTTTCTATTGTAACGGAGAAAAAACTCAGGGGCTACACCCCCAGCTATTTTTTAGTTTGATACAAGGTCTGGCTAAATTATTCAGGCTGGCCTGGAACTTGGTTTTTGATCATCCTGCCTCAGCCTTCCAGGTACATGGGATTGTAGGTGTACACCAGCTCAGCTCTAGCTGAGGCTGGGGAGAAATGGAGCTCTTCGGAACTCAGACTTCCATCCAGTTTGCCAGTCCTAGAGCATGCTGTGAGAGCTGATATATTTTTGAAAGTCCCACTACAACTGGGATTCTGTTGCCAATGAGTGTCACCCCTTAATCCATGGAATATGGTCATAAAAATATCTCAAAGTCATGCACGATGACTGGCCACACATTTCTTCCCTCCACTCTTCATTCTGTCTGGTTTGCTCTTAAGTTTACAGACTAGTGGGAAAGAAAAACCCATAAATAATTATAGCAGCCAGTGAATGCAGGGAAGTGGAGGATACACAGCACGCCCTGTGACTCAGAAGGTAAGTCTTTCTGAATCTCAAGTTACTATTAGGAAGGCATTTGTTTGCAGGTAGCATGTGTCATGTTCTCCAGGATCAATTTTGTCAGCAATCATGGGTATGTTTTGGTTTTTATCTACTTAGCTTCTTTGCTTCATTTTTCAGTAGGCTTAGAACTCAGACAAAGGAGAAAAGTGTTCATTTGAGGCCATTTTGGGCTCTAATATTGACAGTTAGCCAAACTCAACCCCTGACAACTGATAAAAAGAATGTTGGGAATGTGTCGTGTATCCAAAGGGGCAGCTGTGGGGTTAGGGAGTGGAGGGTAGACTTTACTGGCACTGGGAACTGAAAACAGAGACACAGAAGAGCAAAGGAAGCTGGGGATATAGCTCAGCAGCATAAGTGCCTGCCTAGCAAGTGCAAGGTCCCAAGTTCGATCCCTGTATATGAAGAAGAAGAAGGAGGAGGCAAAGGGAGGGTGGGGGGAGGAAGAGCAAAAGATCAAGAAATACATAACTGCTGCTGATAGCCCATGATGGCATGTACGCCATAGGTTAGCCACCTACTGAGCTGGAGTAACACCCACATCAGCTCACACAGGTTTTATAGGCTTCAAAAATACCTTGGATTTCATTTTAAGGGCCATGTGATGGCACTGAAGATCCTTAAGTAGAATAATGATGTGGTCTTACTTACCTTTCCAGGAGTCATTTATTTTTAATTAATTAATTAATTATTATTATTATTATTTTATTTTTTTTTAGTACCAGAGATTGAACTCAGGACCCTGCACTTGCTAGGCAGGTGCTTATTCTACTGAGCTATCTCCCTGGCCCCTAGGAGTCATTATTTTTAACTCCGTGAGAATGGAAGAAAGGAAAGCACAAAAGGGACATTGCTTTAGTCAAGATCAGACATGACTGACACCCAGATGATGACAGCAGCAATGATTATTGAGGGAAACTGTCAAATAGAAGACATCACTATAGCTCAGCAGATTAAAGAGCCTGCTTAGGCAGATGCAGGGACCAGGGTTTGATCCCCAGTGTGCTGTGCCGGCCCTACCCCCAGGGCACTGAGACGGCAATTGAGGCTGGGTATGGTGGCATGTGCCTGTAATCCCCGTGCTTGGGAGGCTGAAAACAGGAGAATCACTGTGTGTCTAATCTGTGTAGTGAGACCCTGTAGACCCTGTATTAAATACATTAGAAAAAAAAAAGATATCACTAGGTGATACAGTGCCCAGAATTCCCTGGCAAATTGGATGTAGGTGTTAGAGAAAAGGGGAAAATTGTGGATGGACCCTAAATTCTGGCTTGGTAAAAAGAGGGATATTGAGCTGGTGAAGATAGGGAGTAGCAAGGGGCAAAATAATGAAATTTCAGGCGTTCTGAGACTTCCTGGTGACAGTGTGAGGCAATCAGTTGAGTACAGGATCTGGTAATTAGAGGCTCTCGGGAGCTCCAACACTGGGATGTGTGTGGGAAGACACCCACTGCAGGTGGCAGCTTGTCTATTTCATCCTGGCTGGACACTCATCTGGCCTGAGACCACTAGTGAGATTGTGCTTCTTACTACTCATCAGGGTTGAGTGATATTGACGTTATCAGTCTTCGGGGGCCAAATGACATAGGCAACTCACCTTGGACAATTGTGTGTGGAAAACCTAGCATTATAAAGAATTACTGCATGACTTTATTTTAAGAAGATTTTCATCATTTCCAGGATATTTTTGCTCTTCTGTGCAATACCTAGTTGTCAATCACGATTTCACGGAAGGCAAAGAATGCAGAAGACTTTTTATTCATTACAGCTCAAGTCTTTGAACAAGGACCCCTTAATTAATGTTTTATGGGGCACAAAGCTTTCCAGAGACACTCCTCCCTTCCTAGCATGCCTAGCTGTGCCCCAAAGCTCTGAGTTTCCACACAGCCACGGGGCCCATGGGGCCTGCTCTGCATGCCAACTCTGACTCTCACACTTTCCACAACGCAGCGTTCTCCTGTCTGCTGAATCCCATTCATCCCCATGATGGGGGCTGCGCTACTAAGAAAAAAAAGTTCATTTCAGGAAGGTTCCATAATAAGAACTGGGGAAAATAATATAATCTCATTTTAAAATATTTCCTTCCTCTGTTCTGCAGATAGAATCAAACAATTCAGTCCCATCTGTCTTGTAACAGGTCCAGATTGTATGATATGGTTGTGAAGTTATTTGTTTCCTTTGTTTCAAGGAACCTCTGGAGGGAACCCCTTCCCTCCTTTGTACATGCAGACTGTAGCATTTAGTTCTTTTTTTTTTTCTTGTATTTTAGTACAGGGTCTACACAGTCTCACTACATAGATCGGACTCAGATAGGACTCATAGTGATCCGCCTGTGTTCAGCCTCCCAAGACTGGGATTACAGGCGCCTGCCATCATGCCCAATCTCAATTGCCCTCTCAGCACACCGGGGGGTGGACTGGCACGGCATACCTGCAATCACCTGGGATCGAAGCCTATCTGCTGTGTCTGCCTAGGCAGGCACTTTCATCTGCTGATTTATTTGGCCAGCCCTAAGCTACTTGGCCAGCCCTTTAGTTCTTGAATTTGTAACTCTAGGAGCAAAATAATGACCAGCACCATAGGAAAATGTCACTCTGCCTCAACAGTCAGGGCCTAGGACTGGAGAGGGAAGTTGAACGCTGAGAGGCAGAAGACATTTATTTATTCATTTATTTATTTTTCTTTTCTTTTTTTTTTTTTGGAGGAACTGGGGATTGAACTCAGACCTTTGTGCTTGCCAGGCAAGCGCATATTCTACTGAGCCATCTCCCTGGCCCAGAAGACATTTATTTTATAGTAAATAGGAAAGCACACAAACATTAAACAACAATGACAAAGGCCAACACGTCTATCTCTACATATATGCCAACATACTCCCTACAGGAGCTCCGGTCTCCTCTGGGGCTCTGGAGAGCATGCACCACGCATCTGGTGCTTTCTGCTTACAGACTGATTGCCAGGCGTGGCCTCAGTCCCAGGTGAAGTCAGGAAGGCTGGGATCCTACAGGTCACCCTGGCTGTGCCCTTGGTGGATTTCTAACTTATCCACCTGATTCCCTTCACCATGCAGGTTCAGTAAACATCCTCGATAAAGGGCCAGAGAGTAAATATTTTAAATTGAAGGGCTGGGGATGTAGCTAGCTGGCTACTAGAGCATTTGCTTAGAGGCCAGCACTGGGGCGGGGAGGGGGGGAAGATTTAGACATGGTGGACTATGCAGTATCTTTTTTTTTTTTTTTCACCACTATTAGTTTATTTTAGAAATTAAAAAGAAAAAAGCAACATAATGAAAAATTATAGACAACTTATTTTAAATTACAGGGTTTGGTGCCAAATGAAGTTTAAAGAAACAGCAGTAAGTTAGTAAGATGGATTTTTTCTTTAACAGAGAAGAGAATGTGTGATTAGGCCAGGAAGCAGGACACTTGTGGGGGGCTTGGTCCCTGGAGTCCTTTGCATGTTCCCTGAATGTGACTTTCTTTTCTCCCCAGCCAGACTTTGAAGCTCCTTATTTCAAGAGCCATTATAAACTGTAAATTATAATTAAGAAAACAATATGCTTTAAGAAAATAAAATATGTGTTACGATAGTAATAAGCAGCAGAAGCTGTACAGGCCTAAGAAGAGAGGACTACTCAGTGTCACTAAGAAAAATGATGTCATCACGTGAAGTGACTGGGTGTCGCACTATTTTGAAGATACTTAGTGTAGCAAAAGTAGGATTTTTCTGAAGTCTGTAGTTGTCCCCTCTGGCCCACAGGGGATATATTTCCAGAACTTCCAACATATGTAGTATCTTTTGCAATGACTTAACTCTGCCATGTAGCACAAAAGCTACCACAGATAATATTTAAGTGACTGAAAGTGATTGTAATTCTACTAAGCTATTATTTGTGGACATTGAAATTTGAATTTCAAGTAATTTTCACATATCATGAAACAGG
>NW_004524709.1:2664950-2671127 GCF_000260255.1 Octodon degus | reverse complement strand
AGGTGTAATCTTCTACATCTGGCTGGAATGATCAGTTATTCAGTCAAACATCCTAGGTATTTCCATGAAAAATACTGGACCTTTCCACAACGCCTTCTTTGATTTTGTTTCTCTGGAGAAACCTAACTAACGCAATCCCTGTCCACTCTGATTTTCCCAGCCGTCCTGGCCTTTCAGTTCCTTGTAATCACTAAAGCTGTCTTGGGAACATGTGCCTCTCTCTGTCACGCCCAGCTAAATCTCACCACTTTGCCCTGTAGGCTTGGTGGGGGGATCATTGTCTTAAGGAGACCTGAGCCTACTGCACTGTATGCCTGTGCCTCACCCGAGTCCCTCAGAACTTCTTCCCTACACTCTCCAAAGCTGTCCTTCTGAAGTGACTCCTTTGGTGCCCACGGCCCTCTCGGACTGTGAGCTTCCTGAGCGCAGGGACCCCTTGCCTGGTTCATTGCAGTGTGCTCAGCACAGGGCATGAGGCCTGGGTGGGCAGGCAACTCAGTGAATATTGTGTGGCGGGGTGGCTACTCGGCCTGATGGGGTCCTGCAGAAGAGCAGCGGCGTGGTCACGTCCCCTCCTCATTCTCTGCGAAGAGATGCAAAGCCTGAAAAAAAGAAGGGTTTTTCTTCCCCTACTTCCAGTTAGAAAAATCACTATTTCTGTCATGGCCAAGATGAAATTTGATCTAATTAATGTGACAAGGTGTTTTCGATTGGGTAACTTTGCTTGTCATGCTTTTTAAAGTGTGCATATCGCTGGATGATAATAAACGAGTAAGAAGCAGGGCAGTTGAAACCCTATCTTTCACTTCTTGACTTTTGTCTCATGCTTTCCGTAATGACTTCCACATGGAAATGAGTACGATTTATAGCTAATGCTTTAAGTTAAAATATACAAAGTGTAGCTCTCTTTTAAGCTTCAGCATTTTAACTTTGGAGAGAGTTCATGTCACACAGATTAAACATCCAGGCCCCTCCAAGTGCTGGGCACAGCCAAGCCGGACTCTGGCTGGTCCGCCCGTGGGCGCACTTGTGCTCCTGAGGGCCTTGCCGTGACCCCTTGCTTCACTCTTGCTCTTGTCCTCTGCCTCCCCACCTCCCACACATGCACACTGGGCTGGTTTCCCTCAGAGGTTTAGGATGGGAATTTCTTCTATTCCCCTTGAGGGCACTATGTTCTGTCTAGAGTTCTCCAGAGGACACATCAGGAAGTGAAGACTGCTCACACAGAGCATCAACTAGCTAACAAACGTGTCTTTTTGTTTCTCTGATGGAACCTATGGTGTTACCCATGTTGAGCACGGGTCCTAACACCAGGCTACACCCGCAGCCCCGACCAATGCTTGGCGTCGTCCTGAAGATCCTTGGCGCAGTAGCTGCGGCTACAGAAGTGCAGCCTTGCCTGTTCCCTAGGAACTAGATACCTGTAGTGCGTGATGCAGAACGGGGTTTTGCAAATGGGCAAGCCAGGTCCCTGGCAAAGAGGAGTATCAGGAAGAAAGGAAGGAGGACGCCAGTTAGGAAACTTCCTATTCTTTGCTGGGAGGCAGGAAAGGCCCTCACCGAGGTATGCATACGAGAACATGGAAGACTGCTCAGGCTCATTCCTGCCCAGGGCCCTTCTGTGCAGCTACTTGGAATTCCGCTCCCCCACATAGCTTCACGACCGATTCCTTTCCCTCTTCAAGGCTTTCCCCATGTCACCTGTGTAACATAGTCTGCCTGACCGCGCAGTTTAAAATGGCAACCGCCACCATGTGGAATAGGTCCACCTTGAGTTTTTTTACGTGTTGTAACTTTTTTTGTTTCTTCTTTTTGGAGATCTGTCATCTTCCAATATTCAGTAGAATACAAGCAATTTACATATATGGGTGCAAGTTGCGGTTTTTCATAATTTCCCTCAAACACTAAGATGGTGAATTCTAGAAAGAGTTATCTGTTTTATGCACTGATGTCTCCTGAGTGCCTAGAATAGTGCCTGGCATATGGTAGATGCTCAATAAATATTGGCTGAATAAAGTATGTAACATGGTCACATATCTGTGATGAATTTATCTATGTATATGTCCAGAAGCATTATTTCATTGAGATTGATAAATAACTTATCATGACTCGGTTGGTGATTCCTGCGTTTTTCTTTTGCTTTGATTTTCTTTTCTTCTCTCAGCACTGAGATTGGATTCAGGGACTTTGCTCTGAGCTACACCTTCAGTCTTTCTTTAAACAAAAATTTCTTTTGAGACCAGATGTGGTTAAGTCCCTGAGTTGCCCAGGCTGGGCTAGAAAGTCTGATTCTTCTGCCTCAGCCTCTCAGAATGCTGGGATTGTAGGTGAATGTCTGTATGCCTGGCCTTGCCTGGTTCTTAAGTAGTTGAGAGGAACCATTAATGTGTTTATTGTTGTTATTATTGTTGCTGTTTACTAATACAGATGCTCTGTATCTGCATCCAATGTATCCAGTGTGGCAGGAGGTCAGGTGATTGTGGTTAGGCTCCAGATGTTAAGGACAGAGAATCAAGTGCAGAAGCAAGATCTAGGGTGTGTCTTGAAGAGGTCTAATTTAAACAAGCAAAGGCCACAGAGAAGAACACTCCTGGTAGGTTTGCCACAGCAGAAGAGAAAACAAAATGTTGATGAGAAGGCCAGCCCAGCAGCCATGGAGAACCAAGAGGACAGAGGAGGGAGGGGCTATGTTCTGAGAACTGGGGAAGATGGACAGAGGGGTTTTGGCTTTTTGTGGAGAAACATGCAAGACATGGCAGGGGAGAGGCATGATTGGAACTTGGTTGTGGACGAGTCAAGTGGCCCGCTGTACAGCCTGGACTTCCCAAGGGAGCGGGGAGCCTGCTGGGAATTGTCAGCCACAGCCAGCGAAGTATGAGGAAGAAGATAGTAAAGGGTAATCTGAAAGAGATTTTGAAGGAAGCAACTTGTTTTCCTCAAGTTTTTACTGTGATCAGTTTCAAACATGCAGAAATATATAACTCTGCTTGTGTGTGTGTGTGTGTGTTTGTGTGTGTGTGTATGTGTGTGTGTGAAAGAGAGAGACAGAGACAGAGACACAGAGACAGAGAGACAGAGAGACAGAGAGAGACAGAGAGTCATTTTTGAATACAATACCTGAAACAATAGAATTTTAATTGGGTTTTTATCTAATCTACCAAGAACCTACATACAGTAGGTCATAGTTTTCCTAATTGTGATGAGACCGGGCATTCAATATCTGATCATATTTTCTCATTATAACCTCCTGAGAGCCAAGACAATAATGCCCTTTCCAGTAGACTTGGTCCTTGCATAAGACCCTCTGTACAACATCTCCATTCATCAAGTTAATGATGAAGGGAATACAATGCCTGGCCCTGCACATCTGCGATTGTAATTTTTGCCAGCAAAATATTTTTTAAATGCTTGTGTTAGCTGAATTGAGATGAAAAATATTGTGTTTTTCCTTTTAGAACTAAGTAAAAGCTTCTGTGGTTAATATTTTGCATCAGACATGCTCTGAGGATGCAGCGCTCATTCATACTTCGCCCTCTTAACCCCCACCTGGAAAAACAAAAGGATAAACAGCGAAGGGAGGAAATGGCAGCTGGCCCGCTGTGCAGTTGCTTCTTGTTTCCAGATTACTTCCTATCCCCAGTCGCTTGCTTTTGTTTATTTGTTTGTTCCCCTGACTCAGTGTTACTTTATATCCCTTCTTTTCTTTTCAATCCATGTATTTGGTGCAGGGTCTCACTGCGCAGCTCTGACTTGTAGTGATCCCCCTGTTTTCAGCCTCCCCAGAACTGGGATTTCTGTTGGTGGCCAGCCCAGCGCACCCCAGGGGTGGGCTCTGCACAGCATGCGGGACCTGGGATCGATCCCTGGTTCCTGCACTTGCCAAAGCAGGCACTTAGTCTGCTGAGCTATCTCACCAGCCCTCTATCAATTCTTAAGACTGAGTGATGCTACATTCCCACTATCCTTGCTACTCATAAATCCTCTTTGATGATTTGTTAAAAATGCTAATTCAGTAAGTTGAACTATTTCAGAGTCTCTGCTTTAAAACTAGATGCCACGAACTCAGGAATGTTAGACTGTCTAAAAATGAGGTGGCATGTATTCTCTGTATAATGAAATCCCCCAAAGAAAAGCCAAGATAAATGATCTGACATTGAGTCGTTGGCTATAGACGATCATGTTCCACTGAGGTTCCTGGCTGCTCAGTTCCCAGGATAATTGTTCCTAGGCTTGTACATTGCACATTTTAAGGGGCAGCCATAGAGCTAGTGGGGTACCCCGCTGCTGTGGAATAGACCTGGAGCCACACCACACAGCTAATAGAAATGTATGAGACCAAGTGCTACAGAGTTAGTTTGTTTTGCATGTAGTGGGCAGAAGGGTGAGTACTATGCTTATTTTCTTTGGAAAAAGTTCCATCCCTCCCAATACACAGTTCTTTAGTCAGTTCTATCAATTTATTTGTCATGAAAACAAATATTCATTTTTCTCATTCTTTTAAAACTCATTTTTAGTTGCATAAGTAACACATTAATACATTCTCATTATAAAAATTTCTATACAAACAAAGACAACGATCCTTTTGATCCTGGTGATAGGCAAGTTTCTCCCAAAACTTGCCTTTTAAAATTTAGTTACCGCTGAAATAATATTAGTAGAGGGGGGTGGTGCAGGAGATGAGTAAGTTCTCAGGACAGGTCCTCATAGATGGACTCAGGAGTAGGACTCTTGGAGAAGGGCTTGAGGGAATGAGTTTGTTCTGTTCTCCAAACCTTCTGCCACATGATGAAGAGGATGACATATGCCACAGAGTCTGTATGTTCTCAGGGACTCAGCATTGAAGGTAGAATCTTGGGAGCAGAGAGAAGGCCCACCCCAGACACTGTACCTGTTGATAGCTCTCTTGGACTGCCCCACCTCCAAAATGAGAAGTCATTTTCTATTGCTTATAAATTGCCCAGACTGGGCTGCGGAGATAGCTCAGCAGACCAAGTGCCTGCCTAGGCAAGTGCCAGGACCTGGGCTCGATCTCCAGCACCACATGCCATGCTGGCCCCACCTAGGGCACACTGAGCTGGCCACTGAGACCAGGCATGGTGTTGCACGCCTGTAATCACAGCACTGGGGAGGTTGAAACAAGAGGATCACTACGAGTCCAAGCTGTGTAGTAAGACTCTGTACCAAATACATAAAATTAAAGAAAAAATATTGCCCAGCCTGTGTTATTTTGTTTTAGCAATACAAATAGATTAAGACAATCCTCTAATCATCAACTTACTTTCTTTTCTTGAGGTATTGCTATTAACAGTTGGGTATAAATCTGTCTGGATTTTTTTTGTATGTATTTGTATGACCACATCTACATAGAGAAGGTTAAGGTTTTGTGTGTGCATTTATGATGCTTTTTTTTTTTTTTTAGTGTTTTACAGTGTTCTGAAACTTGCAGCTTCCAATAGCAATAGGTCTTTAAGGTCTTTCCCTAAGACCATTCATATGATTTTTCTCCCATAAATCTTCATTATTTTTACTACTATATTATATTCTACAGATGTTAGGATTTAGCCAGAATCCTTAATAATGGCCATGTAAGTTGTTTCTGTTTTTTTCTATTTTAAATTTTGTTGTAATAAAAATTCCTTGCTGCTTTGAGAACACACCTAAATAACTGGCTAAGGCAGGGGAGATGGGGACAGATACTTGGTAGTAAGTTGCTGGTCAAAAGGCACAATACTTTCAAATTGCCATCCAAACAACATCCAAAAAGGTGGCATCAATGCATCCCTAGTATACCATCTTGGATAAAGACAACCTGTTTTGCAAAAATCATAGTACATCTCACTGTGAAAATTTGTATTCCATGAGAATTCGTGGAGTTGAGCAACTATTTCCATCTTCTGTCAAATTGTCTGTTAAAAGTATATATTGATCTTGAAAACCATATTCCCTTCCTTTTATTTATTACCAGGATTGCCTTAGATTTGTTTATAAAAATAAATGTAGGGGACTCAGGTCAACAATTTCTGACATTGCCAGTGAAGCAGAAAACCCAATACTATTATGGGCTACTGGACTCTTTTAGAATATTTTGCTGAGTTCACACACCTATAATATTCAAATAGCAGAAGTAAACAAGAAGGGGATACAGATGAATGTCCATTTTGTATCTGTGTATTCAAA
>NW_004524709.1:2646162-2655945 GCF_000260255.1 Octodon degus | reverse complement strand
AGGTCTGTGCCTTTTGGCGAACGTGTGCCTCTGACCGCAGAGAGAGGACAGGATAGCTGCAGGGGCTGGCCTTGAGCATTTCCCTTCCCCCAGGTAGATTCGGCTGGACAAAACCGGAAAGGGAAAAGCAGCAACCCTGAGAGGGCTTGGCTGTGGTTCCAGTTTCTTCTGAGGGCATTCCTTCTAAAGAACAGGATGCTCAGATGTACTTTCAAATGATTCCTTTAGCTGTCCTCCTGCCCAAAGACAAGCACAGGGGATTTTTTCACTGACATTTATTTTGAAAACTGGCCACGCACCAGAAGGTAAAAGACAGAAAAGTCTGGGGGAATCCTATACAGGATTCCCTGGAGACAGTAACTCATGGCCTTGTGCACACCAAGCCCTCAGAATGCATCCATTGCAGCGTGGGTTTTTCAGCTTCTGTCAGTGGTTTCCACATGAGGAATCTGTGATTCTCTCTCTATATGTCTGTCTCTTCTAAACTGGGGACAGTAGTTGTCTCTGTGACCTGACTTCTCCTACAGGTCTAAGAAGCATGGCTGCTGTTGCAATCCTTTCCAGTGACCACTGAGGCTGGTTTACAGCAAATCAGGCTTATGCACTTGTCAAATCCCTGTATGAGGCCTGACTGTAAAGCAAAGGCAGCAGCCAGTAGGCAGGTCAGGGCCCTGGATGCCTCCGGGGAGGTCTCTACCTATCAGCACCATGTGCTCTGCTCCTCCCCAAAGGCAGCTCTAGGCATGTGCTCTCCTGTGTGCCCCATCCTCTTGCTGTGAGGATGCCCTCAGAATTTGTCTTCTGTTCCCTTCCCTAGACCCTTTGCTTCCCAATTCCCATCCACCACTCACCTACCAGGTCTTCTAGGGCTCTGAGCACTTCGGAATGCTGAGAATGCCCCCGGGGCTGCCAGCCACAGCTGAGCTTTGTCCTGTTCTCCTGTCCACTCTCCTTGCAGAAGAGCCACCTCTGTTCTCTGTTGGCTGCACTTGGGCCTTGCTCTGCCTCCTTCCACTCCAGCCTGGCTGTTCACCCCCAAACCTTCACCCTTTCACCTGCCACTGAATCCCAGATAGTCGTTCTTGGTCACCAGGACATTAGTTTGGTATCTTTTGTGAGGGTAGAGCTACTCATACCAGCTAGTCAGCTACTCAAGGCCCCCATCCCTAGGGTACACTGACACTGACCTGGTGAATACCTTAGTGTCTAGTTAATGGGACCTGAGAAGTTCCCATCTGCTCTTAATGTGTCCTGAACCTGTTTGACCAGCTGATTGATGTTTGCCTTTCATGGTCAGGCCTTGAAAGCCAGGCAGGAGGCTGAGACCAGGTCTATGCAGTTTTCTTTGTACAGCAATTAGCCCAGAACCAGTTAGATCCCTCAGAAGTGTTCTCTGATGGTGTGTGTCATGGTTTGTGTCTCGATATTCGGCCAAAGCCTCATGTAATCATAGGGTTTTTTTCAGAGGTGGCTGAATCTAGAGTGTATGATGGATTTGTAGTGCAATGTTGGGATTAAAGGTGTTGGGATTAAGGGTGGGTGAGTCCTGGATCAGTCCACTGTTTGGACTGGCACCACCCTAATCCCAGTAGACTGAATACAATGTAAGGGAGAGAAAGAGGCTTTTCTTCTCTTTCTTGTTACTCTTGCTGTCTTCCTCTGGCATGGACTGTTGCCCCTCTACCACGTGGACTACCCATGTGACCCACCCACTTATGGACTGTGAGCTAAATAAACCTTTCTCCCTTAACTTTGGGTGTCGGGTATTTTGTCTCAGCAATGAGAACAGTAAGACAGATGGTAGAATGCTGGAGGAAATTATACCCTTAATTATGCATTTCTTGGATTTATCTTTTGAACTTGGGTGGAGAGTAAGTGAATAGGAGTCGGGTGATAGTAACTGTTATTTTTAAAACTTTTTTTAGGTGTTGAATTTCTAATTTCCATATGCCCAGCTCTTTAGAGGGTCCGTCTTGATGCACAATTCTGAAAATGCAAACTGTATTCATAGAGCCAAGCCACTCTTGTTCCCCAAATGAGTTGCCACCTCATATCTAAGCAAACACAAGGGAGGTCCCCACTCTGGGCATTGAGTCATTACAGTGCAGCTCGGGCAGCTTGCTGTCCTGCACAGGAGACATACTAAGAGAATGTCCCCTCTCTGGGCCTTCCAGGCAGGCAAAGGCTTTGTATGCTGAAGGCATGTTTCATTCCAGGTCTTTCTTTCTTTCTTTCTTTCTTTCTTTCTTTCTTTCTTTCTTTCTTTCTTTCTTTCTTTGTATTTAGTACAGGGTCTATAGGGTCTCACTACACAGACTGGACTCATAGTGATCTTTCCTGTTTTCAGCCTCCCAGGCACTGGGATTATAGGCATGCACCATCATGCCCAGTCTCAGTCGCCAGTTCAGTGTGCCCAGGGAGTGGGGCCTGCACGGCACGTGGGGGATCGAACCCTAGTCCCTGTGTCTGCCTAAGCAGGTGCTTTAATCCGCTGAGCTATCTGGCTGGCCCAGGGTTCTTATTTTAAGCAATAAATTTCCATGATTTGAAGTACCGTACACCCTGTACAGAGGATTGGACCTGGGGCCTTTGTGCTATATCCCAGCCATATATATGATAGAGTATCACTAAGTGCCCCCCCACCCCCCGGCTGTTTTCAAACTTATTATCCACCTGCTTCAGCCTCCCAGAGAGCTGGAATTAAAAGCATGTGCCACCATGCCCATTTAAAGTTTCCTCTTTTTTTATTAGGGGAGATTTATTTTTTGTTTTTGGTGCTGAGGACAAACCCAGGGCTTCCAGCTTGCTAGGCAAGCATTCTACCCCTGAGCCAAATCCCCAGTCCCTCCTCTTTTTTTTTTTTTTAATTCTAAGTAGACAAATATATTATCTCTTATGCTTTTTTTTTGTTATAACTCCCCCCCCGCTTTTTTTTTCAGTATCAGGGATCAAACTCAGCACTTGCCAGGCAGGTACTTATGCCACTGAGCTATCTTCATGGCCTCTTATAACCCTTTTTAAGGCACTCTTAGTGTCACCTGGATAATTACCCTAGGTCTATTTGATATGAGCCCATTCAGGGGACTGAGGCTTAGTCCCTAATTCTGGGCTGACTCTGTGGCTCACTTTGTGATATGGAGACCTTGGAGGAAAGGACATGGTTTGTGGCTTCTCGGATTTCAGAGCTGTAAGATGGGAATCACAACAGTGTCGGTGACCCCAGGCAACCCAGAAGAAAAAGTTGCTGCATGAATGCAGAATGGGAAGTAGGTCTAAAGACATGCCCCAGGCCACATGGTATCGCTAAAAAATAGCACTCAGGACTTCCTGCCTGATGGTCCAGGGCCCTGGCCACAAGTGTGGAGGAAGCTGGAGGAGCTAGCTTTTCGTGCTGCTGCACAGCCTGCGCCAAGCAGCTTTCCCCAGCTACTCTGTAAAGGTGGTTTTCTCCCAGCTACATCCACAAATTGCCCCTGTCCGGCTTCTACTGAGGACATGTACAGGCAAAGTCACCTGGGAGCTGCTTGCTGTGGAAGCTCTGGGGCCTGTGCATCCCTGTGTGTGTTTCCAAGGCAGACATCCAGAGCTACCGCACCAGTGCAGAGCAGGCTCATCAGGAAAAACACCTTGGTGGGTGGAAGAGCCCACGGAACTTGCAAGCAGGGCTACAGAGGGGCTGGAATGGGCAAGATGGGTGTGTGTGGTAGGCGACAGGAGAAAGGAGAGGCCAGAAGAAGGTGGGCTTCCTTTAATTTTTATTTCACAATTATTTCCTCGTGGCTTTGGCTCTGCAGGTGACTCCACTTAGCAGCCTGGGGCTCTGGCTGCTCGCCTTAGTGCCTTTGATTCTGGGACTAGCTTCACCCTTTGTCTGTTATCCACTTTTCCAGCACTGCCCCAGCCTTTCTCACCCCTCCTGCTGCTTGCAGCAGTTCCCAGAACATGTTTTAGAGAGTGCTCTCTTCTTAGGAATTGAGCAACAAGCTCTATTTTTACAAGTACATTTCTCCCCTTCTCTCAAAAAAGTCTCTTTCTCTGATTCCTCTAAATTTTATTGTTTATTTCCTCTTCTCCCTTTTGACCCTTGGCCAGAGTTGCTGCGTGTGTGTGTGTGTGTGTGTGTGTGTGTGTGAGAGAGAGAGAGAGAGCTTTATTGAGATATAAATAACACACAATACAACTCATCCAATTAAAGTACACAAGTCAGCAATTTTTAGGATCTACCACGCTGTGTAACTATTGCCACAGTTTTAGAATACTTCCACCATCCTTCAAAACATCCTGTGCTCACCAGCTACCCTCTGCAATCCGGTCCTCCCCACCAGCCCTGGCAGTGACTAATGCATTTTCTTTCCCTGTGGATCTGCCTATTCTGGACATTTCAAATAAATGGACTCATATAAAATTTAGTCTTTTGTCTCTGGTTTTGTTCACTCAGCCTATTTTCAAGTTTCTTCCTTGTTGTAGCAGGTATCAGTACTTTATTCCTTTTTGTCATTGACACCAGAGATTTTTATCCTTTTAGTGGCACAGATAAGGGTCAAGGCAAGAGCTAGACAGAGCACACATCATGTGGCAAAAGGAATGAAAAGTTATGTTACCGAAATGCAATATGGAATCGTTGACAAAAACAGTGCCAAAATCATGTTAAAGAACATTATATATTGGGGCTGGGGAGATGGCTCAGTGGAATAAGCGCTTCCCTGGCAAGCGCAAGAGCCTGAGTTCAATCCCCCGGTTCCACAAAAAAAAAAAAAAGAAAAAGAAAAAGAAAAAAAGCATTATATAGACTTTGGAGAGGAAATCTTAAAAATTCCATGCAAATAGAATTTGCATATTCTAGAAAATTCCATGCAAGTCTCAATGTTCCAATTATCCTTTCCTCTGTCCTTTCTTCCCCACTTTTGCTCTAGTATTTTTTCTGATGAAAAGAATAGGCTTCTCCTGCATGGAACTCTACTTAGACGCAGACCCATCAAGTATTTCACTTTCAGTCTTGGATAAGCATGAGGTAAAAAAGATGAAAATGATTCAATTATGGGAATCTTGAATTAGCGCAATGAGAAAATAAGAGGAAAAAGTTAGTTTGACTTGGCTTTTAAGAATAAAAACAATGTTATCAAGTCAGCAAATGAAAAAAGGCCCAAGACACTGATAGGATAGAGATTTTGAGATGGACTGATGTTGAATCCTGGTACCCTAACAAGAAAAAAGGCAACAAATCAATTTATTAGGGTTCTGTGGTGGGAGAATCTAAGAAATGGTAAGACAGATTGCTTTTGTTGTCCAGACAGTGGTCAGAAAACTTCCTGAGCACCTGCTGTGCAATGTTCATTTGTAAATCAGATTATGATCTTACAGGAGAAAGAGCTGGCCAGGTTTAAAGTCAAGAACTATAAGCCACTGACATTAATATGAAGCATGAGCTAAGAACCAAATTTGGGAGAATAGGAAAGCTTTCCTCTTGCAAAAATATCTCAGGAAATATATTAATAGTTGCAAAGTCCATTAAAATTAAATATAGCTAATTTGATTAATGTAACTCTAAAACATTAACACAGAAAAGGAAAGAAAGGACATCTTAGAATTGGGGATGGCTGAACTTAGGACTATTGAGGAAGGTTGGAAAGATGAAAGAAAAGTGAGACATGGTTTTCCTTGCTCCTGAACAAGGGATGCTGCTGCAAATTCTGAAATCCTGAGACGCCAAAGCTCACCCCGACTAGCTCACATCTCCCTGTTCCACTCTCTGCATGTTGTAAAGTGGTGTTGCTTATGTCCCTGGAGTTTTAAGGAGTTCATACCAAACAGTTCACACAGCTATTTTATTTAGAGTGCTCTGTCACCCTCAGGGCCAGACGTGCTTCCACGGGGCTAGACAAAAACAGATGAAGCTGCAACTATCATGCTGTCCAGAATTTGTTTATTTGTTTGACAATTGAGTGAGCATCTATGACTGCCAGGGGGACTGGGACAAATCCAGTGTCATAGGCTTGCTCACTGAAATTGCGAAAGTGCTGCTGCCACATCCGGCTATATGGAAGCGAATTGCCTGAGACCTTGTGTGGACGGAAGGCTGTTCCTTGGGCAGGTTTCGGTGCCTGGATCTTTCTCTGCAATGACTTCTCGGCCTCCTTTCTCACAAGCTTCCTCTAGGCCAGCCCACCTTCCCTCAGACCTGCCTGGCTATTTCCCATCACAAGATCTAATCATAGTCTCTACTGAAGCTGAGAGCCTGCAAGTGTGTGACAGGAGCTGCAATGGTTTTCTTGTTTTCCTTTATGTTCTGGTAATATATACGTGAGATAAAATTCACTGCTTCACTTCTTACATGTCTCTTTGCATGGCACTAAACACATGCATACTGCTGTGCAGCCATCACCGCTATTCTTTTCCAAGGCTTTTTAATCTGAAAGACTGAAACTGTATCTATTGAACTAAACTCCATGTCCACCCCCCACCCACTTCCATCTCAGGTAACTGCCATTCTTCTGTCTTGATGAATTTACTCGAGGTATCTGCTATGTGAGGAATCATACAATATTTGTCTTTTTGTGACTGGCTTATCACTTAGCATGATGGCCTCTCAAGCTTCTTCCTTGTTGAGCTGTATGTCAGAGGCTTTTTAAATAATCTAAGTGTTTTCACTGCTGCCAGAGGCCCTAGGGGAAATCTGTGGTCCTCTTAATGGGGACATTGAGCAGAACTGAATGATGGGACTATTTACAAGTTTAAGGAAATCCTGTGTCCAAGGGCGGCAAAGCCCCAAGAGCTAACAACAGTGGGGAGATGCTACCCTTGTAAGATCTCAAGGGCCAAAGGGGATGAAATGATTGCTAGAACCTAAAGATATGGCCATCAGAGAGAGAAAAAGATTTTGGGGAGCGCACACGGCCCTGCACAGGTGGGCAGTGTACGTGCTTCACCCTCCTCTTCTCTGGCCCTGTCTTCCACCTAAGCTTTGCAGTGTTCAACCCAAGCAGCCGCAGCGGGCAAGACTGCCCTTCCTCAGTGTGGTACTGGTGGAAAAGACTGGAGATGAGAACTGGAGGAGCAAAACTGCCTCCTGTCTGCACACACTCCTTCTGTAGGGAGTTAGGTGTGGTGTGAGGATGAGCGCAAACCTGAAGCTGAGAACAGGGGGTGGGGGAGTTCCTCTAAATGACAAAGGGGGGGAGACTTAGTCCTAGAAAGGCTTATATCAGAGAAAGAGAATAAAGAGACACAAGGGACATGTGACAGTTCCTATGAGGAAGGCTGGAAAGAACCCTAGGTAGATGTCTAAAGGGGGTCCAGTGTATGAAGAAATCATGTTCCTTTCTCAATGTCCCTGAGACCTTTAGTCAAGACATACTATAGTGCCGAGGATGGTGGCACACCCCTGTAGTCCTTGCGCTGTGCAAGCCTGAGGCAGAAGGATCATAAGTCTGAGCTAAGCCTGGGCAACTTAGTGACTTAGTTAGCTCTTGTCTTAAGAAAAACCATATATATATATATATATATATATATATATATATATATATTTCTTTTTTCCAAATATATTTTCCAAATATATATATATATATTTATATATATATATATTTTTTTTTCCAAGTATATTTTCCAAATATACTTGTGAATGTAACACTACATCAAACATGTCAGGAGTAATAAAGCTCAGTGTTGATTGGTGTAACAGGCAGAATAATAGCTCCCCAAAGATACCCATATCTGAAGCCTAGAATCTGTGATGTCACGTGGCAGTGGGAACCAGATTTGCAGAAAGAATTAGGGCTGATAGTCATCTTGTTGCAATAGGATTATCCTGGGTGACCTGGATCAGACCTGTGTCATCACAAGGGTCTTAGATGAGGCAGAGGCAGAGCCACCACATGGAATCTGGCCTGCTGGCCTGGACTACGGAAGAGAGCCAGGGAAAGCAGCCGTCTCTGGAAGCTGGAGCAGGAGGTGTGCAGTCCTTGTACTGTTTAGATTTTAGCCCAGTGACACTTTTTTAGTTTTTGTTTGTTTGTGTAGGGTCTCACTATGCAGCTTGGACTCATAATGATCCTTCTGTTTTCAGTCTCCCCTTATGCTGGAATTACAGGTGCACGCCACCACACCTAGACTTTGTCATTGGTTCAGCATACCCAGGGACAGGGCCGGAGTGGCATGTGGTCCAGTGACACTATTGATAGATTGGTTGTGCTTTAAACCCCTGCATTGTGATGATTTCTTACAGAAGCCACCGGAAATCAATACACACAGGTTTTACAATACATCTGGCTTTATGGGCAAAGTTAGCTGAATTTTGGGTTAAAATACTAAAAATATGTGACTACAGTTACTTTAAATACTGTATTTAGATTAAACCTGCAAATGTTTCTGATAAGAGCTTAGATTGAACTGTTCAATTTCCTCATGGAAGCTGAATGGCACATGAGCCACAGTAGCCCTGAGCCTTGGTACTTGCCTCAGAACCACTGTGTTTATATGATTTTTTTTAGCTTTGTCCTCATGGAGTGCTCTAGTACTGATATTTTTAGTTTATTTTTTAAATGTATTTGGTATAGTGTCTCATTATGCAGCTCAGACTTGCAGTAATCTTCCTATTTCAGCCTCCTCAGTGCTGGGATTATAGGCATGGGCCACCACGCCCAGTCTTGGTGGCCCACTCAGTATGCCCAGGGTGAGCCTAGTGCAGTATGTGGTGCTGGGGATCAAACCCGGGTCCTTGTGCTTGCCTAGGCAAATGCTTAGACTGCTGAGCTATCTCAGTGGCCCCTCTAGTACTGATTTTTTTTTTATCAGTGGGACACCTATAATTCTTATTTTGAATATCATCATCTTCCACCCTCTTTGAGAGACCAATCCCTGCAGTCTACTTCTCAGCACCCACGATCTGTTTTTAGGGCTCTCTGTACAGGTAGCTGAATGTCCAAATCCACTGAATGTTTTCTTGCCCCCTCCCCCACCGCAGAACCTCACAGGCTCTGGCCTAATGGACATGTGTAGTGTATGTCTCTGGTGGGGGCTATTACATCAAGTAATACTGGGCCTTCCTGTCCCTAAACACATTCCACCATAGTGTTACATTCAAAACCACACAAGATCCCAGAAAATGAAATGTTGCTTTACCAAAGGTCTTTGAGGGGAACAGTTAAGAGGATCCCTATTTCTTTGTGTAGTGCTCCCTGTCAGATATCCTTCTGGCAATGGACCACATCCACAGGGGTGAGCCCTCCCATCCGGTGGTGCTTCTGTGTGGGAGCATTTCCGTGGCTGTCAGAGACACCTTCAGGCACAGCTCACAAGTGCATAATGGAACCAGCGCCAAGGAGGAGAATTTGTTATGAATGAAACAGCAGCAAGCGGGTCTCACTGGCCTACGTCAAGGTTTGCCTTTCTTTTGATGCCGCAACTCAACTTCAATGAGTTTACTCCGAAGAACCCTTCTCCCTTAGTGTCAAACACTCTCTGAGAAAAGTATTGGAATGGCATTATTTGTAATAGCCAAATATTGATAACTCAACCAAGATTCTTGTCCCTAAAAGATTGGTTGGATCAATTATATGACAGGCAAATAGTCGGGTACTAAATAGCCATAAAAACAAAGAAGGGGCTCTCTAGTGAATATAGAAGGAATTCTCATATTGCTAAACAAACAAAGCAAGTTTAAGTGACAAGGCATAAAACATGCTGTAACTGATGCAAATATGTAAATTGTGTGTGTGCGACAGAGAGAGAGAGAGAGAGAGAGAGAGAGAGAGAGAGAGAGAGAGAGAGAGAGAGAGAGAGAGAGAG
>NW_004524709.1:2617838-2646062 GCF_000260255.1 Octodon degus | reverse complement strand
AGAGAGAGAGAGAGAGAGAGAGAGTGTTCTTGGGAAACATGAAAAATATACCAGGAAACCAGGAAGCAATGAAAATGACTTTCTGTTGGAGGTTGATGTGAAAGCATGGAAGTAACAGGGGTGTTGTAAAGGAGAAATTTCTCTGAGTAGGTCTTTTTATACAGATTGATTTTTGAGCGTGTAAGTGTTTCATATATTCACAAGTAAGTTAAATGAAGAGGGTTTAGGGGTTGTTGGGAATTGAATCTAGTCCTTTTTAAGACTTTAGTCCTTGTAAACAATTTTTTATTTTGAGACAAAGTCTCCTTAAGTTGCTGTGTGCCTGGGCAGGTCTCATACTTTCTACCCTCCTGCCGCACCCCCCCCCCCGAGTGCTGAGATTGCAGGTGTGTGGTAACATGACTGGCTTTTTCAAAGCAGACTTTAAAAAAGTCCCACAAAGTTGAATGCAAACAGAAGTGAACACATCTATGTGGTGCCTTTTGAACCACATACTTTGACTCATGAAGTATATTCTAAGGAGAGGAAGACTTATAAAGGGGGCTTATGAAATGGAATTGTAATTGATGGTAACTTCAGTGACAATACTGAACCTATTTCGTACAATTGTGGGAAAGGCAAATGGTGACTATACAGATTTTGTAGGGGTCGAAGGCTCTCTCTGTAGAAGGTGATAGCATGGACTGAAGGAATGCCGTGCTCCTGGGTTAGAACTGCAGCTCACATATGAACCAGCTCTACCTACTGAAAGTTTCTGGAAACAGTGTCACTCCAGGAACAGTGGTCATATCTTGTACTCAAATCTGGTTTCTATGTGCCATTTTCCTTGGACAGGAGCACATTTCATTGGCTCAATTGGCTGCTTCCAACTCACAGATAGTAGAAATATTATACAACGCATTAGAAGTATCTTGTGTCAGAAAACAAAGAAGTGATTAAGCACCAGTGGTGAGGCCGGATGTGGTGGTGCACACCTATAATTCCAGCACTCTGGGAGGCCAACACAGAAGGATTGCCTGAGAAGTATAGCAATTTAGCAAGTGCCTGTCTCAAAATAAAAAAAAAAAACAGAGAGAGAGAGGAGATGTAGTTCAGTGTGAAGGCATTGTGTATGAGCTTTACAGCACACACACACACACACACACACACACACACACACGACAAAGCAGTCAAAAAAGTGGCCAGCCCAGCAACATATTTTACAGAGGGGGCTAGGGAGATAGCTTGGCAGTCTAAGCGCCTGCCTGGCAAGCACAAGGACCCGGATTCAATCCCTGGTACCTCATGCTGTGCAGGCCCCATGCTGAGCTGGCCACCAAAACGAGGTGTGGTGGGGCATGCCTGTAATCCCAGTGCTGGGAGACTGAGACAGGAGGATCACTATAAGACTGAGATGCATAGCAAGACCCTTTACCAAATAAATAAATAAATAAATAAATAAATAATTTTTAAAAATTAAAAAAAAAAACATTTTACAGAGCCCAATACAAAGTGAAATTGTAGGGTTTCTGTTGAAAAAAGATAGAGAATATCAAGCTAGCTACAGCAAAGCATTACACTGAACAGGAAGTCTCTCTCTTTCTCTCTCTCGGTATTCAACAATGTGATATTAAACATTGTTGTCTTTAATATAGTTGCTCATATTACCAAATACAAGCATGTAAAATTGATCAAAATAAAAATTTTGAGTATTAACTGCTACCTTCAAAAACCAGGAAGCTTTTCTAAGCACAAGGTCTTGTGCATCTATACGGGTCGCCTGCCCATAGAGCTGGCCCTGATAATGGGAGAAGTGTTATAGGCTTAGTGGAGCCAGACAGAAGGGGCTAATTCTGGCACCATTTGAATACTACAAAAGAATAATAAAGACAACACACTGGAAAAGAGGGAGTAAAGAAGATCCACGAGTTTACAGAGATACTGAATATGGTGGTATTATACCCCATAGACACTAGACAGTAATACTGTATAAAGGTTTATATTCAGAGGAAGGAAAACTTATTTATGAATGATTCTATCTAAAAATACAGACAGAATGATACAATTTAAAAAATGACTATTATTGCAGTCATTTAGTAATAATTATGGTAAAAGCCACTGAGTCAAAGATAACTGGACAGCACATTCACGTGATTTACAAAGTCTCATTTTATCATCCTATAGGTGGTTTGCTAATCACAAATGGGATATAATTCTTTACTCCTATTTTTAAAATACATTTTAATTTTTAAATGTTTTTCATCATATTCTGTAGGGACTTAAAGCTTAGCATATCAATACTTGATGAAAAATAACTGTTCTATGTTATGCCTAAGATGTTTGATATTCAGACAGATAGTGAGGTTAAGCTCAACAGCTTATGTTGTATGGTAATAACATGCTTCTCTTCTGGAGGGTTAACAACCTAAGTTTGCTGACCAAAATTAGAGAAAAAGGAGATCTGTAAGGAAGGCCAACATTTTGGCACTAGCCTTCCAAAGTCAATTAACACTCAGGATATATGAGAACTTGTACTGTAATGTCATGTAACTCAGTGGTGTCCCAAATTTTCTGATCAAGGAGATTATGGGGCCAAAGAGAAAAGCGATCGATGATGTAGAGTGTGCCTAAGGAGAGTCACATGGAGAGAAAACATTCTCTCAGGCTTTCCCAGAGAGCACATTGGCCAAGCAATGGCCATGATTCATCCACATGGCCGACACTGACAAAGGATCTACAAACTGAGGTACAGGATCTCAGGATAAATCCTGAAGGCATTTGACTGACCTTATCAGATACAAAAGCTACAATTCTTGTTACATAGGTCTTGTTTTATCTTGGTGTTAACCATCCAGCAGAAAAGTATAAAAACAAAGTATAAGAAGTAAAGGCGTGGTGTTATGTTGAGCTATAGGGGACTCAGGTCAACAACTTCTGACATAGCCAGACAAGTGGAAGACCCAATACTATTATGGACTACTGGACTCTTTGAGAATATTTTGCTGAGTTCATACACCTATAATATTTAAATAATAGAACTAAACAAAAAAAAGGGGATACAAATGAATGACCATTTTGTATCTGTGTATTCAAAATGGTTAGGATAGATATATAGCTACATTCTCTTATTTCAAGGAATAGAGGAATTTGTCCTAATAGTGTTTGTAAATAGGATATCATGTCTGCATCTTATACAACAAATAACCACTAGGAAGACAGTATGCAATGTGTTAATTATTGAAACTTTCCTATCAATTTGATTTGAAACTGTCTCATTGCTATTTGTTTCTCAATAGAATTATGGAAAAAAATAAATATGCGCAAGAAAAAAACAAAAAACCAAATGGGAGCCAGGGATACAGCTCAGTGGTGCAGCATCCGCTGGTAGGCAAGAGACTCTAATTCCAATATAAAAAAATTACAAATGGCAAAATATTATAAAAGCAAGGCCTGGAAGAATCATTTTTTTCCCCCCAGAACCGAGGATTGAACTCAGGCCCTTTCGCTTGCCAGGGAAGTGCTTATTCTACTAAGCCATCTCCCTGGCCCCAGAACCATCTTTAATTTTTTTAAACCTATTTATTTGGTACAGGGTCTCACTATGCAGTTCAGGTTCATAGTGATCCTCTTGTCTCAGCATCTCCAGTGCTGGGATTATAGGCATGCAACACCACGCCAAGTTTTGCTGGATGGTGCAGGCTCCAGGGTCTGCAAGGCATGTGATACCAGGGATCGAACCTGGGTCCTTGCACTTGCCAGGCAGGCACTTAGACCACTGAACTATATCCTCAGCCCCCAGAAACCGTCTTAACCCAGGCATGAACTTGGCATGACCAATAATGACACAATATGTCATCTTGTTCTACTGTCACACAACGGCAAGTACACCACATAGGCATTTTGCCCCAAATGTCTCCCGTGCATCTCTTTATTCAGAGACCTCAGGCAAATCGTGCATTCCATGTGGACGGGGGACATTCTGCAAGGCAAGTAATTGAAACTCTTCAAAACTATCATGAAAGAAAAGAAGAAAAATACCATGGATTCTTTTAGGTAAAAAGAGTCTAATGAGACTTGAGAACCACATGAATTGTATTACTTTTGATTGATGTTATAGTGTACAATAGCTGGTGCTTCAGCATCCTTAGCTGTGTGACCCCAACTACATGCACAGCACAGCAAACACTGAGGTGCAAGGCTGGCCCCTGTCCCTGGGGGGCTTACGAAGGAAGATTGAGGCTGGGGCTCATGGTGCAGCCACACAGGGGCTGAGGCTTCTCCTGTGCACTGACACAGGCAGCTCAGGACTGGATGGGCTCTTTAGGTTTTATTTGAAAATGGGGAAGATACACCCACTCAAATGCAATACAACACAACATACAGGAGTCATTGTTTTAGGGTGAAATACCTTGTGTCAAGTTTGGGGCCAAACATTGTTATTTAATGTATGTATCTTATTTTATTTTATAGATTATCTTATATTTTATT
The DNA here is from genome assembly GCF_000260255.1 of Octodon degus. Taxonomy (NCBI): domain Eukaryota; kingdom Metazoa; phylum Chordata; class Mammalia; order Rodentia; family Octodontidae; genus Octodon; species Octodon degus. Next base: position 2,641,595 of record NW_004524709.1, on the reverse strand, counting down.
TTATAGGTTACTATTTTGAAAATATAGGTAGCTCCATATTTTTAAGAGACGAACTGTTACAGATGCACCTGCTTCATGTGGTTATGCTACAGTTTGTGTCTGGTAAACACAGAACTTAAGATGATTCTTTTTCTCATGATTGCAATAGAGAAAGGAAAGAAAGAAGAAAAGAATGGGGAAAAGTAACGCACATAAAGTGGTCTCTGCTGTGCTCTTCAGTGATTCTAACAGAAGGAAACCTTTTTCCTAGGGTTTCAATGAGAATTGATCACACACCTCAAGCTTGCTTTACTTCCCCTCGCTGTGTCCTCTCAGCTCTCCATACAGGGGAATATGTTCAGGTCACAACATGCCTTCTGCAACTTGCTTCACAAAGCAGGAGCATCAGCAGAGTGGGCAGCAGGGACATTTCTAGAAGGCATTCCTACCAAGGGTGGCCAGCGTAGACATGTCCCACCAAATCCAGTAATAGGCATCCCTTACTCAGTTTCCCCTTAGTTGGAACCCAAAGTGCCACAGCCACTCCAATAATATCTGTACAAGGGCAATATAGCAGAGAGATAGAGAGAGAGAGTGAGAGAGAGACAGAGAGAGAGAGAGAGAGAGAGAGAGAGAGAGAGAGACAGACAGAGAGAGACAGACAGAGAAGAGACAGACAGAGACAGAGACAGACAGACAGACAAAAAGAGAACAGGACAGACAGGACAGGACAGGATAGACCCATGAACACAAAGCCAGGTCCCCTCTCAGGACTTTGTCAGTGTCAAGTTTGGATAGAGGTGGGGTTGAGCTTGGTGGGCTCTAGCAGCATCAAGCAATCTGCCTCTGGCTCTGTGTCAAACAGGAAGGTAGAGATAACAATGAGCTAATCAGAAATGTGGGCTTCAGAGGATGGTGATGTACAGATGAGGGAGTCATTTCACAAGAATCATAGCATGTGACTGTATCAGTTCTCCCCAGTGAAAATGCACAACTAAAGAAGAGGCCAGAGGACAGAATTTGAGGTAATGCCTACGTTTAGTGGTGAGGTACAGATAAAAAGATGGCTACAGATTTTGGGTTGAAAAAATGATTAAGAGCCCACCGTGGTGGTGGATGTCTGTAATCCCAGCATTTGGGAAGCTGAGGCAGGTAGATTGTCATGAGTTCAAGGTCAGCCTGGGCAGCATAATGAGTCTAAGTCTAGCCTCAACTAAGTGGAATTCTATCTCAAAACAAAAAAAAAACAACAAAATAAAACAATGAAAGGCAAATAAAATAATCAACAAACAAAAATAAACAAACCTGATTAAAGCCAGGGTAGAAGGACTGTAGAGGTTGAACACAATCAGTTTGGTTTTGCTTTTTGTCATTTAAAACTGAAAGGTTTCTCATAATGCCTACATTTAAATATTCAGAAACAGACATAAAAATATTCTTATAGCACTTATATAATTATAATGCATTAAGAAGTATTAAGTACTAGCAAAATATCAAAATTCATGAAGTTAGCATTCAGTGTGACAGATGGTATTGTTTTGCTAAATGAAATCACTGCTTATTGATATTAATAGTAGAAAAATCTATGTGGTTAAGATTTCACTTGTTGGTTCAGTTATTTGATTTTTGGCATAATATACATCCTCATTCCCATCATTATTAAGTATTTCTTTTGGAACAAAGTTGGTATTATATTCCCTTGTGTATAGGAGATACAGTGAAATAGATGTCCCAAGTATACTTTTTACAAACATCACTTAACAAAGTTGATTCATTGATTGTTCATTGTGTCACAAGGATCAGTCATAAACTGGTGCATTATTCCACCATGGAGTCCTTATGTCACATCTTCTCACAAGGTAAAGAAATCTGGGATGTGTTCTTCTGAGTTTTATATCCTTTTACCACCAGATATATTTTGATGATGCAGTCCTCTCACCATTTTTCTTCATACTACTACTAGTGACCCACAAATTCTTAAAGGATAATGAGAAAAACTAAACATTTATTACCAACTACAATTTGTTACTGAGGGTAAGAAGGGAGGAGAGGAGAGAGAAGAAAGATATATTAATTTGCCATTGTTCAGAAGGAAGTGATTTTGTTGTCTTAAAATTAGAGAGATAAGGGGCTGGGGAGATAGCTCAGTAGAATAAGTCCTTGCGTGGCAAGTACAAGGACCTGAGTTCAATCTTTGGTTCTGCAAAAAATTTAAAAAAATAACAAAAAATAAATTAGAGAGATAGATGGGCTGAGATAATAGCCAATATTTTGGCCCTAGCTCTCCTAGGTCAATGAAGTCTCAGGACATAGAACCTGTGCTGTGACAACATATAACTCAGTTGAGTCCCTGATTTTCTGATAAAGGAGATTATGGGCCACAGAAAGAAGTGATTGGTGATGTATAGTGTGCCTAAGGAGAGCCATCGGGAGAGAAAAAATTCTCTCAAGCTTTCACAGAAAGCAACTTGGTCACACAATGGCCATGACTCTTCCAGGAGGCTGAAACTAGCAAAATATTTAAGAGGTGCTACACTTGGTTCCAAGGTGAATCCTGAGAAGTTTTAATTAACCTTGATAGACAGCAGAAAGTTGATTCTTATTAATACAAGTCTTGTTTTAACTTGGTCTTTATTAGGCAGCAAAAAAGTATAGCTATGAAATATAAAAAGAAATGCCATAATAATATACTAGCTGTAAAAGGTTCAAATCACTAACAACTTCTGACAATTTCCAGTTATACTTGTAGCTCATCACTGATATGGATTCTTGGACTACATAGAGCTAAATTGCTGTATACAGGTACCAAAAATCTTTAGACTGGCATCAACAGAAAAAGGGTCTTCTACAGAGTTCTCTAAATACAGCTTCTCCAACTGCAGCAGAACACCTACCTGTCATTCACACAACAAAATAGTCAAGGGAGAGATGTTAGGAGCAGCTGAAGCTGAAATTGGTCATATGTGGGAGAGCAGGACAAGGCCTCGGTGCCTAAGCAGTCAAGCTACCCTAGTCTTGAGAAAAACATCCTGCCTGGACAATTTTGGCTATTAGTCATTCGGCAACTTCGTGTCTCTTGATAATAACTTTGCAAAGGTATAAATAAAGGACCCTAATGTTGTTCTTGGAACCCTTTACCAATCAGGCAAACAGACCTCCACCTGAACGCAGTTCTGTCTTCTTGTCTATCTTTTCCTCATTCTGGCCAACGTTTCTCCCCCAAGGTACATTAAGTCACCAATGAGGAATCCCTACCACAGTCAATTTCTGGGGATTAATATGAGAAATTCTTCTATTTTTCTATTCTAATAATTTTGTACTTTTTTTCCTTACAATATTCTAAAACAACTAGTTTCTATTCTTTTGTAGTTGTTAGTCTACAGAATTCTGTCCCAGCCATGTCACAGTTAGGAGCAGAAACTAGGTTCAGATAGATCTGGCTTCTGTCCTGGGTCTGCCACTTAACTATTACCTGTGTTTCCTTAGCACTGGTTTCCTCACCTAGAAAATAAAGAATAATGATGTCCATCCTCACCAGCTTGTTATTGGGGATCAAATAAGATTGTTATGATAAAGCCCCGAGGCCATTATTAGTAGGATAAGTTGAGTATTCCTTGTTCTAAGTGCTTAGAAATGAAAGTGTTTCAGATTTCTTTTCTTTTTTCTTTTTTCTTTTTTACTTTGGGATAGTTAATTTACCATTAACTTAGTAGACAAATATTTCTGTCACTTCTTTTTTCCCAAAGAGCACAGAGAATGCGCAAATGACTTCCCCAAGTTTGTCACCAATGCCTTCCTGGAGGCAGAAGGAGTAGGAGTGCTGCTGTCAAGGGGAGCCTGGCCAAGGTCCCTCTCCGCACTTCCAATCTCCTGCTCTCTTGTAGGCATCTAGTACCCCAGGTGGAGAGAATCTTTGGAAGGACTGTGGGGTATTGTGGCAGTGCGGTAGTTGTGAGTGGACTGGAGGGGTGTCCAAGGTGGCCCGAATGAGCCTCCTCTGCTGATGGGCACACTTGCCAGCCCCTCCCAAGTATCCATGTGGACAGCAAAGGCAGCAGAGGTGCAGGCACGACCACTTCTGAGAGGAGGCTCTCACAGGCTTCTCGGCTTCTGTCTGGGTTTTGTGCACTGTCTTTGCGTGCTTGCTCTGTGGAAAGCCTCGTCATTAGCAAATCACAAGAGGCCCATGTGGTGAAGAACTGCAGTTCCCTGGAAACGAGCAAGTCAAGCAAGTGAACTGGGAGCAGATTCTCTGAATGCAGTCAAGTCTCAGAGACCTGCACGGCCAGTGGACACTTTTAGAGCATGCTTGTGAGTGGCCCTGAACAGCACCCACCTCCCTAAGCTGCACCCAGCTTCCTGAACAAAGAAATGATGAGATAATAAATATTTGATGTCGAAGATGTTGAGTCTGGAGTGATTTCTTATGCACCAATAGATGACTAACACAGGATGTGTTTGCCTTTTAATAAGCAGAGTCAAGGTTGTTAAAAGCCCTGCAGCTCAGTGAAGACTTTGTCCTTTCTTCAAGGTCAAAGGGCTCTCAAAACATTGCCATAATCCCTCCTAGTCTGAAATATTTATGATTTTCTTTTGTGTCTTAAAAGCAAAACACCAAAAAGGCAATCATTAATTGGAATAAGTTTATCTAGGAAACTTTTCAGCTCTTTAAAAAATGAAGTTAAAAAAAAAATGAAGTTAATCTATATGTAAGGACACAAAATGAGCTCTAAAGCATACTATGAAATGAAAATCTAGATAATGGAATAGCATAAATGATACTATGGTTTGAACCAAACTGTTCCTCAAAGGGTTCATGTTTGGGAGTTTCACAAGGTGATCAGACCTTGGGCACTAACTTCATTCATAGATTAACCCATCAGTTATACTGCTAGAAGGTAAGGCCTGTTTGGAAGGTGTAGGTCACGGGGAATGGCGCCTGGCAGGGCATATCCTCTTCCCTGGCCCTTCCTGCTGTCTCTGCTTTCTGATTCCCATAAGATGAACAGCTTTTTTCTACCATGCTACTCTGCCATGATATTTCTGTCTTGTAGTCAGCTGACCCTGGACTGAAACCTTTGGAACTAGGAGCCAAAATAAGCTCTTTCCTCCATGAAATTGGGGTTTGTTGGGTATTTTGGTCATAGGAGTGACAGCTGCCTCATATGAATGGCAAACCAGGTGAGTTTTAAAAACAATACACAAACAATACTTCCAGATATGTAATGATACACCTCAAACTCCTAATAAGAGAGTATTAAGTGGAAAGAAGTTTTACAAAGTAGAATTTTGGCTTCTTGTTCTCTGTATCAATGTGAATTTTATTTTTGCAATAAGCATTACTTTTGTGATTTCAAAGTGTTCTAAGTAATTACATTCAAAGACATTCATAATGTCTTATTGGTACATTGAGCTTCTTTGATCTTATTTAACATGCAAAGGTGGGGATAAATGGCACATGATTTCCATTTCTGGTTTGAGTAAGATAGAATCAAATGAAACCAGGACACTCGCAGAAGTGGGGAAAATGGGAAAGTTAGGATGGCTGTGAATATGCCTGACTCTCAGCCCCTCAGTCCAGTGAGCTCAGGGATCAGAAAAGGACCAACCAGCAACTGATCTAGAGTGAATGCCGTCAGCTCCCACTTCAGAGATGAAACTGGGGCACCTAAACCTCCAAGATCCTGAAGATGCTCAATTGCCCTTAGGTTTTCTTCAAATTGGATTTGTGCTTCTGCATCCTACACATCATCATGCTCAGCCTGAAAGTGGAGTTTAAGGTTTTAAGTATAAAATTGGTTTGGCTGACATGTGTCTATTTCTTACACAGGACATAGTTTCCCTTGTTCAGTGCTGCATTTTTACCTGAGGTCTTGTTGGATAAAACAAGAGATTTCATTCATTATCGACCAACACAAGCTTGGTGTCAAGTACCCAAATTCTAAGAACGTACCAAAGTGGAGATGAACATGAGAGTAATAAATCTTAGTGAGGAAAATGAAAGTTTTGATTTGTGTGTGAAGATATACATTAAATAGTACAGATATGGTGGCCAAGAATAAATAAGATCCAAGGGCAAGGGGAAGGGGGAGAAAAGAGGGGAAAGGAAGAAGGAAGGGACACCAGGAGGGGAAGGGGGAGAGGGAAAAGGAGAGAGGGAGAGTTTAAAGACTTGGATGATGATCACTTACTCATCATATTTGTAAGAACTAAGATTTTGTTTTATATATTCGAGTTATATGAGAACTCGAACCATTCTCATGTTACCCTTTACCTTGCATGTGTACAAACACTTGTTCAAGATTTGTAGAACTTAACACACTGCTTTCTCTTAACGACTCACAGACATCTGATTTAGGATGGGAGATGTACAGTCAGTAAAAACACTGAACATACAATCCAGAAAGAATGGGAAAACATTACTATTTTTCTTTTGTGTATAGCTAAACCACCAGAAGGAAACCAAGGAAGTGACACATCTAAACTTATTTCTGGCCAAACAATTCTTAAATCATTGGTGGTAATTGATCAAATTGTTTTGGATTTTAAACTCTATGGATTTACTTATTTCCTGGCCAATTAACTTTTAATGTTTTCCAATTTGGTCTTAGTTACTTTTCTCTCATTTCTCTTACTTTTCTTTTTAATTTGCGACAAAAATACTTGACCTAAAAAAAAAACAAAAACAACCAAAACTCAAACCCAAAAGACCAAAACAAACAAACAACAACAAAAAACCTGACACCCAATATTAAAGGAGGAAAGGCTTATTTAGCTCAGTTTGTAGAAGTTTCAGTCCATGATTGGCTGGTTCCAAGGCAGGGTGGCACTGGCAGAGGGCAGCAGTTCATGGTGGCAGAAGACAGAATAAACAATAAGAGAGAGGAGCAGAGAAGCCTCTTGCTGCCCCCTTTATCTTATCCAGCCTGCTGGGATTAGGGTGGTGCTGGTACAGTCAGTGGACAGATCTAGCAATTGCCCAGCCTTCATCCCAGCATGGCACACTCTAGAGTCACCCACCTCCAAAAAGTCCACCCCCATGACTGCATGAAGCTTTGGGGGAACATCTAAACACAAACATAACATATTTCTATAAAGAAATGAAATACAGTGTCTGTAGGTTTTAAATCTATCCTACTCATTATTAAAATTAGTGGAAAATATACTTTGTATCATTTACTTGCACTAGTTGACTCCTATCATGTATAGGTTTATTTAACTTTTGTTTAGGAAATTTCTATACAACCAAGTCAAGGCAAAAAAATCAATCTTTTGTTTCCCGTATGCTTGTGACCTGCCACTGGAACTGTACTTTGCCTCAGTGAGTCTGAGCTTCCTTTATGTTAAGGTAAAATCATTTATTACAGGAGCCATGTACATACTATGAATGTTTTATCCTATGAACACAGTGTGCCACTCTGAACATAAAGTGATAGAAAAATGCCATCTACTTTGTTCCTAATTCAGTTTATGAAGTTGAATTCTTTTTCATAAAAATGGGATATGACCTATTTTTACATATATCAACCCTAATCATAAAAGTGAAGGTGTTGAACAACCCATGGGCTATATGCTTCTTAGACAATGGGTAGAGATGAGAGTCAAGAAATTTGGAAGTTACCAGCCTGTCCAGGCTGTGGAGCCAAAACTGTGGACTAAGTTACATTAGAACAATGTAGAAAACTAGATGGAAGAACATAACCTGGGACTGAACTGAGCTAATTCTGCCTAAGCAGAATAAATTGGGGGTGCTCCATGGGGTGCTCCAGGCAGTATCTGAAGACTCTCTATGGGCTACATGAGCATGGATAGTTTAAGGGGAATTCATTTCTAGAGCCTCTGCTTCTTCTGCTCAATCTTCCCTTCTGTTGCTCTGCCTGAGTACAGGCTGTGACGGGCTGGGAACAGGAGACAGCATCTCATCTCTTATCCCATCCCAATTACTTCTCCTACAAGGCACTCCATTTACAGTGCAAAGCTGCGTTATCCCAGTGGGAGAAAACCCTCTGGAGTTTCAGAGAAACACCTGCAAACACTGTGGGCTCTGAGACAGCTACTGGCCCCAGGAGGAAAGAACAGAATCTCTGCAGCCAGGTGGCCTTCAACCCTGTGGTCAACAAAACCAGCATTGGACCTCACTGCACCATCAGCTGTCAAATCCTCCAAGCAGTTTGTGATTAAACAGAAATCTGTGCTTTTGGGATAAGAATTCAAAAAGAGTTGAAATAATTGAGAAACACTGTTATAAAAATAAAACAAGACAGAATAAACCAAAACTGCTTCTCCCATTCACCTATTTATATAAGGTTAGAAGGTTTCTCAAGGTTTATATGTACAAATGAAAAATAGGGATAGGACTAATGCTCAGTTCTATCACATTCCAGAAATAAGAAATGCCAACAGATGACTAAAGTAGTAAGAAAAGATAAACACAGATATAGATATAGATCCTGTAGATCCACTTACATCTCTATATATCTCTAGCCATATCAATTAAGAGCCATATTTCCAAAACGAGAATCTTGCTATGTAGTTCAGGCTAGTCTTGACTCACTGTGTATTTCAGGCTGACCTTGAATTCAGAGATTTTCCTACTTTGGTCTCCTGAACGCTGTGATTACAGGTGAGTACCCTCAGAAAACAAATCAGTGCTGGCCTGGAACTAGGTCTGGGGATTGCCTGCAAAGAGGCAAGAGAAAACTTTTGGGGTGAAGGAAATGTTTTGTGTATTGATCTTGAATGTGGTGTTGGTGATACAACTGTATACAATTATCCAAACCCATCAGAATGTACACTAAACTATTATGAATGTAAATTATAATAAAGCTAATACAAAGCTTGCTATTCTATTTAAAAATTATGTATCAAATTTAGAATTATAAATGTTATATTTTACCCACTGTGTATTAATAATCATTATAATAAAAATAAGAGCCTAAAGAACACTTAGAGTCTTATCACTATGGGAAGCCAAGAACATTTTAATAATTTTTCCCAGAGAAGTAAGATAGCGATCAATAAAACACTGAAAAGTACAATATAAATACATTATAATTAAATTCTGTGGGAAAGAAAATATGATATCAATGGGGAAAATAAGCCTAATGAGATAACAACTGTCAGAAAAAAGAGCTTGTGCAAGTAATAGGATATAACAAACCACCATGAGTTTTTTTTAAAGATTCCATTAGATCTGTTTACAAGATGGTTCTGGCAGAGTATGGGGGTGTTTGAGATTGCACAAGAAGAAGAATGCCAGAGAAACAAGGAAGTGGAGGAAACACACATAGACGGCTCTTGCAAGACACTCAGCTATGACTAGAAGGTGAGCTAGAAGGTGAAGAGAACATTCAGATGAGCCCCCATGCAGTTGCCTTGTGACACGTGCCCTTGATGATGTGGGCTTTCTGAGCATCTGTTATGGTTTGTGCCCAGCTGCCCTCCCAAAGGTTTATGCAGTCATGGGGTGGCTTCTGGAGTTTGTGATTGATTATTGTGGGTGTGGATACTGCACCCACCCAAGGGCAAGTGAGCTGCAATACAATATAAGGAGGGGAGAGGAGCTAGTTGGCTGACTGGCTCTGCCCTTGGTCTGTGCCACTGCCATGAATGGTTGCTCTGTGCCATGTGCCATGCTGCTTTGGAGCCAGCTGAGTATGGACTAAAACCTCCACTAACTGTGAGCCAAATAAACCTTTTCTTCCTTAAGTTTGGGTGTTGGGTATTTGTCCCAGCAATGAGAGAAGAGTAACTAAGACACAATTTGTTACCGAAGGAATGTGATTGTTTCTGTGGCTCAACTTGACCATGTGGATTGTGAGCATTTGGGAATGGCTAATGGGAAGAAATAGGAAAGGTTTGGAAATGTTGCCTACAGGAGAAGCACTGGAACAGCTTCGGCTGTTCTGTATGGGAGATTCTGGTAAGAGCTCAGAAGACAAGAAGGCTGATAGAAATCCTGCTGGTAAGGATCAGGCTGGGGAGGTGTCCTCTGGAAGGGACTGCACTCATTGTTGGACTTTGGATGATTTGTGTTATGGTTTGGCAGAAAGTTTGTTTGCATTTGCTCCTGGCCAGAGTTCTTGCCTGAAATGGAGATTAAGAGAAGTGGACTAATTAATCTTGCAAAAGAAATTTCAAAAAAGTTAAATATTGAGGCAGTGGCACGGCTATTGTTGGGGGATTTTAGTCAGATTTACATTAAGAATCAAGAGCAAAGAGCCCAGCTGTATGATTTAAAAATGCTGTGAGTTTGGCCAAAAAGGGAGCTCCAATAAGGCTGTGGAATGCAAAGATAGAGCTGAGAGGATCTCCATTGCCATTGCCAAGAAGGAACAAGAGAATGGAAAGGATGGCCTGAGGGCATTACTGGAGGTGGAAGGTCTCCACCCTTGCAGCCTCAGAATTACAAGGGCAAGGGACTTTGCCTTGAGGGGAAAGCTGCACAACAGCCAGGGCCAACCACACCAGATTCCAGAATGGCACTGTCAGGGAGAATTTATTCCTAGGAATCAGAATCAGGGTGCTTAGCAATCCAGGCACTTGACTCCTACAGCCAAGAGAGAAGGAAGCCTGGATAGCTCTCCAGCTGGCAGCAGACCTTGGCATCATCCACGTGGCATTGGTTTTAGGGGCTTGCAAAATGCAAGAGCTCTGAGGTTAAGAAGGCTTCCACCTAGATTTCGGAAGGCCTGGGAGGCCAGGCAATGTGCCCCTGGGAGGGGAGTGTGTAAAGCTATGAGTGAGAAGTCTGGTCAGTGGAAACTCTAGAAGTATGAAAAAACTAGGAACATGAATCATCTAAGAAAAGCTGCAAGAAGGGAGTAACACAGGCCTAGGAGAAAAGCCATGGGAGCTACAACCAGCAGCAGAGCCACAGAGGTGGAGCAATTTGCCACAGATTGCTCCAAATGTTCTATGTGGAACTACAGGACTTAGTGTTTGCCCTGCTGAATTTTGGACTTGTGTTGGTCCCAGGCTTTGTATTCCCCTGTGGTTTGTTCCTTTTGGAATGGTAATGTTTATCTTGTGCCATTGAATGTTGAAAATGTTTAACTTTTTATTTGTACAGGGGTTCACAGCTAAGAGTTTGCTTTTGATCTTGAAGGAGACTTGGGACTTGGACTTTTCAGCATTGCTGAAACTGTTGGGACTTTGGCAACTCTTAGAGATAGACTAAAATGTCTTTTGCATAAAAGGATCTGCCTGAGTCTTTGGTGATCCTGGGGTAGAATGTTATGGTTTGTGACTAGTTGTCCTCCCAAAGCCCCATGCAGCCATGGGGTAGCTTCTGGAGTTTGTGATTGATTATTGTGAGTGTGGATGCTGCACCTGCCCTGGGGAAGGTAATCTGCAATACATTGTAAGGAGGGGAGAGAGGCTAGCTAGCTGCCTGAGCTGCTGCCACTCTTTTTGCTCTTGCTGTGTGCCCCTGCCATGAAGGGCTGCTTTGTGCCATGTGCCACCCTGCCTTGGAGCCAGCTGAGTGTGGACTGCAACCTCCGTTAACTGTGAGCTCAATAAACCTTTCCTTCCTTTATTTTGGGTGTTAGGTATTTATCACAACAACAATAAGTCAGCATCTCTTTAGTTTTCCTATAATTTATAAAAGTAATTGTAAGAAGTGCAGGGTCCTGAGTTCAATCCCCAGTACCAAAAAAAAAAAAAAAAAAAAAAAAGTAATTGTAAGGTAAGATAAGCTCCTACCATAGATGAGCCTCTAAATCTTGTTGCTTTACACCAAATGAGAAAATGTCTTCCTCAGATATAAAATTCAACTCCTGTTCCATGGTTCCCCAGCAGAGATGCAGGTACCCAAGCTCATCCTACCATGCCATCTTCCAGGCTCAGCTATGGAGTTGTTTTGGACAGGCAAAGATAAGTGTTTGTGGGGCCACTTTGCAGAAGCCTCTATCCTTCCTCTTAGTCATTTGTTGCCAACCATGGTCAACCTCACAGTGTTCTTCAATATCGCTGCCCATGACAAGACCTTGGGCTGAGTCTCTTTTGAGCTGTATGCAGACAAAGTTCCAAAGACAGCAAAAAACTTTCATGCTCTGAGCACTGGAGAGAAAGGATTTGGTTGTAAGGGTTCCTGCTTTCACAGAATTATTTCAGGATTTATGTGCCAGGGTGGTGATTTCACCTACCACAATGGCACTGGCGGCAAGTCCATTTACGGGGAGAAATTTGATGACGAGAACTTCATCCTGAAGCACACAGCACAGGCATCTTGTCCATGGCAAACACAAACGGGTCCCAGTTCTTCGTCTGCACTGCCAAGACTGAGTGGCTGGACAGCAAGCACGTGGTCATTGGGAAGGTGAAAGAGGGCATGACACGGTGGGGGCCATGGAGTGCTTCGGGTCCAGGAACGGCAAGACCACAAGAAGATCGCCATCACCGCCTGTGGACAGCTCTAACGCATGTGACGTGTGTGTACTGCCACCACCAGAGCAGACCATTCCTCCAGTGCAGGAGAGCACCCTGAGCCCTGTCTGCTCAAAATGCCCCATCAGCTCTGCTCTTCTCACAGTTCTTTGGGTTCCATGTTTTCCTTGCTCCCCTCCAAATGTACCTGGACTGTGGAGTTAAGTTTATGTAAATAATGGTTAAAAAATATAAGTGTTTGTGGGAGGCTTATGGGCAAGAGCTGGAAGTGGTGCACATGACATCTGCTCATTTGGAGCCAACTCAGTCACAGGGCTACATGTAACTGCAGAGGCCGGAAGTGTAATGTAGAGTCGTGCCCATAGGAGACAGGAGAAGGACTTGAGGATGCATAGCCAGCTTCTAAAATTATTCCACCTACTTGTTACTGTGGCCCAATATGTATCCTGTACCTTAGTTCCTCAGCACTCCCTCCCTCAGTATGGACTGATATCTTGACTATTTTACTACTCAGCTTCCTATGCTGACCTGTTTCCTACCTGGTGCATTCAAGTCTAGGTTTCTTGTAGGCTATAAGTCATTTCTGTTTAAGAAACAAATAACACCCCTATCCCAAATTATCAGCTTGAAAAGCATCAGAGTGGAGGGCTTAGGGGCATGACAGGCAGGATGACCAGTCTACCATGAAACGTCTTCACTTGAGATTCTCCACTGTGATGACCATGGCTCCCAGGGCTTTCTCTGTTAGTAATCTACACTCAATTAAGTGAAACTCCTTTTCACACAGCAAGGAAAGAATAGAATTTCCAAAAGGACTTTCTAAACTCTAAGGGAAAACAAATAGAAATTAACAGAGGTATTTTGTGTAAACCTGAGGATTTACACAGGATTACTCCCTATTCACTGTCTCTTTTTCAGATGTTGTTCTTTGTGACCAGCATGTGGACTATTAGGTTTGGCCTGACTTGAGACAGTCTCTGGACTTTGATATCTGATTCTGGGTCTCGGTGTTGAATCAGCTTGGCTTACTGCTGAACTGCCCTGTGGCTTTGGGGCCCTGGGCTTCGGAATGCACCTGTTGGCGCTGAGCCTCGGTGGGTGTTTCTGGATGCGTGTCTGAGGATAATGGCTTCAGTGTGGACCACTGAGTCTGTACCACAGCTGGGCTCCTTAGGTGTTTCAGTCCTCCCCGCCCTGCTTCAGATCATTGTTCTGACAGTAACTGCAATGCCATAGCACAGACTAAGCCCCAGGCCCCTGGCCTGTACTTTCAGTTCCTCAAAGTCCTAGTTCATCTTTGGATAATTAGTAGACCAGTGACTGACCTTAACCTTTAAATGAGCTTCGTGTTTCCATAAGAAAAGTGTGGAATTGTGCAACTTTTATATGGCACACAAAATTTTTGCTTACCCTAGGATTTAGTAACACTGCAAGGGACCTAGAAATGTACAAGAAAAGCTATCTTAGTATGAAGGATAGTAAAAAACAAAAACAACAACAACAACAACAAAACACATGGGGGTTTAAGAACAATGATGATCATGGATGAGATGTTTGTTCCTCTCCAGATTCATTTGTTGGGGTCCTAGCCTCCAAGGTGGTGGTAGTAGGAGACAAGGACTCCTGGAGGTCATTAAATCAAGGTGCAGTCCTCATGCATGGAATCAGTGTACTAATGAAAGGACCCCAGATGTTTTCTTTCTGAGTTTTTGAAAATAAATGTGCTATATGAGGCCTCTCTGCAACCTGGAAGAGGGCCTTCTCCAGAACCCAAGATGGTACCCTGAACTTGTGTGTAGTCTCCAAATTGTGTGGAAGAAATTCCTACTGTTTATGTTATCCAGTCTGTGGTGGTTTATTGCAGCATCCCAAACTGACTAAAATGGTCAAGAGGAGGTTGATCCTAAATGTAGATGAACAGTTGTTGGAATGTACATGAACAGAATATAGATGAACCAGCTCTGGTCCAGTACTCATGGATTTTTTTTTTTTTTTTTTGGTGGAACCGGGGATTGAACTCAGATCCTTGCATTTGCCAATCAAGCACTTATCCTACTGAGCCATCTCCCTGACCCTGGCTTTACTTCTTCTTTTTTTTTTTTCCCAGAACCGGGGATTGAACTCAGATCCTTGCATTTGCCAGTCAAGTGCTTATCGTACTGAGCCATCTCCCCGGCCCCTACTCATGGATTCTTAATTGGGTCCCAGAGAAAAAGACTCTAATTTTATTTATTTATTTATTTATTTATTTATTTTTGTATTTTAAAGAAGGGCCTACAGGGTGTTCAGGATCTCACTACTAGATGGGACTCATAGTGATCCGCCTGTTTATAGCCACCTAAGAGCTGGCATTACAGGCGCATGCCACCATGCTCAGTCTCAATAGCTGTCTCAGCATGTCCCAGGGGTGGGGCCGGCATGGCAGGCCCAAGGATCAAACCCCCGATCCCTCTGACTGCGTGCAGGTGCTTTAATCTGCTGAGCTGTTTGGCTGGCTTGAGACTCTAATTTTAAAAACATCAGTTAAAAAAAAAATGTTTACAAAATCTTCAAGTCCATTGAGAATCCAGGTGACATTCTATGGTTGGTCATGACTACAGGAAGTAAGAGCCCAGAAGGAAGATCGTGGCTGCCAGGCTAGGGCTGAAGGATGGGAGGGGGTCATGCACTCTGGGCAAGGCTGGCATTTCTATGTTTCTAAGTGACATGGTTTATGGAAACAAAGTTTGCACAAGTGCTAGTACACACATATGCACACTTCCCCTACATACACCCAAGAATTCTGCTTTTGAGAAACAAGACCACTGAATGCTAGTCTAGATTTTTTTTCCTCAACATTACCTAAACCATGACATAATTCTGATTCATTATCAGAAGACTTTATCTTAGTTTATTAAATGACAATATAAAAAGTAAATAGAGAGAATCAGAAACTTGAATTAGAGCATAATCAAGGTGTGAAGTTTTCTTCCAGAAAATACCTTCATATAGTTTAAAAACATTTAATAAGCAACCTACATGCATAAAGGCCTTAATTTGTGAAGGGGGAGGGTGGAGAGAAAGGGAAGGGGGGTTTTCATGAGAGTTTCCTGAGGTCAAGAGCTTTGTTAATGTGTGCAAGAGCCTGGATCCAGCACCATAAAAAACAAATGTCCCCAGCTATATGAAAAAATCTGATTATGCCTGTATATATTTTTTAAGATCATTTCTATGTAAGAACTTATAATGAAAAGAAAGTTCTCTGATCCTTTTTCTGCTCTCCTAGCTTTTGTTCTCTGAAGGTAAGTATCTGACTATTTCTGGTGGTTTTTTCCCTATAACTCTAAGTGGCTATTTCTTGACTGATCAACTTTGAGCTCTGTACATTAACTTCCTTCTATCATAACCAACTAAAGAGTAACAACCCTTTTCATTCATCTTTCTAATATAGTTAAAGTTCTCAGTTTTCCCCTTAATTTCCATTTCCAACTGAAAAAATATACTGAAATATCCTTTTTTGTTTCATAGAAAGACTCTTTCAGTTCCTCACTGTGCAGATGAACATATAACCTCTTGTTCTTTTTGTTCACTACTCACTATCCCTATCTTTTCCCATTCTATATCAGCTGCATCTTTTACACCCCCAGCAATCACCATGCCACCTCCTCAACATTCAACTGCCTTGAAATTTCTTTGGCCAGATTAATTAGTCTGCCATTCCTAATCTCAGTGTCAGGCAAGGTCTCTGGACACAAGCAAAATACAAATATTCTTCCAAGTCATAACATACATCATCTGGAGTCCAACCGCTAATGCAGTCCTTCTTCCCAGCAGAAACCTCCCGAGTTTGGTCTTTACAAGCAGAATTTCTATCAGCCTCTGGTCTTCTAAGCTTTGACCAGCATCTCCCATACAGAACAGGATAAAATGTTACAGTATTACTCTTTCAGGTGACATCTTTGAATCTTTCCAGGCTTGTCCCGTAAGCCGCTCAAAAAGGCTTTTGAACCATATGGTCAGGTATAGACACAGCCACAATCCCACTTCTCTGGTAGCAAATTATGTCATGGTTTTTTTTTTCTCTCATTGCTTAAACAAAATACCTGGTACCCAAAATTAAGGGGAAAAAGGTTTACTTGGTTCACAGTTTGTGAAGGTTTCAGTCCATAATCAATTGTCTCCAAGGCAGGGTGGGGTGGTACATGGGCAAAGGTTCAAGGCAGCAGAAGACAGCAAAAACAAGAGCAAAATGGAGAGGAGCAGAAAGAGCCAGTCGCTTTTCTCTCTTATATTTTATGTAGGCTACCTGTCCCAGGGTGGGTGTAGCACTCACAGCCATAATCCCAGTATTAGACCATGAATCAACCACAGACTCTGGAATTCACCTCCATGACTGTATGAGGCTTTGGAGAGACATCCAGACACAAACTATAACAAATTTCTAACCCTCAATGTGATTACATTTGGAGACACAGTCCAAAATGGAAATACTTTCTGGAAGTACTAACTGAGATTATAATGGTGGGGCCTTAATCTGATAGTAGTGGCCATATATAGTGAGATGCCAGAGTGTGTTCTGTCTGTATACTCATGCAAGAAAAAAGGCTTCTTTTTTTAAAGAAAAGAAGGAGAAGAAGAAGGGCTTGTGAGGACATCATAAAAAGTTTGGCTATATCTGAGCCAAAAAGAGAGTTCCCAGCAGGTATCAACCTGTTGGCATCTTGATCTTCAACTACCAGCTTTCATAACAGTGAAAAAACAAGGCTCTGTTGATTAAGCTTATGGTATCATGTTATGGCAGCTGAAGGAGACTAATATGGCTGCTTTTTGCCACTTCTGCACACACACACACACACACACACACACACACACCCACCACTCACAAACTGTTAGTATGAACATATTCAGCAAAGTCCTGGATACAAAAGTTATATGCAAAATTCAGTTGCATTTTTATGTACTGACATAGAAATTATGTTAATGAAAAGTAAGCAAACAATTTCACTTGTATTTGCACCAAAAGGAATAAAATACTTGAGGATAAGCTCATTCTAAGAGGTAAAAGAAGTAGCATTAAAAACTATAAAATATTACTGAAAGAAATTAAAGAAGACCCAGATAAAAAGAAAGACATCTTAAGTCAGGACTGGAAGGGCTAATAGCATTAAGATGTCAATACTACAAAGTATCCGCAGGTTCAATGCAGCCCTTATCAAAGTCTCAAAGACTTTCTTTGTAGAACTAGAAATATCCATCCTAGCATTCAGATAGAATGGAAAGGGACTGTGAATAGTTAAAATAATTTTGAAAAAAGACAAAGTTGGAGGTCTTGTGCTTTCTGCTACCAAATATTTTACAATCACAGTAATTGCAACAGTGTAGTCCTAGTATAAAGACAAACATATAAACCACTAGAATTGAATAGAAAGCTCAAAAATAAACCCTTACATTTATGGTGAAATAACTTTTGTTAAAGGTGCCAAGACCATTTGACAGGAAAAAAGACAATCTTTTTAACAAATAGTCTTAGCAAAACTGGATGTCTATATGCAAAAAAAAAAAAAAAAAAAAAAAAGAAAGAAATTGTAATCTTATCTTGTACTACATTGAAAAACTGACTCAAAAGACATGAATGGCCTAAATGTAAAAGCTGACATTATAAAACTCATAGGAGAAAACATCAGAATAAATCTTTATAGCATTAGGTTTAACAATGATTTCTTGGGTATAACACCAATATCACAGGCAACAAAATAAATAGGTATATTACATCAAAATTAAAAAAAATTCTGTGCATAAAGCACAACCAAAAGTGACAAGGAAATCTATAGAATAGGAAAAATATTTATGAATCACGTACTTTTTAAGAAGTTAAAATTTGGATTATTTAAAAATGTACACAAACCAGTATTACTAAGAGCTTCTATAACTCAGCCCAACAGTTAAAGAACAAATGACATGATTTTCAGCCGGGCAAAAAACTTGAATAGACATTTCTCCAAAGAAGATACACAAATAGTCCACAAAGATAGAAGACCCTCAATACCACAGTTATTGTAGAAACACACATCAGAGCCACAATGAAGTAAAACCTCACACCTACCAACAGCACAGAATCATGGGTTGGATGTGGAGAGATTGTGCACCGTTGGTGGAAAGAGAAGGGGGCACAGCTGCTGTGTAAGACAGCGTGAAAGTGCCTCACAAAATTAAAAACAGAATTGCCATTAGATTTGTAAAAGGTGAAAGATTTATCCGATCTAAAGGGAAACCAGAGTATAAGATTTGGGAAACTATTTCTTAGTATATATTAAAAATCTTTTAAAATCAGAGTGAAAACAGCTATTCGCACAACTGTGTTCATAGCAGCATTATTTACAGTATTTTAAAGGTAAATGCAAACCAAATATCAACTGGAAAACAAATGGAGAAAGCATATACATACAATGGAATATTATTCAGTGTTCAAAAGGCAGGAAATTCTGATTCATACTCAATGGTGGATAAATTTGAAGACATTATGCCAAATGAAATAATAAAAAAGTACTGTAAAGTTATTTATATGAGGTTATCAAGAGAAATCAAATTCATAGAAACAGTAAGCAAAATAATGGTTGCCAGAGGCTGGGTGAAGAAGAATATGAAATATAATCCTAGATTCAGTGGACCTAGCCCTTTTTTTTTTTTTTGGCAGAACCAGGGATTGAACTTAGACCCTTGTGCTTGCCAGGCAAGCACTTATTATACTGAGCCATCTCCCCGGCCCCTAGCCCTTTCTTTTCTTCTTTAAATTTGCACTTTTGCATAATAATAGCTGGCTGTGCATCTCAGTAACCTTTGGGGGAGGATATGGGAAACAAATGGTGCGTTTACCCATTTGGTATGACCAATGGCAAGGTGTGAGCTTGTGTGCAGAAGTGGGAAAGTGGGATTTTCCCCCACCTTACGCTCAGGCTAACTGGTTTTGCGTATGCTTATCCAAGCATCATAGAAGGTCCAATAGACCCACACCAGTCCAGGCTTCTCTTTTTATTTTTTAAGTTTTCTTTGGATATTTCTAGTAGAAGTAGCCCAATTCAGTACAACGGCAAATGAAAAACCAAATTTGCAACTTTCAGAGGAGGGGAAAAGTGACGCATCAGATTTCTCATGCACGGATGCTGAAGATTGATTATGGTAAAGTATGTGCTTTCATAACAGAAGAGTGGTGTGGGTGGATGACGATAGTGATGGTAGTGATGATGATGATAATAATGACTCTGCCATCGGCCATGGGAGCCACAGTTCCTGTGACAGTGAAATGGAGCAAGAATCTGCTGACATAGACACAAGGAATGCAGATTCCTGGATTCAAATGATGAAACAGCAATGTGAATGCAGATTTGACTAGTCAATGTGTTGCAAAATGGCTATCAAATCTAAGGATTTCGATTAGATCTGGAAATACAGTGAGGGTCTTGGCAGGGGTGGAAGGTTTTGCACAGAATGCCTGCACTGCATTCTGTGTTGGAAATTTTACAGATGAAATGCAACAGGATGCCTTGAAATACTCAAAACTGAAATGCAAGTAAAGTGTCGTGCACATACTGGTAGCCACATTAGACAATGTATTTATTGTGACATCTCATTAGCTGAACTGAAAGCTGAACTTAGCACAGATTTCTCATTTTGATCCAAGGATTGCAAAAGACTTATGTGAAAGTAATGGGTCAAAATATGGCATAAAAGTTTCTGCCTGTGTGGATGCAAAGACTTATGCTTTTAATTAGACATTTGTCCTAAAACTTAGCCATCAGGATACAGTAATAAACCAAATGATGTCGTGTGCTGACTTTCGCTCCCAACTCCGAAACTAATCAGAATATTACATTTGATAATTGCTTTACCAGTTTCCAATTGATGGCACATTTGCTAACAGAGCACAGGGTGACCAGGACAGGAACTGTATGCCACACAAAGCAGAAATTACAAATGAAATGTTGCAATTTCAAAACAGGGAATTGTATAGTACAATGTTTGGATTTCAAAAAGATATAACACTGGGCTCTTAAATGACAAAGAAAAACAAACTGGTGCTGCTAATGTCAACATTTCCCCGTGATGGGAATACTGATCGGGAAACCTGGACGAGATGGAAGGCTGATGTGGAAACTTTCTGCAAAACTGAAGGTGGAGTAGATGCTGTTGATGAGTTGTGCAGCAACTATGATGTCCCTTCAAACACAGAGCATAGGCTAGTGGTTGTGTTTTACTTGATCCTAAATGTGTGGCATAAATACTTTGATAGCGGCCCAGGGAGATGGCTCAGTGGAATAAGCGCTTCTGTGACAAGTGCAAGGGCCTCAGTTCAACCCCCTGTTCCACTAAATAAATAAATAAATAAATAAATAAATAAATAAATAAATACTTTGATAGCTTACAAAGAAAATAACAAGTGCAAAATATTATGGAGAAATTTTCTTGGAGCTCCCAAGATATCATTTAGAGCACAGGAAAAGCAAAATATTTCTGCCCCAGAAATTATGTTAAAAAATTGTAGAGCTCACTGGTGAGCTAGCTGACAGGTGAACAGGCAGGCATAACATCACAAAGACCTACTATAATAATAGGAAAACCAAAAAAGATATGTGCCCTGCAAGAAAGTACAGGAAAACAAAACATACCTGCTCTCAGTATAAGTGATAGTTGTGCATAGAACGTGCAGTGGTCTATGTGTGAAGGCTGCCTTGGACATGATAGTTGAATCAAAGCTTATTTCAGTGATAGGCTTTGTGTTTACATTGTAGTTCACACAGGTTTTTGTTTTTGATGTTATCTTTTAGGTTTTGTAAGCAAGGAAGCAGCGGATGTGAAAATGTTGATATGTATTCTAAGCTCTCGTTACGTATTCGATATTTTATTTTATTGATATCTTATTTCCCTGGTAAATGCATATTGTACAATATAGTAGGGAGCTCCTGACAAAACAGGAAGAGATGTGACAAGACTGCCACATAGGAAAGGAAAGCTAAGCACACGTGCTGTTAGTGTAAGTGAGGCATGTTCATGGAACATGAAGTCACATGTGAAGCCCGCCATAAGTGTGACAGTTGAGGCAAAGATTAGTTTTGTAGTAGAGTTCTATTGGTGTTTTCATTTCAGTTAACATAGGTATTTATTTGTAATGTTTTATTTTAGGTTTTATAAAGAAGTACATTGTTGATGTGAAAATGTTGGTGTCTATTCTAAATGCACAATACATAGTAAGAATTTAATACCTTATTTTATTGACACTTTATTTTGCTACTAACTGCACAAATATAATATAGTAAGAACCTCCTGAGAAAATAGCAAGACCAGTAAGAATGCAAGTATGTCCTACAAAAAGACCAGGAAAGTAAAACACACGTGCAGTCAGCATCAACCATGTATGTGTGTGGAACCTGCTCTGGTGCGGACATGTGTGCAGAGTGATAATTGAAGTAAAGATTATTTTTATTTCTTTGTGTTTGTATTTTCATTGCATTTCATATAAGAATTTATCTGTGTTACTTTTTATTAAACTTCATATATAAAAGCAGTTGCGGTTGGAAATTTATATCTTTTATAAACAATAAATATTAAAAATTAAATACTTCGTATTTGTGATTGTTTCCTGTTAAGTACTCATTATTTAATATAATAAAACTCATAAAATTAAAATTAATAACTCATCAATATAAATATTCTAAAGAATAAATGTGGGTCTGTGCCTTTATAGCAAAATTATTGTTATATTCTTTTTTTTTGTATTTTAGGGAAGGGTCTACAGGGTGTTCAGGGTTTCACTACTAGATCGGATTCATAGTGATCTGCCTGTTTATATCCTCCCAAAAACTACATATCTTTTTTTTGAAATACCAGGGATTGAACTCAAAATGTTATGTTCCTATTAATGGGTAAGATTTCATTTTGGAAGATGAAAACATCTAGAGATTGTACAATATAAGTATACTTAACACTCCTGAATTATACACTTAAAAATTGTTGTGATGCTAAAAAGCTACAACTCTTGTTGCATAGGTCCTGCTTTACCTTGGTCTTAACCATCCAGTAGAAAAGTATGAAGATGAAATATAGGAAGGAAAGCCATGCTGTTATGTTGAGATGTGGGGGACTCAGGTCAACAATTTCTGACATTGCCAGTTAAACAGAAGACCCAATGCTATTATGGGCTACTGGACTCTTTTAGAATATTTTGCTGAGTTTACACACCTATAATATTCAAATAACGGAACTTAACAAAAAAAAGGGTATACAGATGAATGTCCATTTTGTATCTGTGTATTCAAAGTGGTTAGGATAGATATATAGTTACATTCTGTTAATGAATAGAATGATATGTTCTAATGGTGTTTGTAAATAGGATCTCAAGTCCGCATCTTGTACAGCAATTAACCACTAAGAAGAATGTATGCAGTGTGTTAGTTATTGAAACTGTCCTAGTGATTTGATTTGAAACTGTCTCATTGCTATTTGTTTATCAATAAAATTATGAAAAAAATAAAATAAAGTGTGTAAAAACTAGATTAATTAAAGGAATAAAAGAAAAAAATTGTTGTGATGGTAAACCATGTTACAAGTATTTTATCATATTTACTAATTACAGAAAAATACAGAAGCATAATTCTGTAAAAACATACACTCAATGCATTTTATTGCCTAAATTGATGACTACATGTCTTAAAAGGTAAAAGTTGTCAAGATGCCCATCACCTGAGGAATGGATGAAAAAGATGTGGTATTTTTATACCATGGAGTATTACTCAGCTATAAAGAATGATAAACTCAAAGCCTTTATATTGAAGTGGATGCCACTTGAAGACATACTCATAAGTGAAATAAACCAGACACATATGTATAAATATGTATGTCTTTCCTTAGTATAAGAACTCAAAAGAAGAAATACAAATAGAAAGGCATAATGCAACTAAAAGGAAAGCAAGAACTTGAGGACTAAATAGTTAAGAGAAGGAAAGGAGAAGAGCTAGGAAACATGAATATGTCAAGCCATACAGTTATATGTATAAGATGGGGAAGGCAATGATCCTGAGAATCTTCAGAAGATGTTTTAATCTAGCAGTTAATTGGAATGATTCTCACCCTGACTAACTATATATACTGACACCTGTGAACTAAGCAACTGCACTGAAGATGGCAACTTGTAATAGTAGGTTCATGCTTGGAGTGCCTGTCATTCTGGTCTTATGAATACGGGTTGCTTGTCATGACATGCCAGTTGCTGCCGTGCTGTCTCTCGGGTAGATGATTGGGTAGATGATTGTTCAAAAAGAAGGGGGTGGTGAATGAAGGCAGGAGACAGGAAAAGGAATGTTGTGGGACTGTCCTGCTACAAGGTTGTATATGATTAGATTTCTGGACTTATGTGTA
>NW_004524709.1:2594898-2617678 GCF_000260255.1 Octodon degus | reverse complement strand
CAACCTAAGTTTGCAGACCAAAATTAGAGAAAAAGGAGGGCTGCAAGGAAAGCCAACATTTTGGCCCTAGCCTTCCAAGGTCAATTAAGATTCAGGACATAGAACTTGTACTATAAAATCATGTAACTCAGTAGTGTCCCAAATTTTCTGATCAAGGAGATTATGGGGCCAAAGAGGAAAATGATCAACGATGTGTGCCTAAGGAGAGTCACATGGAAAGAAAACATTTTCTCAGGTTTTCACGGAGAGCAAATTGGCCAAGCAACAGCCGTGATTCATCCACATGGCTGACACTGACAAAGGATCTACTGTCTGAGGTACAGGGTCTCAGGATAAATCCTGAAGGCATTTGACTGACCTTATCAGATACAAATGCTACAATGCTTGTTGCATAGGTCTTGCTTTATCTTGATCTTAACCAGCCAGCATAAAAGTATAAAAACGAAGTTTAAGAAGTAAAACCATGGTGTTATGTTGAGCTGTAGGGGACTTAGGTCAACAACTTCTGACATTGCCAGTCATGCAGATAAACCACTACTATTATGCACTAGTGGACTATATTGAATTACTTTGCTGAATTCATGCACCTACAATATTTAAATGGCAATGGAATACCCATCTCTGACAAAAGTAAACAAAAAAGAGAGATATAAATGAAGGATCATTTTGTAGTGAAAAAAAAGTATATATATCTGTATATACAAAATAATTAGCATAGATATACAGCTACTTTCTCTTAGTTCAGTGAGAAGAAAGTTTTGAATTAATAGTGTTTAGACTGTCCTACCGATTTGATTTGAATCTGTCTCATTGCTATCTGTTTATCAATAAAATTATGAAAAAATAGTGTTTAGACAAGATATCATGTCTGCATCTTGTACTATGAATAAGTACTACAAAAACAATATGCAATGTATTAATTATTGTAACTGTTTTACTAACCTGTTTTGAAACTTTCTCACTGCTACTTCTTTCTCAATAAAATTAATATAAAAATGAAAAAACCTAACAAATTAATTTTAAATAACTACATATGAATAAAATAATGAATTTTGCAAATATTCTAAGCAAATGGACTGCATGTACACAGTAACCAAAATATTGGCAAGTCAATATTGAATTAATATCTATATCTAGCCTTACTATCTAACAAATATATGATCTTTTAATTTAAGCTACTGTTAATGGGATAGTTAATAGCTTTTCAAGAGTCAAATCCTCTCAACTGACATAGAGCCAACTCATCTAATTAAATTCATCTTGGGTATTAGAATCTGGCTTATAAAATACTTCTAAAATGGGCATATGAGTGACTGTGGGCTGGTGAGCAGAAAACTGATCAGTAATGGAATAATGTATCAATGACAGTGTAATTCTTTTAATTTAAAATGCAAATATAAAAATATTAATGCTGGGTGACCAGATAACTCAGCAGACTAAAGCACCTGCTTAGGCAGAGCACAGGAGCCGGGTTCAAAACCTGATGGGATGTGCCAGCCCTGCCCCCAGGGGCAATGAGATGGGGATTGAGACTGGGCATGGTGGTGCGTGTAATCCCAGTGCTTGGGGGCTGAAAACAGGAGGATCACTACGAGTCCGATCTGTGTAGTGAGACCCTGTAGACCCTGTACTAAAATACATTTTAAAAATAAGTTAATCCTTTAAAGTTTAGTCTTTCATTCAGAGCACTAGTTTTGGTAAGAATTTACCTCCAAAGCCTAAAAGTAAGCAGAAATTGTTTGGAGAAGACTGTAAAGAGAGTTTAAGAATTTTTAGGCATGGTATAGTAGAATTTAGAATGTCATCTCTATAGGATTATGTCACATATCCTTTTGTTATGAAAATATTCATGTCTATCAAGTGCAGGATAAATTTTTAGGTTAAACAACACTGTATCATGTATTCACACACCATTTCTGTTTGTGGCTGAATAATATTCCACCATAAAGTTGTATTGCATTTTGTTTATTGACTCATCATTTATGGACATTTGAGTTGTTCCTAACTTTTAGCTACAATAAATAAAACTCTGTGGACATTCATGTACAAATTCTTCTTTCCTTGCATTTGGACCATCGCTTCTGGCTTTTTAACACCTTTTATAACTTTTAAAATACTGGACATTTTGAGTAATATGATGTGGCATATTTTAATAAATCATATTCCATTCCTTAAACAGCTTATTTGCGCTGTTTGTTATTAAAATTTGTGTAGTGAGTTTTCTGAACTAAGTCTATAATTGCTGTATTTTTGTTGTGTGTGGTCCCTGAAGTTGCAACTCAGTTAGCTTAATAGTTAGCTAATAATTAGAGGTTTTCTTAAATGCTAGGAAAAAAATACAGTCATCTCTCAGTCTCTGCCAAGAGACGCTGCTTGCGTATGAGGCAGGAGGTCAGGTGGTTGACCAGTCTCTACGGTATTCACTTTCTTCCTGTGTTAACCTCGTGGTCAGCGGGAGGTAATTGCTTGGGCGCTTCCTAAGTCACTCTTGAGCACACATGCAGCCGGGTGCATGCATGTGGACTTCTCGTTTCCCCAAAATATGTTGGAGCTTTTCAAGTCACTGGCCATCATTCTCAGCTTTTTCTTTTGAGCTTTCCAGTTTTCTTATGATTTACTTCCAACAGCTATCCTCAACTATAGACAGCTATAAAGTTAAATAGTTTCCTCTAAATTACTTTGAAAAATGGCTTTCTGAGAAAAGGCTTTTCTTGCTGGGTGATCTTGAACCAGGTGAAATAAAGAAGCTTTGCAAGAGGGGTCTCCCAGGGAGCTGACAGGCAGGTCAAATAATGACAGTGCTCTGATGGGGCTTTGGAGGAGTTCTGGCCTATCCTTTCCTGTGACTTTTGGGCTGCTTGCTTTTGCTGTGGTTGGAGACTATAGGTTTTTTTAAAATGACCATGGAGCTCGAGAGAGCAGAATCACTACACAAAAAATTAAAACACTGCAAAGTTATCTCTTCCTAGCACCATTAATCAAATTTTTCTTTAATAAAAACTCCTCAAGCTGATATTAACTTGCTTTTGTTTTTTGACACAGGCTCTTGCTCTGTAGCTCAGACTGGCTTTAAACTCACTGTAGCCCAGGTTGGCCTTAAACTTGCATAGATATTCCTGCTTCCGCCTCCTGAGTGCTGGGATTACAGGTGTGCTCCACCATGCCTGGCTTGATACAAAACTTCTGCCAGTTTGGGGTGTAGTTCTTCCCGGAGTTTTTGTAAGGGGAAAGTTTTGGATCTTTGCTCTGTCATTTTTTTGTTGTTAACCTGTATTTATTTTTATTCAATCCACTATCCTTTAAATAGTAATATTACTTAGAGAACACTTATATAACATACCTGGAGTATCATTTTAGCCATGTGTTTATTATCACTCAACAAGTTATTTGGCTCCTGACATTGATCCAAACTTTGTTTGAATTATTAGGGTTACAACCATGAACAAGGCAGCCACTAACCCTGCTCAATGGAGCTTACATTCCAATAGAGGTATGGGTATAACAGGGATGGGGTGAGAAACATATAATAGAAAAGTAAGAATTCATTGTAAGTGTTATAACAAGCAAATACAAATGGCTCTTGACTTACGCTGGTCTGATTTATGGTTTTCTTCTACTTTATGATGGTGCCAAAGTCATGTACATCCAGTAGAAACTGTATTTTGAATTTAGGTATTTTCCTACCTATCTATAGGTGACATGGTGCTGTCTCATGATGCTGGGCAATGTTAGTGAGCTATAGCTTGCAGTTAGTCACACATGAGAATAAATAATGGATCCTGTATTCTATAGTGTAGTGTATTTAATAAGCTATACGTGATAGTCAAGACTTTCTTGTCAAGTTGGCTTTGTGTTGGGTTTTTGGTTTTGCCCAATTGTTGGCTAGTACAAGTATCTATGCATGTTTAAGGCTAAGCCACAATATGTGGTAGGGTAGGTATATTAAATACATTTTGGCTTTGTAACTTCAGCGTGTAATGGCTTACTAGGACATAACTCTATCATAAGTTGAGGAGTAGCTGTAGAGGTTCTGGGGGCACATATGAAGGGCACCCAGTTTGAACTACTCTGGGGAATCTGAGGAAGTGGAAGAAAGTCTTCATTAAAAGATTACATGTACGCTCAAGAATAAGCTCAGTTTAGTCATGTGAAGGCATGGAAGTAAGATGAGAATGTGAGGAGTGTGGGAACTGACCTCCTGTAGTTGTTTGATGTGGCTGCGATGCTGAGTGGGTGGGATGTGATTAGGGCATGCCTATGTAACCAGGTGCCACATCACAGGAGGCCCTCACAGCAGGACAATGAAAGTGTCCCCTGGGAATGTCACTGTGCTTTCCTGTCTACTGTCCCTCCTTTCTTTAAATAATAGCACCCTTCATTTTGAGGGAACTGTTCTATCCTGTGCTCTAACGGTATGACCCAGAGAAGCTTGAAACCACGGAACCAAAAACCTGACCCCGGATGTGAACAGGATAATGATGACCACATCTGACCACAGACAGACAATGATTGGAATCATTTCAGAGGTTTTTTTTTAGTTGGAACTATAGAAAAAAAAGAGGTTTTTCTTGGTTTGTGTATTTGGGGAAAAAAAACCTGGCCCTAAGGATATGGTTCAATAGAGAAAGCTAGTCTAAAAGAACTGAGCCAATGTATCAGGAAATGTAAAGAGAAAAAGAGAAAGAGGAGGACAGAAGAAGAGGGAACTAAGGGGAAAGCTGGAGAGGGAAGGGAAGAGGTTAGAGACGGAAGAACGATTTTGGGGGACAGAGAATGGAGGAGAACCACAAATGAGAGTCCCACCCCACTCAGGGCCCTGGCTCTCTTTCTTAGTATCCAGGACGCAGCCCTGAGCAACACAGAATTTTAAAATGTTGGTAGAGGACCAATAGCCTACGGCAGAGATGGAGTGGGGCTTGAGGCGTAGAAAAATCAGGACAGTGAGACATATTTATCTTTAACAAACCAATTTAAAAGCTTTTTAATGATGACAAACACAATACAAAAATTTGTTCTTGTCCAGTCCTAAGTATTTTGTTAAATTGTGTTAAATATATTAATATTTTTTCTTTTCCTTTTTTCTAATTTTTGTTTTTATTAGCATGTTTGCAGCACATAATGATCTTATTCTGCATGGGAAGCTGGTACATGTATGTAACACATCTTAATTGTTTTCTATCTTCTTCTTCTGTATTCCCTCCACCCCCTTCCATATCTTGATCCCCTTCTTGTTTGCAAAAATTTATCTTCCTACTTCCTATTGCTTATCTCTTATTTTGATCTTTATTTCTAATTTGGGTTTTTAATCTAAGGCAACCATGTGATATTTAAATTAGTGTGTCTAATTTATTTTACTTAACATTTTGAGGTGCATACATTTGCTTGAACATGACTCCTTTATCCCTCCTTATGGCAGGGTAGTACTCTATTATGTGTAAATAACACATTTTATTTATCCATTCATCTGGTTTTGGGCATATAGACCATTTCTAAGATTTAGCTGTTATAAATTGCTGCTATAAACATGGGTTGCATAGATCACTTTAATTCTTTAGGGAAGTTGCTTGTGGGGGATGCTGGGCTGTGTGGACTCTCTAGTTTTAGTTTTCTGAGGAATCTGCGTGCTTCTTTCCACACTGATTATTGAGTTAACATTCCCACCTACAGTGTAGCAGGGTTTCTTTTTTCCAATGGCCTCATCTGCATGTGCTACCCAATTTCTTGATAGCTGTTCTTTCTGGAATAACATAGAAGCCCTGTATTTAATTTGCATTTCTCTAATAGAGATGTTAAACATTTTTTTCAGGTGTTTATTGGCCATATATACTTCTTCTGAGAAATGTTTGTTCATTTTACTTGCTCATGTTTTACAGTTACCTTGTTTGTTCTTTTTTGTATTTATTTATTTATTTTTGCAGTACTGGAGATTGAACTCAGGAACTTGCACTTGCCAGGCAAGCACTTATTCTACTGAGCTATCTCCCCAGTCCTTGTAGTTGTTTTTTAGTTGAGGTTTATCTTTTGGCTTTGGTGCTGAAGACCTAACCCAGTGCTAGCCCCTTGCCCATGTTTTGACTGGGTGTTTTATTTTGAAATGTCTAATTGTGTTGAGCTCTTTATGTATCCTAGATGTTAGTGTGCTGCCTGGGGAATAACTGGTAATTTTTTTTCCCATTCTGTAGGTTGTCTGTTCACTCTGTTGGTTGTTTCCTTTGCTGTACAGAAGCTTTGTAATTTGATACGATTCTATTTGTTGATTCTTGGTACTGTTTCTTATGCCATTGAGGGTCTATTCAGAAAGTCCTTGTCTATTCGTATGACTTCAGTCATTTTACCTATTTTATCTTCCAGCAGATTGTTTCTGTTTAACATTTAGATCTTTGATCTACTTTGACTTTAGGTTGGTGCACGATGAGATATGTGGGTCTAGATTCAATCTTCTGTGTGTGGATAGCCACTTTTCCTAGCACCATTTAGTGAAAAGACTATCTTTACTTCATTGTACGCTTTTGGCCCCTTTGTCAAAGAACAGAGATCTGAATGTGCCTAGAGCTGTCTCTTCATTCTGTGTCTGTTCCACTGCCACATGTCCATTTCTGTGCCAACATCATGCGTTTTCACACTGTGGCTTTGTGGTGCAAATTGAACTTGGGGCTTGTGATACCTCCTGCTTTACTCTTGGCCCCAGGATTGCTTTTGCTATTCTTGGTCTCTTTTTGGTTCCATATGAACTTTATGATCTTTTTCTCTAGTTCTGTGAGGAATGCTGTTGGTATTTTAAATTGGGATTGCATTAAATTTGTGTGTCAGTTTTGGTAGTATGACTATTTTGACTTGGTTGTTCTGCCTATCCAGAAATAGGGGCTTTGTTTCCATGTTTTAATGATGTCCTTTTTCAGAGCACTGTAGATTTTGTTATAGAGATCTTTCACTTTGTTGACTAGGTTAATTTCTAAATGTTTAATTTTTCTTGATGCCATTTTGAATAGTATCGTTTTCCAAATTTCTTTCTCTATGAGTTCATGATGGTGTACAGGAGCACAATTGATTTTTGTGTATTGATTTTGTATACTGCTATTCTGTTGAATTTGGGTACTAATTCAAGGTATCTTTTGGTGAGATTAGCTATGAGTTCCCTTTTTCACCTGGATCTCTCTTTGGTTTTGGAATACAGGTAACGCTAGCCTTCAGGGATGGTTTTGGGAGAATTCCTCCTCTTTCAATTTCATTGAAGCATTTAAATGTATTCATATTGTGTAACCAATCTTCAGAACATTTTCATCTTCAAACTGCAACTCTGTACCCATTAAACAAAATTTTCCTTTTCCTTTTTCTTTTCCTTTTCCAAGCTCCTGGAAACCAGAATTCTACTTTCTATCAGTTTGAGTAATCTAATGGATATAATTGGAATCACCTAATATTTGTCTTTTAATTGGCTTAGTTTTCTTAGCATACTGCCCTTACCCTTTTACACGATGTAGGATGTATATTGTTTATATAACGAAGAAAATCAACAAATATTTTTAGGAATAAAAAATTCTTGTTTAAAAAAATTGTGAATGTCTGTGAAAAAATAGTATCCCTGAGAAAAACATTTGCAGGAAGGAATTCTGGTGATCATATAAGAAAGAAACCAAACTGTACAGAGGATGAGCATTACTCTTAAAACATATTTTGATGACCTTAATTCCCCCATATTTGTTTAGTTCCAAAATATGTTTTTCCTTATGATGGCAAAAATACCATAAATGCTCAAATTCATTAGAAATGTAATTGAAGCACTATAGTTAACTATTTTATCAGCTAATCTTAGGTTTAGAAATACAATGACACTGGTTTAAGCAAGGCAAAATGTTATTTTCTCTGAAATATCAGAGACAAAAGATAAGCAATCCAGGTAAAGTGTGGTCCTGCATAATTTTAAATGTCCTATTGTTTGCTCATATATCCTGAGGGCTCCTTGTGGACATAAAATGATTTCTCCAGGGCTTATTGATATACCTCCACTTCTGGTTCTGTGCTTTGTGAAGGATCTCTCTTTTTCTTTTGGAATTAGAGGTTGTCGTGGGAAACTCCCTTTTCCATCAGTGCCTGAGCCGTCTGACTACAAATGGGCAGCCACATATGGTCTTCTGGGACAGCATAGTCCAGGCAAGAGCTCATCCTTGTGTGACCATTTCTGGGTCTCATTGCAGGAAGGAGAATGTTTCCCACGCCTACAAGCACCGAAACTCAAGTCTTAAGTGAGCAGTAGAAGGGGAATTCAGTTCTCAGTTTTGCTGTGAGAGTTGAAGTTGTCTAAACAGGAGCTCCTGGACAATGAAGGGTAATAAATGCAGCCTTTTATGTGGATCTAGATCAGGAGGCAGGAAGGAAGGAGCTTGGTGCTGGCAGGAAGTGCCTTAGGGTGAGAGTTCAGACACCACAAGAAAGGGAGGGAAAGAAACTGGGAGTAGCTGCTTACAAAATGATCAGAGCACTGTACTTAGGAAATCACCTGGTTTGATGATAAGATTTTGTTCACATAATCTTAGTTATGTCAATCTAATCCTTACACAATATCAAACAAATTTAAGCTGAGGGACATTCTACAAAATATCAAGTCTGCACTCTTTCAAAGATGTCAGTCATAAAGGATAAGGAAAGACCAAGGAAATATTCCAGGTTAAAAAGACTAAAGAGGAGGGCTGGGGAGATAGCTCAGTAGAATAAGCACTTGCCTGGCAAGCGCAAGGGCCTGAGTTCAATCCCTGGTTCCACCAAAAAAATAAATAAATAAATAAAAAGACTAAAGAGGCATAACCAATTAATATATTATGTGATTGTGGAATGAATACCAAGTTAGAGAAAATTTTGCTATGAAATGCATTATTGGGACAACTAACAAAATTCAGATATGAACAATCTGTTCAACTACCTGTTAAGTTTCTTGATTTTGATAATTGTTCCAAGGTTATGTTCAAGCATGTAGATCATTTATGCATCTAAAAGTGAAGAGAGCCTAACATGTCCATAGATTCCTCTCAAAATGGTTCAGCAGAAATGGAGACAGAGAAAGCTGATGTGGTAAAATGTTAAAAACAGTGAATTTGGCTAAAGGGTCTCTAGTCTTTGTACTTTTTTCTGCCAACATTCTGTAAGCTGGATAGTATATCAAAATAAAATGTTAAGAACGATATTTAGAGAGGACCGATTTCCTCTGGGCCTCTTCGGCACTGCTTTAGGCACTTGCGATAACACTACTATCACAAAACACCTTGGTTTTGTGGAATTTACAGAATAAACTAAGTAAAATACATTGCATATTGTGGGATGGTAAGTGGGATGGAAGAAAAACGCATGATGGGAGACTGAGACATTTGCAGGCTGAAGCACTTGCTGTTTTAAATTGATGGTGAGCCTGTCTTTTAGAAAAGTCACTTCAGACCTTCACAGTCTCCCCAGCCTTTTATCCCAGACTTAGGTGAACAGGGTTTGTGAGATTCTTATGAACTTGGAGCAGGAGATGACTGCCAGGCTGCCCTCTCCTACCTCAGGCTCCACCGTGGGAAACAAGTTGCAGGCCACACCCCACTGTGCCTGGGCACTAACCTTTGACCAATGCAGCACAGGAGCCAATGGGTGCGGGCTTCCTCTTTTTTCTTCCCATCCCCCTATAAATGGAGATATGTTTTGGGAAGACTTCTCAATGGTGCTGAAGGCCTGTGTGACACGTCGCCCTACTTTGTGTTTTGTTACTCATGCATGTGTTGGCTCTCATGGTTCCTATTTTCTTCCTTGTCCCCCTCTTTTATGAGTCCCAGTAAAGTTCTCACATGTCGGCATTTGTTTCAGATTCTATTTTTTTTGGGAACTGAAGCTAAGAAAGTGAGCAAGTAAGGGCTCATGGGAAGTATAGGTTTAATCCAATGAAACAGTTTATTCTGATCACCTCTCTTCATTTTTGAGGAAATGGAGTCACGAGGAGATGATGGCACTGTCGGACTTCACTCTGAAGTAGCCAGGCGGTCTGACCCCTGTTCATTTTCCGAGCCTCCTTTCCCCTCTTTGCCTCTTTTCTCTAATTGCATGTATTAAGACATGTCATGCAGCACAATGGGAGATTTCAGCTCTCCAGTGTTTTATAACCAGAGCTGATGGAGCAGCCACCATCCGGCACACGGCTGGCTGCTGTGGCAGAGGAAAAGAGTACTCCAGAGCCTCACACAGTGAGTCAGTGCTATGCGTGGAAGCTGCACATGCCGCATTCTGTTCATGCCAGAGCAGCCAGGTTGGCTCCACCCAACTCAGGACAGCCCAGGAGTGGTCCCACCATAAATTTAGAAGGCAGAATGCTTGAGACGTCTGTGGAACAGTGCGACTGACCACACAAATGAGAAAACCCAAAGACAAAAGGAAGCTCAGGTGGCAGATGCAGCTTCTCTGTGGCTAGCACCTCGTCCCCATTTAGAGCATCGCTTAGGAATGGAGATGGTCATCCCTTAGGTCTGCGCACACACACGCAGACACAATTTCATTTTAACATCTGCTTATTTAAAAAGTTATTGTCTATTTTTCCCCATAATTTTATTGATAAACAAATAGCAATGAGACAGTTTCAAATCAAATTGGTAGGATAGTTTCAATAATTAACACATTGCATACATTCTTCCTAGTGTTAATTGCTGTACAAGATGCAGACATGATATCCTGTTTACAGACACCATTAGAACAAATGCCTCTATTCATTAAGAGAATGTAACTATATATCTATCTTTGAATATACAGATACAAAATGGACATTCATCTGTATACCCTTTTTTTTGTTATGTTCCATTATTTGAATATTATAAGTGTGTAAACTCAGTGAAATATTCTAAAAGAGTCCAGTAGCCCATAATAGTATTGGGTCTTCTGCTTCACTGGCAATGTCAGAAATTGTTGACCTGAGTCCCCTACAGCTCAACATAACAGCATGGCTTTACTTCTTTTTTTTTCCTTTTCAAAGTTTTATTGATAAACATAAGCTTTACTTCTTATATTTCATTTTTATACTTAAAAAGTTATTGTCTATTTTGATTAAAATACTTTTCAGATCTTTTTAGGAAGGGCAGGAATAACTATACTAAAAAGACAGGCTTCAACCATGCTAAAATAAAGGTTGACACTATTTTTAACCTCAATACAGTTGTCTTATTCATAATCTTATTTGTATAACATAAAAAGATACAGTTTATAAATTCCCTAAATAAGAACACAATGTAAAGAGATATCATGAATTCTTACAATATTAAGTTTTAAATGTGTCCAACAGGGCAAATTTTGTTGTATCTTAGGCCTTTGATGTAGCAGAAGGGAAAAGAAGGGTTTTGTGCTGGTGTGCTTCTTTGTTCTAGATTTTACAGAGTTGGAAAAGGTGGACCTTAAACTTTGTGTAAAAGAGTATCTTTGTTGCAATGACTCGATGCTGGTGTCACACATATATCTGAAATTAGCTCCTTTTCAACTGGGCAGCATCTTTCCAGCTTATTGATGGTAGGGTCACATTGAGATCTCTGTTGAAAAGAGTTGATTACTTTGATTGCTATTGATTTCTTCTTGTCAGCATAGCCTGCCACTTTCTTGCAGAAGAAAATTAAATTGCTCTTGTACAGTTTGCAGAAAACTCTATTAGTTGACCCTTGGTACTTTGTTTTTCTCCTCTTGTCATTTAGAAATAAATTATTTCATAATTTAGCTTCATATCTTCCAGATACCAAAGCTAAATATATGACATGTGATTGCCACAGCTGTCTTTTTTTTTTCCTAATTAAAAAGAAAAATTGTTCCCTCCCAGTCTTAGCCACTATGGGTCTCTTAAAAAGTCTATAAAATAATAGCAGTAAGCATAGAGTATGTCCCAGTGATTTTCTTGGGTATTATCCTGCCAGACAGTTAACATATGAAAATGTAATATGTCACAAGGTTCCAAGAAGAGCATTGGGAGGGAAGAGATACCTGTTTTCAATATTTGCTGGAGACCAACAGAGATTATTACAATTAAGGATTATTAGCCCCAAATTATCCCAGAATGGGAAAGAACTGGCAGTTTTGGTTTATGTTTAACTGTTCATTTAGTTGGTCATTCAATTATTTAATGAGTGCTTAACACAGACTTTATTTTGAAGCCCCACATGGACAGGTAGATGACATGGTCTGATGAATGTTGGGAACATCATGCTATTAGCAGGAAGAAGGAAAGCAGTGTATGGCAGAACAAGGAACAGGCTGGGAGAGAGGTAAGATGTGTAATAGTTCAAAAGCAAAGCAATGAGAAAATAAAAACCCATGGTGGTGAGAGGGATGAAGAGGGAATCAAGAGTCATCTGGAGGTGGAACTGATGCAAGCTGACTTGTCCGATATGGGAGAGATGACAGGGAGAGACAGGAGGGTCTGCCTGAGTAGTTAGCATGGGTGACCAGGCGGGTCACTGGTAAGAGTTAATACCTAGGAAAAAGTGCCTGCGTGCGTGCCTGTACACGTGTGTGTGTGTGTGTGTGTGTGTGTGTGTGTGTGTGTGTGTGTGTGTCCGGTATTGTTACTATTGGAGACATTACTGAAAGGGATACAATGAATTAATAATTTGAATCCGGAGGCCAGACTGATAGCTCAGCCGACCAAAGCGCCTGCTTAGGCAGAGAGCAGCATCTGTGGTTTGATCCCCAGCGTGCGGTGCTGGCCCCCTCCCCCGGCACGCTGAGCACTGATTGAGACTGCTCGGTGGCTCTTGCCTGCAATCCCAGTGCTTGGGAGGCTGAAAACAGGAGGATCACTGCGAGTGTGATCTATATGGTGAGACCCTGAACACTCTGTAGACCCTGTCCTAAATACAGTAAAAAAACAAAACAAAACTGGAGATCAGTCAAAGGTCTCATTTATTTCACACATTTTACTGTTTCTGGGTTCCAGTAGTAAGTATGGCATTTGATGAATTTTATAAAAGTAGCACTGAAAGCCACGGTGGGGAGGAGATCTAATCAGGACTGTGGGTGGCATGAAAAGAGCTCCCTACATCTTTAGCCTCTTTCTGGCTACTGGATGCTTCTCTCAGCA
This sequence comes from Octodon degus, assembly GCF_000260255.1. NCBI lineage: Eukaryota > Metazoa > Chordata > Mammalia > Rodentia > Octodontidae > Octodon > Octodon degus. The sequence continues at coordinate 2,604,606 of NW_004524709.1, read as the reverse complement.
GCGCATTCTGTTGCTTCCCACTCAACAAGCCTTACCCACCCTGCCGCCTTTCCCCATTCAGTCCTCTGCGACTTGGCTCAGCCTCTGGGCTGTGGTTGCTCTTACTAATGCACCAGTGCATTCTACGCTGACCTATCAGGAACACTTCTGTTCTCCACCCTGGAGGGACTAGGGTGGGTACAAATCCCTGAGCTCTTCACCGTGCCATCCTGTTGCTCTGAGTTGAGCAGAAAACCTCTTTGCCCCTCCCTGTGTCACATGCAAAGCCCCATCTAGGCACTGAGATAATGTTGCTGCTGTCTCCCTCTGTGCCCCATTGTGTGCCCAGGGAACATATCTCTTTCGGTACTTGTTTGCAGCCTGCTTGCCTTTAGGTGCACAACCTCCACCCCCGTGATGTATGCAAACTGTTTCATACCCTGTTCCTCTGCTACATATTCTCATGCAAATCAGTACCACAGGTTGCCATGTTTATTGCTAAGAAGAGTTGTAAAGGGAAGTAGCATTTAAAATGTAATCACATCACATTTTGAAAGGTTACATACCAATGAAAGAAGTGACTGGCTGACACCTTAGCTTGGTGTGGTGCTGCACACCTGTAATCCCAGTACTCTGGGAAGCTGAGGCAGGAGATCTCAAGTTCAAGCCCAACCTGGGCAATTTAGAGAGATCCTGTCTCAAAATAAGAACTTAGAAAAGAGCTGAGGGTATAGCTCAATGCAAAGGCACTGGGTTCAATACCAAGGGGGGGAAAAAAAAAAAAACAAGAAAAAAAGAGTAATGCACACTTACTACACAGGTTGTATAAATCATTCAGAAAATGTAAAAACATATCTAGACAATAAAACTTCCAGCAATAATTACTCATAAATGATCACTATCACTATTTACATTTTGAATAACTTTCCACTTTATGAATCACACATTTTTTTAAAAATCAGATTATATATAATAAAAATACAGTTTTGAAAGTAAGTTAAAAGTATATTTCCATTGTTAATAAATATATGATCTTTTTTTTGAAGCTAGAATTATATCTAGAATTTCATGCATGCTAACCTTACACCCTACCCCTGAGCTATACTCAACATGGGCAAAATTTTTAATGGAAATCTCATTAGACAGATTATTCTAATCAATTCTTTTTAAAAGCTAGGTTGCTTCCAAATATTAATATTGTAAACAAAGCTCTAGCAAACAGATTTATATATAGGTCATTGTGCTTTTTTTCATATTATCTCAATCAGAAATGCTCCTAGAAATTAAATGACTAAGTCAAATCACTCACATTATAAAATCTAATACCTAGTGTCGAGTTCTGGTTGAATCAGTTCTACCAGTTTGCACTCCTGCCTGCCACAGGTAATATAATCATATTTTCAACATACTCTGTTCACTAACTTTTTGCTAAAAATAACTAATGGCCTTTGTTTTATTTTGTTCATTTAGATTTGTAATTTTATTGTGGTAAGAACTTTTAGCATGAAATCTGTCTTCTTCACAGATTTTTCAGTGCACCATATATAGTTATCAACAGACATAGTGGTTACCTGACTTTAGAAACCTTTGGCAATAGGATAAGCGAGTATGTGCCAGTAGCCTCATTTCATGGCTTATGAATCTGAGTAGATGTTTGTGGATCATTTGTATTTCTTTCTACACATTTATATGTGAGCTCCCTCATCATGGATTTGAAGACTTGCTGATTTTCCTTTGTAGTGTTTGTAGACAGACTTAATATATTCAGACCGGATAACAATAATTACTACTGTCATTATTTGGAGTGAAACTGATCACTGAGTGTCTGTTTACTATACCTTTTGCATTAATGCCATCAGGGTGCTTGACAAAATGTAGCATGAGACATCTCCCTAGAACTGTTGAATTAGTTTTCACATGAGGGAAAGCAATATATTCTGTCAAGGAAGGACCCCTGTGCTTGCTTCTGTCTGATGCTACAGTGTGTAGCACAGTTTTGGCACCTCTAATGTCTGAATAAATTTTGGCTGAAATAAGTAGTTCTCCCTCCTTTTATTGGTTTCTAGAAGTCCTGTCTATACTCCTTTCTTCTTATTGTGAGCTTAAGTTGGTGGTTTAGTTATTTAACCAATTCAAAGCTTCATTTTCTGGGTTCAAGTAGAGAACTGTTGTAATCTAAAGTTCTTCTGAAATCGATCAAATATGTGTAGGTGGGACTTGGCCCAGTGCCTAAAGCAAACAAGCTTCCTCACTCCTGAGATGAACATCCTGTCTGGTTAAGGTTAGCTATCAGTTGCTAGGCAACCTAGTGTCATGTGTTACTAACTTCACAAAAGTGTAAATAAAGGACCGTTTTGTTGTGAAAAAAAGAAAAAAGGGAGACACAAGAGAGTCAGGATAGATACACAGCTACTTTCTCTTAGTTCATTGAGAATAAAATTTTGTACTAAGATATCATGTCTGCATCTTGTCCTCTGAATAACCATGAAGGCAACAATATGCAATTTATTATTTTTTATGTATTAATTATTATAACCATCCTACTAACTTGTTTTGAAACCGTTTCAGTGCTATTTTGTCATTTTTCTCATTAAAATGAATTAAAAAAATAACGTTCTTCTGAACTCAGGTTACTTACAAAAGAAAGGAGTGACAGCTGACAAGAGCCATCTTTAGATGTTCCACTAAAGGCCTGTCTTTTGTGAATCTGAAAGTAGCTTGTTTAGAGTTACGGAGGGAAGATGGGAGAAAGAAGGAAGGAAAGCTTCAAGCATGCTATGGGAAAACTCAATTTAATGATCCACTCTGCTTTGCTTTTGGTATGACAATATTTTATCTAGAGCTGAGGTAAAGCAAAAGCCATCCATTTTTAAAGTGACTGTGGGGAGCTTGATGTAAACAAAACATTTAGTGCGGCTCACTGCATCCCTTCATCCAATTTGGGCTAAAGAACGACTTTTCCGTGGTAGGCAAAGAATCATGTGGACTCAGAATACTTAGAATAGGAATGGAGCTTTTCATCAAGGGGTTCAGCGATTTTGAAGTTCTTGCTGTGCAAGGTGGCAGAGGTCAGGTTTGCGGATGGCGGGGTGGTGAATGCCTTCCTGTTTGGCTTTCCACTGTATGAGCGATTCAGCAGACATATTGTCTTCCAGCCTGGAATGTAATGCTTTTCAAAAGCAGATGAGACATCAGAATCTGATGACATATTATAGCTTTCCACTGGTCTGAAATCTATGAGGGTGACAACCTCCATGTCATGTGCACCCCTGAATCACTAGGTACTGCTCTACATGGGTTAGGTACTCAGTAGATATTACTTGATTGATTGATTGATTGAATGGATGAATTTCTTCTTTTAAAAATATGCTAACTTTTTAATTTTAAAATTTATTAGTATATATTTACCCTACATAGACATCACACTCATATTGAGTCATGATATACAATCACACCATCAGTTTTACTCCTTCCCCCCTCTCCCTCCCCAGATCCTTTTTCCATCTCTACAGTGTCTACCTCCCTGTCGCCTACTATGTCACTGATTTTTTTCTTCAAATGATTTCTATTTTGGGTTTCTAATAAAGATATCATGTTAGCAGAACCATGTGATACTTATGCTAACTCGCAGCATGAAATGAAGTTTTAAAAACTTATTTCATTGGGTTTTTTAAAAGAGTAAAGTTACATTCTTTTCCTGTTTGCTGCTAGGGTATTAAATCTAAACTCCTTAGTCAGGCATAATATGCTCTCAAGTTACCCTCACAGAACTACTAATTTTTCACCTGACACCAGTGGTCTGGCTAAGATAGATGATTACTCCCTAGTTTTACGATTTATTTTATTTCATTTTATGTTTTTTGGGCTGGCTCAGGATGCCTTCAGGGCAGGTCTGGCAAGGCTTGAGAATATGGGGCTGGAACCACAGCATGCTGAGCCTGACTGCTTTGTTGAAGCAGTCACTTAAACAACTGAGCTAAAGGGCAGGCCCCTACTCCCTGGTTTTATAGAGTGGACCTTTGCGTTCTCCGCTATTTGATTGTCTCTGAGCAGGACTTGTGGGGGCGAACCTTTCAGAGCTTTCAATGGTAACAAGGTGCGACTGCAGCATGTGTGCTGTGAGTTTATCTCCACTGGGCTAGGTCCTCTGCCCTTCTCTGTTGAGAGTTCTCTGGGATTACCTCAGCAGGCATTAGCATGGCCCCCTTTCTTTTATCACTTCCTCAAGTTTTCCCCTTGAGAACCATTTCTCTTCCTCAAGGCAAAGAGGTCAACACTGTTACTGGCACTTTATGAGGAATAGAGCAATGAACATAAAACTACGTGTAGGCCATAGCTGCTGATTCAGGGACAGGTGTATGATTCAATCCACATCACAAATGAGACAGAAATGAGCCTGTTCTGGAGGCTGCCCACCTTCTCTGAATAAGGCAGGGAGCACACAGCCCTGGCAACTATGGCCAGCCAGCCTGGGGAGGGAGCCAGCCCAAGGGGCGGCAAAGGAAGAAGCTTGTGTTCAACCGTGTCAGAGTCTCACAAAGCCCATGCTCTCCTGAGCTTTCAGTGATGTCCTTCAACAGATTCTGTATTATTCGGGCCAGTATGAGGGTATTTTATTATTACTTGCAAAGATCCTGCCCCTCTTCTCATAAACTCGTAGTTTGTTTTCTGCCCTCAGCATCTTCTCATAGCACTTTCTATTCACTTCTTGTTAGTATATGATGTGAATAAATACAAGTAGATTTATACATTTCTGTAGGATATAGTGTAATAATTTGTCTACAGTTCTGGCTAGATCCATTCATTAAAGAATCAAATTAGTCTTTCAAGAATAGGTAGATTTCAGTGGTCAGAGTTAATCTGAGTCAGAGGGTTTACCTTACTTTTGTAGCAATTTTAAAGTATAGTTTAAAAATCTTATATAAATGTAAGAGCTAAAACATACAACTTTTCAAAGAAAGCATGGGGATAAATATTCATGACCTTAGAAGCTGGGTGTGGTGATGCACATTTGTAATTGCAGTTTTAAAGAGGTTAAGGCAGGATGATCTCTGAGAGTTTGTGGCCCGGCTGGGTTACAAAGTGTGTTCAAGGCTAGCCTGAACTGCATAGTGAAACCTATCTCAAAAAGACAGAAAAAAAATTCATGATCTTGAATCTGGCAATACACAAACAGACATGACATTAATAACACAACAACAACAACAACAACAAAAAGGTATATTAGACTATCAAAATTGAATATTTCTGTATATCAAAAGACTATCAATGAAGTAAAATGACAAACCACAGAATGGGATAAAATATTTGCAAATCATGTATATGATAAGAGTCAGAATCTATAAAGAACTTCTACAACTCAATAAAGAATTCAAACAACCCAATTAAAAATGACAAAGAGTTGAAGAGACATATTTTCAAAGAGGTTTTACAAATAGTCAAAAGGCACATAGAAAGATGATCAACATTATAAATTATTAGGAAATGCAAATCTAAACTACAGGACACTACTTTGTATTTACAAGGATGGCCATTAACTTAAAAAACATAAAGGAACAAATTACCAGGGATGTGGAGAAACTGGAACTCTTGTGTACTGTTTTGTGGAATGAAAAACTATTCAGCCACTGTGAAAACAGGTTGGAGCTTTCTTAAAATGTTAAATATAAAATTACTATATGATTCAGTAATTCTACTCCTAAGTATACACCTGAAATAACTGAAAAACAAGCCGTATATGTACATATACATTTATAGTAGTATTTAACTATGCAAGGTAGCCCCAAAACAGAGACACACAAATACTTATCAACACACAAATAAATAAATGTGCATATAAATAAATGGAATATTATTTAGCCATAAGAGGAATGAAGTACTGATATAATCTATTATATGTATTTATCTTAGAAAAGCACTTGGTGAAAGATGAGAAACACAAAAGATTGTCTCTTATGTGAATGTTGAGATGAGATATTCAGGGCAAAGTCATAAAGACAGCAGATCATAATTGCCAGGGGTTGGGTGGGGAATGGGAACTGAGTAGCTGCCTAAGTCGGTTAGTATTACGTTTCCCTGCAAGGTGATGGAAACGTCTTGGAATGAGACAGAAGGGGTGTTTGCCCTAAATGTTACTGAACTGGTCACTTGAAAATGGTCCATTTTGTGTTATGTGAATTTCACCTCAATGGTAGCAATAAAACATATGCATGACTCAGAAGGACCAACACATACTGACGTGCATTTAATGCTCAGCTACTATGTGGTTTTCAAAATCGACAATGAATATACTAGTTCTTAATTAAGCTTTCACAATTTACAGGCAGAAAGCAGTGTTACCCTCTCTCTATTGAGTGCTGGCAGTGGGCAAGGCTTTCATCATATTGTCTCAGAATGAGAAGTTTTTGGGTTTTTTTTTTTGGTGGAACCAGGGATTGAACTCAGGCCCTCGCACTTGCCAGGCAAGCACTTGTTCTACTGAACCATCTCCCCAGCCCCAGAATGAGAAGTTTGATTCTCCAGATTTTGGTTTCCTTTTAGTACTGGGGATTATAGCAGTGAGAGGTTCTCAATTTAGTGCTTGAATATTTGCAGTTGGTATAACCAACATCTTTAACACAGGGTAATCTCCTTTCTCAATAAAAAGAGAGTAAGATTCAAGCGCAAAGCCTTTGTTAACTGGTTTTAATATCATTTTGTTTTCAGTGTGTTCATTTTTATTTTTATCTTCCATTTATGTTATATGACACCTGTTCTGCTTTTGCAATTTGCATTATACTTTGGGTAGCAAGGCAAAATTTCCTCTTTAAATTTATTTACATAAGAATGTGAGTCAACATAAAGAAAAACCATAAATAAATGACAATATAAATAGAATAAGGATTGGGGGCAAGTGGAACTCAGACTAGGACGCACTGGCATAAAGAAACACAGTCCAGGTTTGGAAGATGAAGCCCCAAGCCTCCCTCCCATTACCTGTGCACCACTGGACACATGACCAAGTTCCTCTGAACTGCAGACCCTGCCTACCTCACTGATCTTTCGTGCAGGGTCTGTACTAACGTGTATTGTTACTCAATGACTATTTGTGTTGGCTACTGTACCACAGAGACTTGGTGCTCTGAAGCTACGTTTCTGAGTCCCTGGGCAGCACAATTCTAATAAAATCCAGGTATACTAGGGAGGGGCACTCATGGGGCTGGAGGGCATAAGGAACACGTCATTCTTCCTGCAGCAGCACTGGCTGACAGGTGGGGCTGGACAGGGATTTCTGCAGTGAAGCTAGAGTGGCCTGGGCAGTCACCAGCTGCTGAGCTGCAGGACAGCTGTGACAAGGGCAGTGATTAACATCCCTTATTGTGATTTCTGATCTCTGGGCGCAACAGCTTCCTGACCCTGGATCCACAGCTGAAAGTGGTGGTGATCTCCTTCCAACCTTGACGTCACCCATCCACATCTTCTAAAGACTTTATGTGCACCTGATTCCCTGAACTATCTTTCTGCTGGCAATAGCTCCAGCAGTTTCTTTTCTCAACTGAATCCTCACTGAAATATTATTGGCTTCCTTGAGCTTAGAGGAAAAAAAAGTGGTATTTTAATAATAATATAATAACTGTTAAAGATTTGTTGAATGTTTACTAAATAGTAGTAACTGGGCTAAGCACTGTACATGCATAATCTATTTCATTGCTCCTCCTCCCTGACCCTATGCTGGAGGTCAGGCTCAGTGGTATTCTATTACTGAGCTAGTTCTCCAGTCTTTTTAATTTTTTCTCTTCTCTTCTCTTCTCTTCTCTTCTCTTCTCTTCTCTTCTCTTCCCTTCCCTTCTCTTCTTTTCTTTCTTTTTTTTTGACTTGGGTATGAGTGGTTTTAAAAAACTTTTTTCTCATTAACTTTATTGAAAATCAATAATTACATAGCATATTAAAATAGTATACATATATTGAAATGTGAAAGATACAAGATGTAGACAGTGAATTTTAGAGAAATATTTCTGAAATGAATACACAGTATGAGATTAATAATAGATTGTGCGTTGTAAATAATTTACAAGCTTAAATGAATATAACAATAAAACTTGTCCAAAATAAAAATGAAGAAGAAAGAATTTACAGATCCATCATATAATAGTTCACTCTGTGCCACAATCAAGAAACTTATAGTCATATAATTAGAATTCTCAAAGGAGAAAGAGGTAGGCAATAAATGTTTAAATATTTAAAATTTCTGAATTTAGTTCAACTTACAATACCATTTTTCCAAGAAAATGAACCTTTTGTACAAGAAATTAAAATAAAATCATAGCAAGATACACAACAATGAAATTGTCCAAAACTAATTGTAAAGAAAAAAAATCATTAAAGCATATACATAAAAAATTAGCTATGGAAGAACAAAATTAAATAGCATCTTATTCCACATTAGAAAGAAAAAGAGCAAGTGTATAAGAAACTAGACTAATTAATTCAAAGTACTGAAGAAAAAAAAGATCTGTCCTCATTGAATTTTATGCTTAGCAAACATACCTTTGAAAACTAAAAGTAAAATATTTTCCAGTTATACAAACTCAAAATATTCTAATATTTTCAGAGATAGCATGTAGGAAATAACAAAGAGCATAATCCTGAAGGCAAGAGAAGTTGCTATATCGTCCTGGATAAAGAATAAAGAGCTCTCAAAATGGTAGTTCTGCAGGATGATGTAAAATATATTAGATGAACCCATTTTAAAAGTGATTGACGATAACTACAAAACATTACTAACCTTTTGTTGGGTTATATACTTTGTGTGTGTGTGTGTGTGTGTGTGTGTGTGTAAAAGACAAGGAAAAAGTAACATAAAGTCAATACAGGGTGGCTATCAAGGAAATAGCAGTATCTCAGTCCCACAGGTGACACTTGGCCACCAGTAAGCATTATAGACACTGTCCATGTCCATGACATACTAAAACTTTGTACGATATCCTATCCCCAAACTATTAGAAGTGCTGGTCATATATTTGCCATGCCAGTATTTATGTTATGTTTTATTCTTAGTAACTCTTTATTATCATGAAAACTTTTTCTTAGTTGAATTGTTTTGAAATATTTACTTTTTAATTAATAATATTTAATTAATTTTCTGAATATTGTTTAATCTTAATTTTTGTTTTAAGATTTATACTGTATCTTTGACTTACAATCTATTTATAAGACATGGTATGATATTTTCTTCTAGTATCAGAAACTTTAAAAAGTGTATTTCCATCTTCTCTTCTTTTTCTTTTCTTTTTTTAGTTATTATTATTATTTTTTTTTTGAGACAGAGCTTCATTAAATGGTCCTGGCTGATCTCAAATTTAGGATTGTTTTGACCCAGCCTCCTGAATAGCTGGGATTACAAATATTTGTGAAACTGTGGCTGTCTCTGTGTTGGCCCCTATAAAAAATTTATGGGCTGGGGAGATAGCTCTGCAGTCTAAGCACCTGCCTGGTAAGTGCAAGGACCCAGGTTCAATCCTTGGGGAGGCTGACACAGGAGCATCGCTATGAGTGCGAGCTGCATAGCAAGACCTTGTACCAAATAAATAAATAAATAAATTAATAGTTTCTAAAAATTTAAGTATACCTTGACTTAGTATTAGTGTGTTTAGTAAGAGCTACAGTCCAAGCTGCATAGCGAGCTGCATAGCAAGACCCTGTACCAAATAAATAAATTAATCAATTAATAGTTTCTAAAAATTTAAGTAT
>NW_004524709.1:2592160-2594798 GCF_000260255.1 Octodon degus | reverse complement strand
TAAGAAAAAAAGAAAAAAATTTATGAGGTTACTATTTTTTCATATGGTAGAAGAACAAAGTGAGGCAGGGTGCTGACAAAATTACAAATGATGTAAGTCTCAGAGTGGGCAAGTAGCAAATTCAGGATTTGAACTCAGGTGTTCTGATTCTAAAGCTAGATAACTCTCCATTCTATGGCTCCACCAAAAGTTTATGTCAAGTTTGTGATAAAATCTGCTTTTGTTCTGAAAGCAGAACTTAAGAAGTATTGATTTTTAGGACAACGCAGCATGTATACTGTGTATCATTTACGGGTGTGGGACAATATATTGTAATTAAACAAACTGAGGGTTCTGTAGCAAAACTAAGTACTCATATTAAATAAGATAAAGACCATAAATAGCTGAAGCAAGTACAGGTGTCACCAGAGGAGTTCAGGTGTCACACTTACTTTAAAAATCTTTTAGTTATCAAATTTTTATGAATTTTTAAAAATGGGCCCGTGAGTCTATAATTTTCAATAATTATTACTAAGTAGGATAAAAAGCAATCAGATAAAATATATATTGTATTTATCCTATCTATCTATCTATCTATCTATCTATCTATCTATCTATCTATCATTTTCATTGAGTGTTTAGTCTGCCTGCCAAAGACCCCTACTTCCTTCCCTTTTTAGTCAAAGTATGTGACAGAGGACTTATTTAAAATCTAGGTCAATTGTATTTACAAGCACTATGCTTTTGATTGAGGTCATTATGTCTTTTCACAAAGCCTTCTTTGTCACACCTCAAAGGAAAGAACCAGACAAAATTAGAAACTTGGAAGTAAAATAAAAACACCCTTGGATATCTTAAGACCTGCCACAGTTTACCTTGACAATTGTACACAACACTTGGTTCACTTAGATAACATTATTATATGATTATTAATTTATTATTCATGATTATTTATTATAATTTTAGGTAACATAGCTTTTGTGGTTTATTTTCAGCCAGCTTATCTAGTTCTCCTTAAGTAGGTTAACAGCACTAAACTCAATGGCCTAAGATAATTTATTATTGCTGTCATGGTCCCGTGGGCTGCTTGGGCTCACCTGAGATGGGGTCATTAGGTAAAATAGTTGGAGCTCCAGGCATCTGGAGGCCTTACTGTTGGCCCTTCTGGCTGCCTCACCCAGATGGACAGGAGGTGACGATGGCCCTTGGCTGGGGGTCAGCTGGGGCTCCATCTATATGTGACCCCTACATGTTGCTCGGTCTTCTTTCATGATAGTGTTTACGTTCCAAGAGGGTGCACACTAACAATTTCAGAGATGCTCATGAAAGCTGCAAGGGTTATGTTCTAGCCTTAGAAATCACTCGACGACATTTCTACCATTGTCTTTTTTTGGATCAAAAATGAGTCACAGGGCCAGCCAAGATTTAAGAGGAGGATGACATAAAAGTACATGAATAGCAGAAGGCACAGTTCATTGCAGGCCATTTGTGAAAACTAGACACCACATAACTTAGGTAGGTTTACATGCAAAGGAGGTTAAAAGTTGAAAAAATAATATACATGGAAGCAAATATCACTGTAGAATGGAGACAAAAATAGTATCTCCATTTTTTAATATCTTGCAATACTTTTTAAATACGTCTCTGCTTAATGAGACAAAAAAAAGCATTAATCTCAGAGGTAGCCAAAGAGATGCTGAAGAATGGCCATGGTAAGCTGAGCAGGCAGAAGAAGTTTTCTAAAGCTGTGAGGACATTTCTGACATGTGAGATGTTTCTCCAATGACATGTGGCATCATATAGATTTCTGGCAAACTTGGATAATCATTTTGGTATATAACTAGGAACAGGGTGGCTTGTGAGCAAAGATTGGAGCAGATAATGAGAGGCACACCTGGTAGATGAAAACCAGTCACTCTTGATTTGTGTTTTCTGTCATAGATACCTTTGAATATATGAAAAAGTGAAAGTTATTCCCAGGAAAAAATGGGTATTTGCACATCTCTGTGTTTATTCTTTCAACCATTTTCTCCATGCTGTTTTTCTTCCACTCTCCTTTCCTCTTCATTCCTCCAATAATTATTTATTTGGAGGAGATTCTGTCTGTCCAGGAGCCCATTGGACTCAGGTATCCAGTAAGGAAGGAGATAAACAAGTACCCCCACCTGATGGCATGGATAATCCTAAGATAAGGAGACAGAAAAAGCCCAGGAACACCAATCAACAAGACAACCTTATGGGCCGGCCAGATAGCTCAGTGGACCGAAGCATCTGCTTAGGCAGAGCACGGTGGCTGGGTTTTGATCCCCAGTGTGTTGTGCCGGCCCTGCCCCTTGGGCACTCTGAGACAGCGATTGAAACTGGGCATGGTGGCATGCACCTGTCATCTCAGTGCTCGGTAGGCTGAACGCAGGCAAATCACTATGAGTCTGATCTAATAGTGAGACCCTATAGATCCTGTAGACCCTGCCCTAAATACAGAAAAAAAAAAAAACCCCAAAACCCACCACCACCACCAAAACTCAAGATAACCTCACATCATTATAAGTAACAAACTGTACATACAACCCTACATGTAGTTGTATGGAGTTCATTGGCCCGTCATGGATTTTTGTATTTTTCCTTCCTGTCCTGCAATCAACAACTTCTTTTTTTTTTT
>NW_004524709.1:2588799-2592039 GCF_000260255.1 Octodon degus | reverse complement strand
GGTCCCTGATGCTTTGCCAAGCTAGTTCCAAGTAGGTGCTTTAGACCACTGAGCCATCTCTCCAGCCCCAACAACTTCTCTTTAAGGCCAGAGTTATTCTTGTTTTTTTTGTTTTTAAATTTTAAATATGGGCTGTGTGGATGAGGCTCTTAATTATTCATCGCTTCCTCACCTATGCTGGGTACACAAATGTTGAGTGATATGGGTTTATTTTTTTCTTTCATCCATGAAGAAAAAAAAATATATGCAGTGTTATTGGAACTGACTTTTCTGATTAACAGAAGAACATTGGGTTCTTAGGAAATGTCAGAAATTACCGTGGCTGGTGTGTCTGTGATGTGGTGCATGGTAAGGCTTTCCACAGACTTCTTTTTTGAAAAATTCCCTTTTAGGGGTCTGTCTGGTCACCCCTGTCAAAAAGTCAAATTGATCATATAGGGCACAGATTCCTGCTGCAGTCTCAACTTACAGAAGTCTTCTAAGAAAGGATCCTTTTCCCCCATATTTTGAATATGTTAGTGATGACTTTGGACTCTTTTTCCCCTCTATGTCTGTGTTTTTTTATTCTTACCACAAATTGTACTTCTGGCCTTAGTTATTATGGTCTCTTGTGGGGAGATATAAGTATATACTTTTACCATTGGCAACTTTTTAAGTATTGCCATTAACATAACATACTGTAACTTTTACAAAAATGAAATGCAAGTATCTCTCTTATTGCACTGTGATGTATGAGAGGTAGTCCTAAACTTCTGGTATTTGTGAAGTACTTTCATCGACAACACAAACTGTTACTTCATATCTCTTTTTAGCTTTTTGGTATTTTACTAATTTCTATCCTTTTTTCAATTGAAGGGCATTTTAATATCTGGCATGTCATTTTGGAGTGAGTATAATCAGGGACTAAATTTAATCTAAATATTATTTAGAGGAGTTGATAAACTAGCCCCGTAAGGCTAAAGTCCACCAACTTCTGCACATTTTCAGTGTAACCTAGTGTGTCCGCTTTCCATATTGTCTGGTACAAAATAATTTCTAACACCTGCAACTGAAAGGAGGGGAAGTTAATTTTGGCTTGTGGTTTTGGAGGTTTCAGTCCAAGGTTGACTGGCTCTGAGGTAGAAACAACACGGTAGACAGCCACTGTGGAGCAGAGCTGCTCACCTAAAGCAGCAAGAAAGCAGCAAGCAAGGAAAGAGCCAGAGAAGACAGGCCTGAGGCCAGGTACCACCCCTGAGATCACAGCCTCTGTCCCACCCAGATGTATCTTAGGCATGTGTTTTACTAGTCCCATAGGCATTTCTCAAGCCAGTCAAGTTGGCCACCAAGATTGCCCATACACCCAGCCAACCTCATCATTGTACATACGGTCTGTATCTGCTTTTATTATCTTTCTTCTTTAAGATGATAAATCAAAATTTTGTTTGTTCAATCCTAGAGGAAATGATTATATCTTTATTTCTTTGATACTGACATAAATTCTGTATCTCCAATGTTTCATAGAAGACACATGAAACTGCTACATTACCAGTTTCAAACATAAGGACTAGGCATGTTGTATGCCAACTGTGTATCAAGGACTATGCTGGGGATATAGTATTAAACAAGAATGACAAAAACTTATGTTTAGTGTTCAATAATACCTTAAGATACTTAATAAAAATTATGGCAAGACTCAGAAGTTACAAAAACAGTACAAATTTTATATTGAGGTGACTGCTGTTGACACTGGGGGAGGGATTTGTGAACTTTCAAGACCATAGAGTTAGAGTACTACGATAAAATTGTACCACTGATCATAATTAAGTGCAAAATAACATACTTTTAGAATTACTGGTGTTAACTTATGGAAGAATATCTGCAATTTCTACTTTAGTGTTTAAAATAAACATGTGGCCAGTGTTGTCATCCCAAATCCATCAACTCATTAACAGGTGACTTGGGGTTATTTATAGTTATGTCCCTTCAGTAACATCTCACAAGCATCCCTGTGATTCCCAAGGTGTCCTTAAGCAATGGAATCTCACTCGATAGCAATTTAATTCAGTAAATGTTTCTTTCAGTATACCAAGCAGTCTACTGGGTCCAGTGTGGACCACAAAGCTGTGTAAGTAGAGGATTTTGTCAGGCAAAAGTTGAGACTATTTCAACCTGGGTAACTGCTAATCTGTGAAGTTTGTAACTTTTGGACAAATATTGGATGTGGAAAAGATTTATCAAATTTCTAGCCTGTTTTCCACGAACTCATGTTATCACTCACCCTAGTTGTGTCATTTTAATAATCAAGCCTGTAAAAAAGCCCCCCCCCCCAAAACAAATCTTTACAAATTTGGTTTAAATGAAGACCTTAAGGGAAGAGTAAACTTGTTATTTTCCTTTAAAGTGTGTAAGGTGGGGAATGTAGCTCAGTGGAGAGGCTTGCCTGAGTGCGCAGCACGCTCTCGGCCCTAGCTTCCATCTCTGCCTTAATTTTAAGACCTAATCATATGCGGTTTTGAAAGTCTGTGAGCTGCATGCATGCTTTCCATCCCTCCTGTGCAGAACACCCAGGTTCTTAGTGTCAGTTTTCACCCTGCGCAAGTTGTAGTAATTTTATTTTCTTGCAACAAGGATAAGCAAGTTGTAGTCATTCGCACACCCTAATTTTAGTAGCGTCTCCTGAACAAGCCACTTAATTTTCAGCTAATCAGTGTTGGAAAGTTTACATCATTCATCTTTTTCTGGCAGCCCTTAATGGAAGACTGGAGGTTAAAACTCTTGACAATTTCCACGATATAAAAAAGGAAAGCTGACCCAGAGAGAGATGGGACAAAGACGAACATTTGATAGGTTATAAGCAGCAATAGGATTGTGCGCAGTAACCTAATTAGAGTGGTGCTGATTTGAACTCTTGACCTGTTTCCGAATGCCAGAAATGTCACTCAGTGAAAAGCAGTGCCATTCTGTTGACAGATAATTATTTTGCACTTACTAAGGGTCCCTGTTCCGAGGACAACCCCGTGAGGCAAGTACTGCGACCACCCATCCCACTTCCCAGATACAGAAGCTGAGGCAAAGAGCGCACGGAGTCCAAGGTCTGCGCCTGACCAGCAGCTGGGCGGGCAGGGACGACAGGCCGGGCGGCTCTGCGGGTCGCGTGGGCTGGCTGTCCGGTGGCCTGCCCCGCAGGTCTCTGCCAGGCTCGCGGCCAGCCCACGGGACACACGCGCTCGGGCGTTCCGGCGCCGGCCCCGAAGCCCC
>NW_004524709.1:2565577-2588589 GCF_000260255.1 Octodon degus | reverse complement strand
CCCGGCGAGCCGCCCTGGGGGGCGGGGGCCGTTTCCATAGCGGCGGCAGGAGGTGTCGCGCCGGGGAACTTCCTGGTTCCCGGGCTCGGCCGCGCTGGGATCCTCTTGGAAGGGAAACAATGGGGCGGAGGGCACTGCAGTAGCCGCTGCCGCGCCGGACCTGCTCGGCCGCCTGGGACCGTCAGCCTGCCTGCCGCCCGCAGCCTCCGCCGCCGGGACCGTCCTGAGGTAACTTCCTCCCCTCTCCGGCGCCGCGAGCGGCCGGCGCCCGGGCGCCTGGGGTGCGCTCCGCGAGCCGGGACTTGGAGTTGGCCCCCGGGAGCCGGACGCCGCCATTCCCGGACCCAGGAGGGAACGCGGCCAGGCCCCCGGCTCGGCCCTGGAGGAGCGGCTCGGGGGCGCGCGGGGCCAGTGGGGTCCGGCTTGATTGGCGGGTGTGTGTGTGTGTGTGCGGGGGCGCGCGCCGGGGAGGGGGCCAGGAGGGGGCCAGGAGGGGGCCGGGGCTGCGAAGCCCGGGAGGCGGGACCCGCCGCCGCCTCCCCCAGCGCGAGTTTCGGTCCCGGGGGAGACGTCTCCCTAGCAAGTTTCAGTTGCGTGCTCCAGAGTCCAAGTGGGCAGGACCAGGGAAAACTTAGTTCTTTTTAAATTATTGCTTTCATGTGGTGGAACTTTGTTTCCACCAGGGACGGGGAGGATGGGCTGAGCGAGGGATTTGCAAAGCCTGGAAATGTGTGCGCCTTTGCAAAGTTTGCAAAATAGTTTGAGGCTCGCAACTGTGAGGTGGTGCGTGAGAACTCGTTACTCGCAGGTGTTTTAATGCTAGAAAACGTGAAAAGTCTGTGACTCGATGGGTGGAGGCTTCTGTAATTTGAAGGTCGAGCTGCCCCCTCCTTTTTTCCCTTCCTTTAATTCGCAGTGCTTTTCAGATGGAAGGCTTTAGCGCGACTGGGAAGGCTCCGTGAATTGGGGCAATACCCAGGCTTTGGAAACGAGATATGAATGAAAAAAAAAAAAAATGGGGACGTTGTGTTGAATATTTTACTTGGTGGAAGATAATGATTTCAGTTCTGTATGAATCGTTTTATAAAAATAATACAGTTTTTGGGATATTTGGTACTTTTTGGGATAGGAAAGTTGCACAGAACTTTCTGATCACCCTGGCCAACTCTCGTCTATACATGTTGAATCTCGGGTGTGCGCTGTCGGGGGGCGGGCGGGGGCAGTCAGAATGCTTTTTTACTTTCTTGATGATATCCTAATAAAAATTACTAAGTTAGGCATTATCAAATGAACACTGGTTAATTTGCTTTTATTTCTCTTTCTGACCCTAAAAAATGTTTTTGAGTTTGTCGTTCTTTTGTAATAAAAATTGTAAACATGCTGTAGTTCTTTATTTAAGATGAATGTTAGGACCCAGGGCTAGAGCCAAAAAAGGAAACATAAAATTATACTAATAAAAGTGTAAAATAACTTTTAAAGGAAAAAAGAGTCCATTGCAAGTACAGGTATTCTGAGTTAACAGAAATTCCTTTGCTGATTATGTATTGAAAGAATTAATGAGTTGTCACAAAGACATTCAAAGAACCGTCATTTGCCAAACATTAAGAATTTGGGCCCTGAGCCCCGGTGTCAAGGCTATTGACTGTTTTTAGCTAGACTGTCAAACCCTGTTATACCAGTTTCTAGTAAGGATAGTTCATCACCAGCGTTAACTGTGTTTTGTGATGCCAGTAGCTCCCTACTGAGGACGAGTGACTTGGCTAAGCAAGCTAGTAAAGAGAAATGTCATATTACGCATTATTGGGAAGCAAGAGAGCTACCCACCATGGCAGATCCAATCCGGTCCTCAGTGCTAACCAGAATTTGCGGTGGGTCTGCGTTTGCCATCTGTGTCAAATTACTGTTACATTTGTAACCGGTAAAGATCGGTGAAGAAAAGGCCAGCAGGTTCAAATTGAGAACAAAGAAAGTGCTTTAAGAGCTGTGAGGAATGTTGGGGCAGTTTGAATCTGACCAAGGAGAATACAAAGGTTTTGAGAATTACTATTTCAGGTAGACAGGTGATTACATTTTTTTGGTTCATGTTTGCTGTTTCACTTGAAACCATTCTTGGTTTGTAATTGCAGCTTAGGTTACTAATTACCAGAAAGTTACAGTTTGTCCCTTCATTGTGATTTTTGGAAAGCACATTCCAATTTCAGATGTGATTTAATTATACTCATTTGCCCCTTTAAAAAAGGTGTTTCCCATTTTTAAAGTGGAAGTTAATACAAAAATAACTTGAAAGAAACCTAAGTTAACACATTTCCGTATAGTGTGAGTGTAGGAGATTAGGATATAGGAATTAGAGTCAAACACATGTCACTTTCAGGCTGTATCATCTTATGCAAATTACTGTACTTAATTTTTGGAAGCTTGGTTCTTTGTAAAATTGGAGGTAGCTATAAATCCAAAATTAATCCATGAATGAGTGCTTTTTGTGTATCCTCAGAATTTGTGTTAGTTACTTTGATTTCAACAAGTGGTTGGGCCATTTGAAGTAAAGTACAAGGAGCTATGCAGATAACCTAGGGACCTTAACTTGATTTTGGAGGAACCAGGGCAAGTTCCCTGAGTAAGAGTAGTTAAGACCCAAGGTAGGAGGAGGGATAGGAAGTAAAAAGGGCTGTTGGGTTAGATGAGAAGCGTTGAAGAGTGAGGAAGACCATCTAGTCAGAGCTAAGGAGATGAGTGTGGGGGTTATGTAAGAGTAGGTATTAGTTCATCGTGCATGTAAGCAGTCATCCTTTTCTTGGGAGGTCTATTGGGGATTGAGCCCAGTGCTGTCACACTGCGTTATATCCCTCAACTCTTTGACTCAAAGTTGCTATGTTGCTCAGACTGGGCTTGAACTTTCAGTCCTTACAATTGGAATTACAGAATTGGATATCTTGCCTGGCTGTTTCTTTGCCAGAGGAGGCTCCTAGTACTGTTTTTCTGTCACTTGAGTGAAGCGGCTTGCTTTTGTTCCATGGTTATTATAGAAAGGGGGTCAGCCTGCTGGACCCTAATCACACTTGACCTGCACACTTTGGTGTCTACTTTTATACATTTTTTTAGTGTATTTTCAGAATTTGGGTTTATCTATTATAGATAATAGTTTATTAATTTTTATGACTGAAAATGGGGTTAAATATGCATTTAATAATGAAAGACTTTAATTTCTTTACAAAGATTGTATCTGGAGAGTGTTTTGATTGCACTGTCTTTAAGTTTAGACTGTATAGCAAAGCTTATAAAACAAAAATATTTAAGTGTTCAGCTGTTTTCAATTGCTCTGGGAAGGTGATTGATTCTAGAGTTTGTCTTTTCTTTTATGTTTAAAAATTTTTTTTTAAAAAAGTCTTTTATTATTTGGTGTAGGGTCTTGCTACACAGCTCAGACTTGTAGTGATCCTCTTGTCTCGGCCTCCCCAGTGGGGGGGATTACAGGCATGCACCACCACATGCCCCCAACACAGTGTGTGGTACTAGGGTTTGAACGTGGGTCCTTGTGCTTGCTGGGCAGGTGCTTAGACCTCCAAGCTGTCTCCCCAGCCCATTGTTTTCTCTTTGTTATAAAGATAATTGAGTTATTTTCTAATACAGGTCCACATTGTACCTGTGTCTTACTGACATGGATGGAGTGTAGAAAAGTTAAAGTTTTGTCCTGGAATTTCCTTTCATTGAGTCAGCAAGTGAACTAAAAATATTAGAGTACTGTCTTCATGAAATAAATGAAAAGTTATCGTTTTAAAGCTTTTTGACATGTTAATTTTTCTGTTAGTAATGTATAGATAAGTGATTGCAAGTTAATATTTTATTGTGGAATTAGGGCAGTATTTATAAGTAAGTTGGCTCTTGAAGCTTTTCTTGTTTAGATTTGGGACATTTTAATGCTTATTAGTGTGTCTGTAGTAAGATAATAAAATTTTGAAAAATTAATCATGGAAAAATTGAGAGTAGAGTCTAAAATTTATGAAGATGAAATGTTTGTGGTTAACTAGAGTTGGCTATCCTGTTATTTATTGGGTATACAATTATATTGGGATAAATGATTAAAACTAGAAATTTGTTTCACCTTATTTTTTTAAAAAATGATCATTTCCTCCTGTTTTTTTTTTTTTTCCTTTCCTCCTTTCTTAAGACAGGTTCAGGTTCAGGCTAGCTTTGAACTCATTGTTTAGTCCAGATTGGCCACTATTTGGCATTTCTCCTGCCTTAGTCCAGAAGAGCTGGGATCACAGGCATACATCACCATGCTTTGCTTTGTCCTTCTTTTAAAAAAAATGGTTTGGAGTTATATATTCTCTTACTATTTTTGTAGTGTTTATTTCAGAAATTGTAATATATAATATATTCTTGACTTATCAAAGTATGTTGGTTAGTTGAGACTTTGCCCATCTGCTAGATAAAACATTTAGTTCAGTCAGGTGAGTGTACACGCCGGTAAGCCCAGCACTTGAGAAGGAAGCAGGAGGGTTGCGTGGGTGTGAGGCCGGCCTGAGCTAGTAATGAGACTGTGTCTCAAAGACAGCAGAAATGTACATTTAGTTCAATTTTCAAACCTTAATGATTGCTGTGTTTTGAAACGCATATACAGGAAAAACCTTACAGACATGCAGTATTTCTGTTTTTACTGTTACTATTCTGTTACACTTACTGCCTTTTGTTTTTGTCATTGCTTCCTGTGTTACTGGCCTTCCTCTGGAATAGTTTCCTTCTGCCTGAAGAACACTCTTTAGTATTTAGGGTAGATCTAATATTGACAACTTTTTTTCCATTTGTCTGAGAATATTTATTCACCTACATTCTTGGTATATTTTGCTGTGTACAGAATTCTAGATTGGAGATCAATCTGTATACATTTAATTTCTATATAAGTTCTCTGAAGGGATTATTTGTAAATTTTGTGTTTCTGTTAGACATCATCTGCAGTTTATTGCCTCCTCATTGGTAATTTGTTTCTTTTTCAAGATACCTTAAGGATTTTTCTTTTGCCTTTGTATTTATTTTATTTTTGTATTTTTAAGGAAGGGTCTATAGGGTGTTCAGGGTCTGACTACTAGATCGGACTCTGTGATTCACCTGTTTACAGCCTCGCAAGAGCTGGGATTACAGGTGCTTGCCACCACTCCCAGTCTCAGTTGCCATCTCAGCGAGCCCTGAAGGCAGGAGGCCTGCAGGGCACGCCAGCCAGGGATTGAGCCCCAGTCCCTGTGTCTGCTTAAGCAGACACACTGAGCTTTAATACACTGAGCTATTTGGCCGGCACCTGCGTTTGTATTTAGATGGTTCCTCTTCCTTCCTCCTCCTTTTCTTCCCGCTTTTCTCTGCTGTATCCTCCTTTTCCTTTTTCTCTTTCTCTGATCTTGCTTGAGTTCTACATTTTGACACTATGATTGGATGTCTTTTGTAGCAGTCACTTGGACTTTGTTGTGTTTGATCTGCCCTCTCCCTTTAAAGACTATTTTAGACCAGGTGTTGCTCATACTTGGTGTACTGTGATCATTTACTGGTTGGTCTAGCTATGCCCATTTAATTAACTTAATCTCAGTTAATACAGTGGAGAAGAGAACTATAAAATTATGTTTCAACTCTTTTATATTATGAAACCACAAATGGGTCATTACTAATATATGTATCAGCTACATGAGATATTTAGTTTGCTAAAGCATTTTAAAAAATGCATAAGCCCATGAAAATTCCAGTGGCAGGCAGGTTGGGAACTTTAACTGACTTTAAAGTAAAAACTGAATCTCAGGGAAATAAAATGACTGCTCCAAAAGGTTTGCCATCACCATCTTACCTTTGCTCTTCTCTTGTACTCTTTTATTCATACCCCTTAGCTTATTTGTACCCCTTAACTTTGCTTATTTCCATTCAGTGTAGCCCTTTGAGTGAGCTGAAAGGCTCTATACTGGCCTGACTCCAACTTTGCTCCAGTTTCCATGTGTTATAAGTATGTTCTGTGGTTACAGGATGGCTGGGATGAAGTTTGTCCTGCTTGTTTCATTGTAAGCCTCTTGAGTGATGTTTGCATATTGTAGAGCTGATTAATATTTATTAAATTTACAAATACATTCTGGTGTTTAGAATCTAACTAGGTATACATTCCTTGAAGATGGACCTTGGAATTGTCTGCTTTTCAAAAATAGTCCCTTCTGATGTTTATTATAGTTGACAATCTTGAGTTTTTAACTATTTTTTTCTTTTTTTGTATTTTTTAGGGAAGGGTCTACAGAGTATTCAGGGTGTCTCACTACTAGATCAGACTCGTAGTGATCCACCTGTTTACAGCCTCCAAAGAGCTGGGATTAACAGGTGCGTGCTACCCCATAGCACACCCCGAGGGCGGGGCTGACACAGCAGGCTTGGGGTGGGGATCGAAATGCCCTCTCCCTTGCCGGCACTTTAATCTGCTGAGCTATTTGGCTGGCCCTTAACTATCTTTTTAACTGACTCTTTAAATGTTAGGCTCTTGAAAAACCAGAGATACTGCATTTACCATTTTAACTGTTATCTGTTGAGCAGAGGCATTGTGTACAGTTCTGATATGATTTATCAAGTGTGTAAGGCAAATATGATAAACTACTTTTTGAACTTTCACACTGAGCTTTCTCATTCATTCATTCATTCATTCATGTATTTATTTTAAGACAGGGTCTTTTCTTTTGAAAAACAGTGTCTATAACTGATATAAGCAAGGAAGACTTGGAAAGAAGATTTGCTTTTCTAAGTACCGTACCTGCAGGTTGGTGTGTTGACCAGGGTAAAGCTACTAGAACTTGATAAGTTCTTCTGGAAACCTAACTTAAAGTTTACCTGTGGAAGGAGAAATTGGACCTCATTCTTATTGTTAACATACATGTGTAAATAAACTGATGAGGTCAATGGACTTCTCATTTTGTTCTTTGGTCCATCTAATTTGACCTTATTAGCAGAAAGTATTTTGTTGACTTAATGAATAGGATAAACCTCCTTTCACACTAGCAGTGACAGATTTGCTGAACTTGTGCTGGGAAAATTCTTCATTCTATGGAGATTTAGTATTTTTTAGGGAGTATAAATTTCAGCAAGAGCTTTGTTCAAAGAAAGCCTAAGAATTGTGAAACTATAATGGCGAGACCTTCCGTGTCAATTAATAATGACTTCAATATTGGGTATAGTAGTTTCTTGGTTTAGAATGTTAAGACATTATCTGGGTATCTGCCCTAGTATACATAGGTGAATCTGAATGAAGAAAGGAAGGTAGTAGAATTACTATCCAGTAAATTCCGAGAGCATAGTATGATCATGTTCCCCATGGGAAGTGGGTACAGGTACACAACACATCTTGGTTCTTTTTTCAGCCCTTCTCCTTCGCTCCGTTTTTAACCCCTCTCTCTATCTTCCAGTCCCCTTCCCATTTCCCTTTTGTTTTCTACTGTCTGTCTTCTATTTTGATCTTTATTTATATTTTGGGCTTCTCATGGGGGGAAACTGTAAGATTTTTGCCTGTGTGTCTGATTTTTTATTTTTTTCATTTAATGTTGTGGTCTCACGGTGCATCCATTCCTACACATAACTCAAGTTTATCCTTCTTTATGTTCCATTGTATATAAATACCACATTTTCTTTATCTGTTGATGAACATACAGGCAGCTTCCAAGATTTAGCTATTATAAGTTGTGCTTCTGTAAACATGGGTGTGCATATATCACTGTAATATGATGTCTTTAACTCTTTCAGGAAGACACCTAGAAGAGGAATAGCTGGAATTTCTTGTTTTAGTTGTTCGAGAACTCTGCATACTAATTTCAGCAGTGGTTGTACTAGTTTATCTTCCAAACAGCCATGGAGAAGAGTTCCCCAATCCTAGCCTGATTGCCATTCTTTCTGGAGTAAGATGGCATCACAGTGTTGTCTTAATTTGCATTTCTCTAAGGCCTAGCCCTTTACATGTTTTAATTTTTAATTTTTATTTTTATTTAGAGACAGGGTCTCCCTGAGTTACACAGTTGCCTAGGCTGAGCTTGAACTTGCAATCTTCCTACCTCTGCCTCCCATAGTGCTGGGATTACAGTCACCCACTACTATACCCAAGTCTATAAATTTTTACTATTGTCTGTCTGTGTCTATGTCTCACTTTCCCTCCTTTATCTGCCCCTCCCTCCCTTCTTTTCCCTTTCTCTCTTTCTCCTCTCTGGTCTCCTCTTTTGGGGGTGGGAAGAGGGGAATGGCAGTTGAACAAATAGCATTTTAGGAAAACAGGCTCTGGGACTTTATACTAGAAAATGAGGTAGGATTATGGAGCTGTGAATGTGAGATCAGATGCCTCAGTGGTCAGACAGCTGAGCTCAGATAGCCCAGATGATACAACTCAGAGTAGCCGGCTGCTCCTACGCATGGGTAATGTTTAATCGTAAATCATTTCACATAAAAACTGTCTTGCAGTTTGTGGTAGAACTGGGTATTACTTGTATTTGTCTTTTACATTTAAGGAGTAAATGAGTTACTACAACTGTTTCTGCCTCTTAAGGCTTAAAGGCTATAACTGCGTTTAACTTCTTTATACATGCAGTTATATATATTTATGTTACCTTCATAACAATTTCTTTTCTGAAATTCGTGGGAAAAATGTCTGCTTTCTCATGTTAGAATACTATTAAATATGACATTTATACAAAAATTATGTGTAATATATTTTCGTAAAGACTAACGTTATGTCCATTCCATCCTCCCTGGCAGCTTTAGTAATAGAACATTACCATTGCCCTCCTGGATGGCTTATCCCTACCTCATCCTACTAGTGATTTGGGGAAATCATTAGCCTTAAGGTGGGGTCTAGTATTCTCTGGTTCTTTAAGAGCATGTTACATATGTAGATGTCCCTAAACAATACATTGTCAATTTTATTTTGTAATGTTATATGGATGCTACCATTGCATCATTGGTATTGTGTCATTGTATATATGTGCATGCATAAATACAGTAAGCGTAGCTGTCAATATTTTGAGATTTGTTGATGTGCATACTTATTTTTAAAGTTTTAGAGTTGTATCATTTGTGCTATCTGATCTTGGCTGTCTGATGTGCATACTTTTGGTTCATTTTACTGCTTCATAATACGTCATTCTATAAAGGTGACATTAGGGCCGAGGAGATAGCTCAGTAGAATAAGTGCTTGCCAGGGCCCTGAGTTCAATCTCCAGTACTGGAAAAAAAAAAAAAGACATAATTAATCTTCTGATGGAAATTCCAGTTTTTTCTATTACACACAGCATTGCTATGGGCATTTTGAGCATATATCAGTGCATGTAAATGTCTATAGCTACATCTCTTCCTTTTGGTGTTTGCCTAATGTAAATTTTTAATGCTGTTATCCCCATTCTCTATGTATTCTACTGATTTGGATATGTTTGTGAATACTATATGACTACATTTTTTTTAGCTTGAGAATTATTTTTAAAGTTAGTATCTTTATTCTCTGTATTAGTCATATTTGGTTGTAATAATGAATGCAACAACTGCAAAATTCCAGTGGCATACCACAGAAATGTTTTTAGCTCATAGGTCTGTGATCTGCTGAGCTTGTTTATTCATGTATTTTTGTTTGTTTTGGAAATTGAACTCAAGACCTTGAACTTGCCAGGCAGACACTGTACTGCTGCGCTATAGCCCTGGCCCGATCTGCTGAGTTTAATGAGGTTTGGTTGTAAGTTGTGAATTATTGTATTTGTTACCTTTTGTTCTAATGACAAAATACCAGACATAAACAACTTAAGGAAGGAAAGATTTCTTCTGGCTCACAGTTTGAGGAATTTCAGTTGATAGCTGGCCAGGCCCATTATTTTTGGGTCCATGGCAAGGAAGAAGCCTCATGGTGGAAGAGAACTGCTTACTTCCTGACTGGATATAAGATAGACCCTTTAGAGGCGCCCCCCAGGGGTCCACTTCTTCAGAGTAGGTCTGGACTCCAACAGCTTGCCTGGTTGTGGACTGTCAGTGGATTAACCTGTTGTTGGGTTAGTGCCTTCACAATCCAGCCATCTATCCAGGTACCTCTTAATCCTAGTAAGTTGAGAATCAGGAGTAATCGTAGTTGGCTGGTAGCCCCCTGGGGTATGTATTTGCCTTGGTGCAGTGCAGGAGAATGCAGACAAGCTTTGTGGTCTTAACAGTCTCTGGTTGGAACTAATGCAATCAGCCCTCGTTCCAGTGAGGCATTGGCCACACCTGCAGGGCCCAAGTATCTGAAAAATGAGGTGAAATGGCAGTTTTCCCATAAGTGTCACAGCACTGTCTACCTGATCTGCAAGATTGTGGATTTAACACATGTTGTTTTCTCTCTTGAATAGGGTACACAACAGAAAGTTAGAATTTTTTTCCTTCTTTGTCCTGTGGCAAAGGGTAGGATTGAGGGGAGGAGATAGGACATTTCAACACATTTTTTTTTTTTTTTTATATTCACATCATTTTATTCTCACTCAGACTTTCTTTTTATCATCCTTTTCTTATTTTATAAAGTGGTACCCTACTCCCCTATTTGTTTGTTTGTTTTGTTTTTGGTACTGGGGATCAAACTCAGAGCTCTGCACTTTACAGCCAGGTGCTTAAGCTACTGAACTATCTCCCCAGCCCCTAGTTCTTTACTTAAAACTTATACATGTTTAGTCTGCAGTAATTATAGATTTAATAAAGTACTTTTTGCTTAAGTGAATTAATTGGTAGAGTAGTTGAAGGTATGTGGTGGGATTTTTTTTTTTTTTTTTTTGACACGGTCTTTCAGAAATTTGTATTTTGAAGCTGTGATTAGCATAAAGAATCTTGAAAACTGACTCCAGTTATGTTATTTATAAATGCTTCTAAGAACTCCATAATATTTTACATTAATTCTAACACATGTTGCATATTTGTAAATTATGAGGCCCCTGTGCATTATTATTTGTGATGGTATGATTATAAATGTAGTGTTTCTAAGTTTTATTATTTGAGTATTTTTGAAGGAAGGATTTTTAATTTGAGAAAACATTTTTGTGGTACTAGGACTCATATTGAAGGGGCTATATCATCGAGCTATATCCTCACCACCCCCCTCCCCTTCCCTTTTAGACAGGGTCTACCTAAGTTGCCTGGGCTGGTCTTGAATTTGTGGTCTTCCTGTTTCAGCTTCCTCAACTGCTGGGATTATAGGTATGTGTCACCTTACCCACAACAGTGCTGAGGAAACTCTTGGTGTGTTAAAAATTTAAATCCTTTAATAAGTAATTATTGTGCTCCTTATGGTTATGGGGAGAAAAGGGACAGTGCGTAGTATTTTGATGTTATCATATGGAAATTTTAAGTTTAAGATAAAGTATGTTGATATGAAAATGATTAAGGAGGAAAGTCCTTCAGCAAGGAAACTAGATTGCACATATAATGTAAGAGGGCCTCTGGGTCATCTGTAAACACTCATTCTCCTTTGTGTACTCATAATATAGGACTGCTGTTCTTCCTCAACATGTTCCACCTCAGAGATCCTCAGGAGGGAAGCAAAGCCAGTGCGTTCAGTCAAGCTCTGCCAAGAAAGTGTATTTATCATAGAATAAACTTCCATTGTATATTCTGAAAGTAACATGTGGATTATATCTTATTTTAGATTTTTCCATACAATTTTTAATTTTTTTGGAATGACTGGGTTATCTGGAAATGGAAATCATTTACTAATGGACAGATAGAGATGAAAGTATGTGGGTTGGGGGTTGGATGATTACATGGCAGAACTATGATTATATGCCACTGCTAATTACAGTGTATGGACTATGCTGTGCATACAAGTGCTGAGGCAAACTCTTCATTTTGTAAATGTGTACTCCTTACATATGTTAGGTGACACGAGTAACGTGTATAATAGATGAGGCTAGCATTACTTCTTCAAGAACTATTGCCCTAACAATGACTCAAAAGCAGAAAGCCTTTGTATTGTTAATTTCTTAATTGATTTAGAAAATAACTATTACCTTTTGTGATTGCAAAAAGTAGTTTCAAATTTTTTCTTAAAGAAGTATCTTACTGATTTATGAAAGATACTTTACACAAAGTAGCACAAGTGTGAATTTTATATCAAGTCTGATTTTTTTGTGGAGTTTTATACATTAGATTCATGTATCCATTGTTATGTTTAAATATAGCCTTAGCACTGTAATACCTCATTTACAAAAAATAAGAGAAAAAGACTTACAATGTGTATCTTAGCAATAAGATAAGTATTAAGTAATACAAGATGATGCTGTGTACTCTTTTCTTTTCTTTCTTTTTTTTTTTTTTTTTTTTTTAATGTATTTGATACAGGGTCTCACTACACAGCTTGGACTCATAGTGATCCTCCTGTTTTCAGCCTCCCCCGTGCTGGGATTACAGGCATGTGCTACCACACCTGGTCAGATGCTGAGTACTTTTTTTTTTTGAAGTACTGGTGATTGAACTCAGGACCTTGTACTCGCTTATTCAACTGAGCTATCTCCTTGGCCCCAAGTACTCTTGAATAAAAATGACTGAGCACAAAAATTTTCATAAAGTATTTATTCATTTTTTAAATGATAAAAATGCCTTTTATTATCTTTTCCTGTTTTTGGAAGACAGTTCTTCTTTACCCCTCATAGACCAGCAGTAGGCCTCAGTAGTTCTTTCTGGTTATAGTTCTACCTGAGTCATTAAACTGAGGTTATGACAGCTCTTGGAAACCAAAACTAGGAGGCTGATATGAACTGGATTTGCTTGGGTGAATAATAACATTTATACTGAGTAATCTAACATACTGATAAAGTGGAAATAAACTTGGATCCGCAAGTTCAGTCAACTCACTGGGATACCACATTCACGTATTTGACACATGAGTTGAGTTCTCATGTAGAGTGATGGCCTTAGCTTCATCAGCTGTGATTTTATTCTTTAATCTGAGTGTCTGTCAGTCTTTTTTTGGGGGGGGGGTGTATGTGTGCCAGAATCCAAACTCATGACTTCATGCTTGCCAGGCAGGTACTATGCCGCTGAGCTAAATCTCCAGCTGCCTATCAGGCTTTACCAGCTGTAGCAGCCACTGCTTGGCAAAATTTTGCCATGAAGTCTGGGTCACTGACCTCCAGCTGTATGACAAATTCATTACGCTCCTTGCTCAGCCTAACCGTGAAACCACTGATCCCAAAGATGTAGCTGGCACTCAGAGATACGAGGTGGTCGGTTTGTTCCACATAAACTAAGCTGCTCCAGACTACCCAGGAGTGGCTGTAATTTTCCTGGCACTGCCTTAGCTACCAAGTCCTGTAGAAAACGTTCTCACTGAGGACCTGACCAACTGGCAAACAGTGAAGAATGTACTTCATCTCCTGGGAAGTGATGTAAGACACTGGAAGAAGGAAAGAACTGTTAATGGTGTCTGGTACTAAGGGTAACAGAGAAGGGAAGGATAGTGGCACTGAAGAGGAAGGTGATTCCAGTGGCATCCTCCCTTTTCCTCTGAGAGCCCTCGGTGATTCTTACAAGAGTACTGTGACTCCAAACTATCCAGGCTGCCTCCATATTTCCTGAAAACCTTCCTATTTATTTATTTTTGGAACTGGAAATTGAACTCATGATCTCGCACTAGCGGGGCAGGCATTGTACCACTGAGTTATGTCCCTGGCCCTATCAAATGTATTTTAGAAATTCTTAGGAAAAATGTCTTGAAACAACTGTAGGACTATTGAATCATAGAGAATATTTTCTTTATAGTTGGCTGCTTTTTAAAATATTTTAAAATGGACCAATATTACATTTATAATGAAGAAAATGTCCATTATTGGAGAAAGTTTGTAGCGACTATATTTGTTTGTTTGTTTATTGTACTGGGGATTGAATTCAGGACTTTGTGCTCGCCAGGCAAGCACCTATTCTACTGCGCTATCTCCCTGGCCCCAACTTTTATGGTCTTTGTGTGGTCGCTTGTATAAATCATTTAGATATAGCAGGTGTGATGTGCTATATTACCTTAGATGGAGTGCTTTCTTTCTCTGATTTACTTAGTTGGGAATGGGGAAGGAATAAGTTTTTAGTGCTGAAGACAGAGGACACCTCTTAATCTGTTTCTGTGTAGTTATTTTTTAATACTACTTACTTTTGAAGTAATTTGAGAAAAAGGGCAATTTGAGTTGAATTGTCATGTTATAGAAAATAATTTTTATATTTAATGGATAATGATAGGGGAGCTTTTCTGAAAATAGAGAATGTTTTGAAATGAAATTTTGTTCTGTTTAGAGTAACTTTCAATATTGACCTTTAGAAAATACTATTTCTCTTTTATTTCCAGAAATAGGACATGTATTCCTCTGAGAAAACTTGGACAGCAGATTTTCATTTAATATCTTGTTGGAACAATATACAGAGACATTTCCAGTCATGAGTAAGTGTATATCTTTCATTTGAGTTATCTCAAGTGCATTTGTAGTGTTGTACTTAAAGAGAAAATGTGTTACTGGACAAATTGGAATTATGTCACTGTTTTTAGAGATTGTATAATCTGATTCTTCCCAACACCACATGCTTGTTTCTATTTGAACAAAGAGATACTTTTTGACATTTGATTTATTCTAAGAAGTTAGATGTGATGAGGAAATCTGAATAGTTTCTTGGCTGATTTAATTCTGTCATCTAGAAACTTTTTATTGACTAGCCACTGGAGAATGAATCCTTAAAAATACAAATGGGGAATATCGCTTTTGGTCATAATTAGGAGAGATTTTATTTTATGGAATGTAATCATTAGGTAGCACAAGTTAATTTATCTAAACAAAACAAAAATCTCCCTGGCAGTGCCTTTGTGGAACAAGAAACCAAGGCTATCTTGCATTTAATCAAATTTGATTGTTTTTGTCTTCTCATCTGTAAGCAAATGGTATATGTAATATTTTCTGTCCATGTCTGTCCACTTCAACTTGTGAAGTGTTTACGTTGAAAAATTTGGTGTTTACTTTGAAAGGGTGAGGAAAAAGTAAGATTTTTACCTTAACTGGGATCCAGTAGAAATTTTGAAGTCCAGATTTCTGATTGTGGAAACTTTGGGATGGAGTTTTTTATTTGCAATATAATGTTAGGGATTTTAAAATTTTTATGATTTTTTTATATTGGTTATATTTACCTTAGTATAAATTTGTGCAACTTTTCTCATCAATTTAATGAGGCATTTGGCAAATGAAGATGAAACTCTTGGTACTGTGAAATATTTGAATCTTAGTTACTAAGAAGAATATTGCAAGACATGGATTTGGATTTGCTTTTGGAGACTTTATAATGATGTGCTTTTCAGTTGGTATATGGTGAATGAACAAGTAGAGTTGCAGATTAGGAAAGAAGCATCTATTTCAGTTCATTCATGGAACTGTGTGAGAATGCCTATCTAATGTTAGCTGCCAACTAAATGAAGATGGCGATGAGTCCATGAAAATTTTAACAGGAATAGAAAACATTTTAACGTTAAAAATACATTTTTAAAAAGTGAACATTTTATTTTACCTTTTAACATTTTTAATTTTTAAATCAAAAGATTAATTTTATTTGCTGCATTTTAAATTGGTTTTTAAAAATATCTTCTAGTTCTTTTTTTATGGCTGCTTATTCTGTGACTTTTGTCTTACTGTTATTCCTTTATCTCTTCCTGGATATTTTTTTTTTTTTTTTTTTTGGTGTGTGTATTTAGAGTCTTTTTTCAGATCATTGATTATTTTGAAGTTTTGTCTGTGGTGAATATATGTCGTAATTGTTGATATTGATGTTTTTATCGTGTGTGTGTGTGTGTGTGTGTGTGTGTGTGTGTGTTTTTAAGGCACATTGTTAGATTTCATTTCTTTTTTCCTTTGTCTGTGTTTCCTTTTCTCTATTAGTGATTTTCCCCTGCTGGTCTAGCAGATTTATAGTTGTCTCTGCCTTGTTTTGGAGTTCTGGGATCAAAATTTTGTCTGTGTTGGTAAATGAGAGTCTTGGCCCCCACGGTGATGCTGGCGCCATCACAGATTTACTAAGTTAGTCAGCTGGCGTTAGGTCAGCAGCTTCCTTCCCATAGGTTGTAGCCTCAGCACAGTTAGTAGAGTCCTTTTTCACTCTGTTTCCTACTAGAGAAGGACTGCTATCTCACTGCCTGGGTTTTAGCAAAGAGCCTGGCTATTGGGCCCACTTAACATGGAATACTTACTTACAGTTATTCTAAGGGTCAAACTTCCTGCTGCTTTGGTGATTTCAACTTGTCTCACACATTATGTTCCTGTTACATTTCTGGTGGTCCATAGAGATGTTTAACACGTTTAGGGGCATAAATTTGTCATCTTAGTGATTTGTTTTTGTATTTTATCTGTGAAAATATCTGATCTTTGTGTTTGTTGTGAAGACGGGAGAGACACAGAGAATGGATAGTACCATTGGGATTTAATTACTGGTACTAATAATTAAAGCCCAAACTCTAGACTTAACATTGAAGATTCTTCTTTACAAGTCAGCTTCTGCTTAGCTCCCTAGTTCTTTGGAAACCCCCCCCCCCCATCCTATAATCCTGTACAACATCCCTTGCTAGATGAGCTCCTTGGACTTCGCTATAGCACTCTGCTTGCATTGCTCTGGTACCTGCCATGCAGCATGTTATGGGTTGTGTCTAGTTGTCCCTCCAAAGCCTCATGCAGTTGTGGGGTGACTTCTAGAGTTTGTGATTAATTCATGATCCAGTGCTGGGATTATGGATGTGAGTGATACATCTGCCCAGGGGCAGATAGTCTGAATACAATGTGGGGAA
The DNA here is from genome assembly GCF_000260255.1 of Octodon degus. Classification (NCBI taxonomy): domain Eukaryota; kingdom Metazoa; phylum Chordata; class Mammalia; order Rodentia; family Octodontidae; genus Octodon; species Octodon degus. Next base: position 2,571,794 of record NW_004524709.1, on the reverse strand, counting down.
GAGAAAGAGGCTTGCTAGATGCCACAGCTGCTGCTCCTGTCTCTGCTCTGCTGTTTTCTGCCTGCATAAACTACTGCTGTCTGCCATGTGTCACTTTGCCTTGAAGCCAGCTGTGTATAGAGTGAAACCTCCACTAATTGTGAGCTAAATAAACCTTTCCTTCCTTAATTTTGGGTATTGGGTATTTTGTCCCAGCAACAAGAGAAAAGTAACTGAGATTGTAGCATTAGCATCATCTGTTGTTTGCACTTTCTAGCCTGTATGCTTCTTGACAGTAAACACTATTTTATTCCTAGTGCTAAACACCTCTTCCAGGCACTTAGGTGCTAAATAAATACTGTACATCTTTGAGTGTTCTGTGGCAGCTATTGGGTGCATTAATATTTTTAGATGAAATTTGAGCTGAAAAGTGAGAAGAGTATGTAGAGATTAACAGGATAAAAGAATTCTAGGTAGATAGAACATACGAGAGAACTGTTACTAAGTGGTTGATTATTCTTAATTATAGAAGTGGGAAGGGGGATTGTGAGAGAGAAAACTAGAAGAGAGGAAGTCAGGCTACCTGTCATTTATAGTCCAGGAAATTTGGATTCCATCTTACAGGGCTTGTGACACTGTTAAAAGTTTTCAGTTCCATAAATGATTTAAGGTTTCATTTTGGAAAAAACTATTCTGACAAGTAGTGTTTTTGTGAGCCATAAATTTAAAAGTCTGTGTTACATAGGTAGTATTTGCTTTCCTGGTTTTTGTTCTTTGATTTTAGTTCATTTCAAACTCCTCTTGAATCATATTGAATTACATTTCTTTTTCTTGCCATTTTGATATTTTCTCTAGAAAAAGACACTGTATTTGAGTAGACTACTGTAATGATAGTGTTGGGAGTGTTACAGAGGTCTACTGTGTGCCTCATTTTCTAGGGGATTGTAAGTCTTCCGGAAAGTGGTAATTGAATATACTAGAAATCTTGTTTTTAGAAAAAAATTATGGGAGATTGAAAAAGGTTTTTTAAAAAAAGAAGAGGAATATATGCCATTAAAGTTGGGGAGAATTTCCAAACCTAGATTTGGTTAAGAATGATAGGTTAAGTAACATTTTTTTCTTCAGTATTTCCCTAGAGATAATTGTATATGTGGGTGAATTTGTGTATGCAGGATCTCCCAACTCTTTTCTAGTCATAGAATACATAGGCCATGGTCATTGTTGTTTGGTGCTTGGAATAAAAACATGCAACGTGGTGGCACTTGCTTCTGACATCTCAGGCCAGGCTGCCGTGTGTACTCAGCCACTATAAGAACAAAGGGGATCGCTTTCTTGACCTGTGTGACACAGTCTTGGGATAGTGGGTAGGTGCCCCAAATGAAGGTCCGGAGAATTTGTTAGATGCTTTGTAATATTTTTCAGCTTTTATATTAGCTGACATGTGCTCTGTCAAATTCTGAGGCCAAATACTTGTGTATTATCTGATATTATTATGATACTGAGAATTTCCTTGTGGATTAACTTTATTACAATCCACAATTTTTTTTTTAAATTTTTACTACTTAGATTGTTATTTTTTGGTATTTGTATATTTTGCATTGTTTAACTTTTTTTAACTTTTTTTTTTGTGGCTGGCTGAGCCCTCCCTAGGGGCGGGGCTGGCATGGCACATGGTACTGGGGATTGAGCTGCAGTCCCTGTCCCTGCGCTTGCCTAAGCAGGCACTTTAGATCATTGAGCTACCTCACCAACCCCAGTGTTTAACATTTATTTGATTTGTTTACTTTGTTTATCAAATGATGCCAAAGTTGAAATAAAGTTGTTATATTTACTGAAAGTATGGATATGATTTGAAACAGATGTCTTAGGTCTTTTTTTTTTTTTGGTGGGGAGGGTGTGGTACTGGGAATTGAACTCAGGACCTTGTACATGCCAGGTAGGCACTAGTGGATGTTAGAATAAGGGACGTTTTGTAAAATGCAGTATTGTACAAATGATTATTTTTTTGTGGAAAATAACTACACACTTGCTCAAAATAATTAGGAGTCATACTTAGTTTTATTTTCTAAAGTTTTAAATTGAACAAAAACTTTATTTGCTGTATCATATTTTAATTTCCACTTCAGTATTTTATTTCACTTTTTTCATGAAAGCTTTACTGTAGCTAATGACAGGTCCAAAGAGTCTTTTCTGGAAGTCAACTCTCTTCTTCTGACTTCTAATCAAGGAGTGAATTTATTATATTTGTTTGTGTTTGATCTTTCTCTTTGGCATATCTATTGGTTTTGGTTTTTTTTTTTTTGTTTTTACTTTTCTTTTTGAAGCAAGATCTCCTTGTGTAGCTCACACTGGCCTTGAGCTTGTTATGCAGCCCAGGCAGTCCTTATACTCTCAGTGATCTTCCTATTTCAGCCTCCTGAGTGCTAGGATTACAGGTGTGGACCTATATATTGGAAGTTTTTTTGGAGGTCACTTCTATATAGGAACCATCTTTCATTCAGTTGCGAAAGAGGAATGACAGTCGATAATTTTTATGGAATGTACAGTATTTAGAAGAATAAACACTAGTGTGAACTGGATTAAATTCATGCTGAAAAAGTGAAGAGCAATTTGCTATTTATTAGAATAATAATATAAATAATTGAATAGACTACTAGATCTTTCCTTAATAATGTAAGGATTCTTCTAGTCTTGGTCAGTAGAAAAATTATGCTACAAATACCAGAAGACTTTCCTAAGTAGCCCATTGAGGTACTATTTTATGGAATAGCTTTTTACTTCAGAAACTGGGCATGGTGGCACAACAATCCCAGCACTCAGGAAGCTGAGGTAGGAGGAGCACCATGAGTTTAAGATTAGTCTGGACTATACAGAGAGTTGAGGGCCAGCCTGAACTACAAGGCAAGACCCTGTGTCCCCTACCCTCACCCCACCCAGTGAAGTCAGAAATTAGGTAGAAATTAAAGAAAATTTAAATTGAATTGTATTTTAAATGATATGAATGTCACTTAATAAAAGTTTGAAAGAAATCCCTTTGTAACAAGTATCCTTTTTGTATTAAGACAATTTATGTTTTTTTTTTTTTTTTTTTTTTTTTTTTTTTTTTTTGTTTTTTGGCGGAACCAGGGATTGAACTCAGGCCCATGCACTTGCCAGGGAAGTGCTTATTCCACTGAGCCATCTCCCCGGCCCCAAGACTTAATTCATGTTTGAGAAAATTAGGACATACAACATATGGTACATGAAATTTTAGATGTTAAACATTCTCAAATTGAATAAGTAATCAATGAATTTTAATGGAGGAGAGGACTGGAAATGTTTGGAGACTTTGTGTTTGACAGTAATGAGGGGGCACCTGCAGGTCCTTACTGGGCAAGGCATAGGTAAGAGTAAACAACAGTATCTGATACACAGCCACTGTGTATAATCTATCTCAATATGCAATCATTGTTTAATATAGTTCATTATGTTAATAGTAAATATTTATAGTGAAATATACTTTGCTTCTAGCTATTTTTTTCTTTTGCTTTTAGCTGATTTGCTTTTAGCTACTTTTTTTTTTTTTTTTTTTTTTGTGGAACCAGGGATTGAACTCAGACCCTTGTGCTTGCCAGGGAAGCCCTTATTCTACTGAGCCATCTCCCCAGCCCCGCTTTTAGCTACTTTTGACTGCTGTAGGAAAATAATTTTTTGATATTGTTTGCAATTGAATATGAAATTAATATAGTATTGAAATAGAATATGAATTTCATATAGCATTTATATTTAATTAAGTCTTTTAAAATATTTTTAGGAGGTGGTTTATAGTTTTATGTCTTCTTTTGAGGTTTTCAAACTTAAAACAAGAAAAGTACAAGTAGTGTCCCATATTTCTCTTTTGCCCGAATTTCTTTATTTATTTTCCATAATTTTATTGAGGAACAAATTGCAATGAGACAGTTTCAAATCAAATTGGTAGGACAGTTTCAATAATTAACACATTGCGTACATTCTTCCTAGTGGTTAATTGCTGTACAAGATGCGGACTTGATATCCTATTTACAAACACAATTAGAACAAATCCCTCTATTCATTAAGAGAATGTAACTATATATCTATCCTAACCACTTTGAATGCACAGTTACAAAATGGACATTCATCTGTATCCCCTGCCCAAATTTTTAGTTGCATTTTTTCTCTCCCCCTCCTTTCTTCCTCTTTCCTTGTCACAGCAAGAGAGTTGATTTGTAATTAACACATTTTCTGTGCAAACTTTATTATTAAAAAAAAACATAGATTTTAGCATAAATACAAGTTAGCATAGTAGTATAAGCTTAGTAGAGTTCTAAAATTACTTTTAGTAGTTAAATTTTAAATTTTTGCTTTGCCCATTTTTTTCACTTTGCCCATTTTTCATTATAATATTGTTGCTTGAAAGCAGTATTATGTATATCTATTTTCATAGCCTTACCATTACATTTTTTCTTCTAGATCTGTTCTCTCTGTATATATACATAGTACAAACCATTGTGTACCAAATGACTTTTTCGTAATAATTTTAAGACATTCTGTTCTTAAGGGAACTTTTAAAATTTTAAGTGAGCCTTCCAGTGCAGCGTCCCCACACCTGGGCTGGAGCGAGTGTTGTTGCTATCTAGCCACATTGTGTGCGCAGCCAACTCCCCCCCCCCCAACTTTCTTCATGTGCGGCTGTGAAAACTGGACCAAGATCATGTAGAAGCCTTGGAGCTCTAAAATTTATGGTGAAGTCAGTGAGAAAACTTTCAGTTAGATTTTGCCTTAGAGGAGAACACCTGTTGGATAAAAACAAGGTGTATCCTTAATGAGTTAGAGAAGACAGTTTTCAGGGTACTGAGGTCTACCTGGGTTGCCCTTGGTCACTTTCAGAAGTACCATTGTTCCAAGTGCAGGTACATATTTGCTGGTTTATTCTTTTGGCAACCAGAGTTCAGAGGAGAGTATTTCAAGTTAGTACTCTCAAGTAATCAGCTCATTGTTTCAATTAATTTTACAAAATAGATTCTTTTTACAACTCTTTACTTGAATCTGTGTTATTAGAACTGATGTACTGGTTGGGAAAAACTCAATCTCCTTTACATTAACTTCTCTAAAACTGGATTTCTATATGCAAAGATTAGGCATATGACTTCTATTAGTTCTCACTTACCAAAAGACAGTCAAAAGTACAGCTTAGTAAGTGGTAATTGTCTTATGGTGTGTAAGAATAAAGAAATCTAGGGCTTTTAAAAATAATATAGAGGGCTGGCCAAATAGCTCAGTGGATTAAAGTACCTGAAAGCAGGCACAGGGACCAGAGGTTCAATCCCTGGGCCTGCCATGCTGGCCCTGCCTCTGGGGTGTGCTGAGATGACCGTTGGAAGAGAGTATACAATGTGTTAATTATTGGACCTGTCCTACCAGTTTGAAACTGTCTCATTGCTCTTTGTCTCTCAATAAAATTATGGAAAAAAAAAAAAGAAAAATATTGGTCTTGGTGGTGGAGGTAACTTGGAAGCTATATGAAAGAGGATTTTCTTTTCTTTTTTTTTTTTTAAAGTCAACCTTCAACTTTGAGTGGGAGTTTTGTACTTATATGTACTGTACTTACATGTTTAGGAATTTTGCACAGGCTAGGAAAATCTCCCATATTTCCTGGATACCCAAACTGACTCTGTTTAAAGGAATTTGGTTCCCAAATGATTCAATAGTAGAAATATCTCTGTACTTAAAACAGCAAAAGCTGCTTAATAATGTGTGATTTGTATTATAAAAATGGAGTTACATTTTATTTTCCCCTAAAATGTGGTTTAAAAGTTGTTCAGTCATTAGAAAATCTTACTCTAACTGAAAAGCTGTACTTTTTCAGCCCAGTGCCGAGACACATTCTGGGAAATACATACTTATTTCTACAGTCACAAAGCTTGCCTTCTTATTCTTTTCTTTCTTAGTTTTTCCTTGGGAAAATGTAATGTGGGTTTGTTGTCAGCAAGTAAAATTCTAATATCTACCTCCTCATCAACTGGTCCAGTTCTATTTTTTGGTAGGCTCAAATTTGCTTAACATGTTTATTTTAAAATTAAATTTCTAGAAAATATATATCTCTTCCTTTACTTTTGAATCATTTGAGAGTAGGTTGTATATATCATGCTTCTTTATCCAATTTGTACTTCAGTAAGTGGTTTAAAGAATAAGGACATTCTCTTGTATGACACAGAGAAATAATACATAGGTTAAATTC
>NW_004524709.1:2556229-2565477 GCF_000260255.1 Octodon degus | reverse complement strand
TTTTTTCCCCCCAATGTTTTTCCAACAATGTCCTTTAAAACATTTTCCTCTTCAAGTAAAGAACCTGGCCCAGTGTTATTTATAGTTGTCAAGTCTCTTCCAATCTGGAGCATTTTCTCAGATCTTCTTTATCGTTCATAATATTGAAGAGTAGAGACTGCTTTTTTTCATAGACTGTCCCTCAGTTGAGTGTTCTCTAACAGTTCTTCTGTGGTGGGTTTAGGGCATTTTATCAGGAAGCTTGCCTCGAAGAGGAAGGAAAACTGCTTGGTGATCTCTAGATTTTCTTTTTGATTAGATCTTTCTTCTGCTTTAATTGAAATAAGATGTAAACCTTGTATATATCACTTGCAGAATTTATTATTCTGCTTTACTGCTCTTTGATTTATTTTATTTTTTATTTTTATTTTTGGCAGAACTGGGGATTGAACTCAGCCCCTTGTGCTTGCCAGGCAAGCAATTATTCTACTGAGCAATCTCCCTAGTCCAGAGCTATCTCCCCAGCCCTGCTTTTTGATTTTAGTACAAAAGCTTGAGAAAAATGGCAGCAAAATATTTCTAGAATATGATATACCTTGAAAGGAAACGTGGTTTTTATTGCGAGATTACTTTTAGCAGAATTTCTACTTTGAATTATGTTGTCAGAAATCACACGTGGTCTAAGTGTCTGCTTGGCAAGTACAAGGACTAGGGCACCATCCCTGATACCACATGCCATACTGCCTTGCCCGCCACCGAAACCAGGCATAGTGGTGCAAGCCTGTAATTCCAGTGCTGGGGAGGCTGAGACAGGAGGAGATCACTATGAGTCTGAGCTGTGTAGTGAGACCCTGTACCAAATAAATAAGTAAAAGATTTTTTAAAAAACCTCAGGATGCTATTGAACAAAATATGAAGGTAAAAAATATAGCAATGTTGAATATAATTGTTTTATAATAATAAAATACTTGCAACTATTAATAGTAAATAGATTACATCACTAAAGATTAGCCTTTCTCTTACCCTCCTGCTTCTTTGTCTTTGTCTTGATAAGTTTTCTTCAGCCAGAAATAAAATAAAGGCATCAAGACTCTGATTCTCATTAAATTTTAGCAATTTCTAGATCATATATTTTAATGTAAAATGTCAGAATATTCACCATCTGTAGGCATGATCTAAAAGTTTAACTATTGCAAGGTACAGTAAAAGCTAGAAAATTAACTTGGAAAATTCTGAAACATAAATTCAAGTTCAGAAAACTTTGAGACATATAATACTAAACTATAATTTATTATAATACTTGAGTCATGATATTTGAGTCTGATTTTAGAACATTTAATTTTTTTTTTTTTTTTAATTTTAGTACAGGGTCTATGGGGTCTCACTGCATAGATCTGACTCATAGTGATCCTCCTGTTCACAGCCTCCCAAGAGCTGGGATTACAGGCAAGCAACACCACGCCTAGTCTCAATTACCATCTCAGCAGGCCATGGGGGTGGGGCCAGCACAGCATGCTAGGGATTGAACATCAGCCACTGCGTGTGTCTAAGCAGGCGCTTTAGTCTGCTGAGCTATTGGGCTGGCCTATTTTAGAATATTTTAAAGAAAAAAATTATGATTTTGAATAATGATGGTTATATGTTAGTATAAATAGATATTTAAAGATTCCTCTGTACATTTACTGCTGCTATATTGATCTTTGACGATACAGTTGAAAACATGATAGACATAGCCCATAGCCTTGTAGAGCACTGATCTAACAGATAAGACAGATCCTTGGTAAGTAGCATGATATTATTAATGCAGAAAGGGAAATTCATGAGTGTCCAGGAGCAAGGAAACCTAACTGTTGGGAGGTCAGGAAGACCACTTGCTGAAATCTTATTCTACCTTGAGAACTGATCAGATGCAGATAAGGAGGAATAGTGCTCTAAATAGATGGAACCTCAAATAACTGGTGTTTGGAGGTTGAGATTAAGATTAGGAGGTAAGGGAAAAGCTAATACTGGTAGAAGCAGGTGTATTGGAGGCTATTTTTGTAAATTTAGATGCAAAGTACTCCCCACTAATGCTTGTATTTGTATTTTGTGTATTCTGTTTTCATCATCTTCCTCCGTACCCTTTTATTGTTATTTTAAAAGGCATAGCATAACATTAAAACAAATACATTTTGAAAATGGAGAAAAAGGTCATTGGTAACTCCACTCTGTTAAAGGAGTCATGTTATTACTTTCATTTGACCTTTCAATGTTGTCTAAATATGTGTTTTTATGTAATCACAGTATATATGGACTTTTATATTTGTATTTCTTGTATTAATTGTATTTAATTATATTTCTATAATTGTTTTTATAATTAGAATTTATTGTTTTCAGCCCTTGAGAAAAGTTTCTAGACAGGTCTCACCAAGGTGCCCAGGTTGCGGCTCACCTGTGACCTCCTGCCTCAGCCTCCATAGCCAGGATCCAGCTCAGGAGGGAGTGTCACCACAGGAAACTTCGCAATAAAGATTTTTCACTTGAGCAGGCCTCATGTCCTTACTTAGAAATCCCATTGTATGGGGCTGGGGAGACAACTCAGCAGCCTAAGCACCTGCCCAGTAAGCTCAAGGACGTGGTTTCAGTCCTTGGCACCAAATGTTGCGCTGGCCCAAGAATCCCAGGTGTTCTGTGCTGGCCACCAAAACCAGATGTGGTGCACACCTGTAATCCCAGCACTGGAGAGGCTGAGATAGGAGGAAGAATCTACGAATTCAAGCATGTAGTGAGATCCTATACCAAATAATTTTTTTGTGTGAAAAAAAAAGAATTTATAATTATTACATTAAAGTTGTTATTTATGTATCATAATTTAAGTATTTCTTTATTTTCTGGTCACTTAGAATGGTTCATTTAAAAATGTTTATAAAATGAATATTTAATGAATTTATGGCTTTTCCTTTAAATTATTTCTTCATGCAAGATTTATAGCATTGACTTTTTCCCCCATACCTTTTACCTTTTCAGATTGCAGTTGTTTGTCATTATTCTGGTAATTGATATACAAGGATATCAGTTTCACCAGGTCTAATCTATTAGGCTCAAAATGGCGTTACAAAGTTGCTTTCAGTTGCATTATGATTTTTAGGCTGGACACATTTTAAAAATTTTGATAAAATGTACGTAGCACATAATTTATTGTCTTAACCATTTTTAAGTGTATAGTAGTGCTATTACATTCATATTGTTGTGCAATCTGCATTTTTTTTTTTTTTTTAATCTTGCAAACTGTGACTCTGTATCCATTATATGCTTCCCATTTCTCCTCCTCCTATCGTCTAGTTACTTTTAGTGCTTGGTAAAATTGCAATCAAAAGTCACTATAAGATTTATAGTGACTCTTCAAGGTTTATCATGAAGCTTGTGTTGGAATCTTACTTTTAGAGGCTAAGGAGTGTTCCATTGTATGTATGCACTACTATTTTTCTGTGTTCATCTATCTGTGGACCTTTGGATTGTTTCCACGTTTTGACTCTTGGGAAAAATGTTGCTATAAATGTGGGTGGTGTGGGTACTTTTTTCTTGCCTGGACAAAATACCTGACTCCTGTAAGTTGAAGGAGGAGTGGTTTACTTCGACTCATAATTTGTAGAAGTTTTAGCTCACAGTTGGCTGGTTCCAAGGCAGGCAGGGAGCCACGAGGCATGAAGGAAGTAGGGAGGATATGCACCTCAGTGACCCTCACCTCTTTTTTTTTCTCACCTCTTTTCATCAGGCTATTTATACCTCTCAACATCACCCTCAGCTTTTATAAACCCACTGTGGGCTAATCCACTGATGAGTATCATTCACCCATGATTCAGTCTCCTAAAAGTTCCTACTTATGAGCCCATGAGGCTTTGGGGGGACATCTAAATTTAAACCATTACAAATAGACACATAGAGACCCTGCTGCCAATTCTTTTTGTCTATTTCCAGAAGTAGAATCTTTGGATCATATGCTAGTACAGTTTTTAATTTTGTGAAGAATTGACGTTAAGTTTTTTATAGTGGCAGCAACAATTTACATTATACAAGGGTTCCATTTTCTCCACATCCTTGCCAGTGTTTTTTTGTTTTTGCTAGCAATCATACTAGTGAGTGGCACCTCTTGTTAAACAGGATAACTCACTATTGATCACTGTTTACATTTTATTTTATAACATATACTTCTACAATAGTGTTTCCTTCCAAAATTATTGAAAAGTCATAAAATTTAACTTTGGGTGCTGTGTTTGTATCTCCAGAAATTTATTATGAAACATATTTATTGAGACTATTTTCTTTTGAGACATCAGTATTTTGTAATGGTCAGTGGAGAGGTAACGGACAGTTCCTGGAAAAGGCTGAGTAGTGAAAGGTTTTAGAAAGCAGGGAGATGAATGGAAGTTTAAGTACCAGAGATTAATTTTGGTGGGTGTACTGTTCTGTCAAGGACTCTGCTGGAGGTCTTCTCTCCCTAGGGGAATTAACATATTAAGGTGATTACGGATTTCAAATTGGGTGAACTGCAGATATCTCTTTGAATGTTACAGGGCGTTTTGTGTTTGTATATACAAGCAGTTTTACCAAAGTTTATAGAAATACTTTTGTCTCTATAGTTAACATGTTTCTATGTATGTGAATATTTGATCTTAAGCTCTGTTTTATTTTGAATTATTATTCTAACACTATAAGCATAGACCTAAATGCTTTTTAATGAATTTTAAAAGGAATGGATTTTAAGTTTTAATGGATTTTAAAAGGAATACTAATATACTTTGTTTAAATTAGTATGGGCTCAGATTGCTGTGAATCCTGTTTTGAGTTATTGATTTTGAAAATATGGTCTCACTTAAAATTCTTCATTATCAAAAATCCACTTTTCCTTCTGTGTTTATATGTTTCTTTGCATGTCTTTGAAAAGTCAAAAGAAAGGTCAGTTCTACACTAAGGGAAACTGCACTTAAAAATTCAAAGTGTATTAACTTATAAATTGAAAACTACTGAATTATACTGTATGGTGTAAAGCCTAATTTAATTCATGCTACTTTTCCAATGCAAGGTACATTCTCTGCCCATTTAATACACTTAAGTAGTTATCTCAATTTAATTTTGTATTTATTTAGTTAATATCAAATTCTCTTATAGAACACCAGGTTGATGACCCTACAGTATGGCGGTAGAATGGGACTGCTTACATACTAGGTGCTTAGGAAATCTTTTATGAATGAACAAAATTTTAGTTTGTTTAAAATGCACTTATGATATACAGCCACTACATTAAAAAATTGTAACATTGTGAAGATAAATTGGGATATTTTTATTTCCCATATTTATAAAACTTGCTTTGCACATATTTATGACAGTTTCTACTGATCTATGAAGTCAATGGAAAGTTTCTTGTCTACTTTTTTTAAAGCAAAATGAATTGCCTTTTGACAAAACCTTTTTAGAGACAAATTTTCAAAGAATTGCTAATTACATTAATAGTTACTTTTATTCATAAGCAGTCACTGTCATGTAATCTGAGGGTATGTGAGAGAAGGACAGTTTTGTCACTTACAAACACATATTCTGTGGCTGTTTCCACATCTAATAATTTCAGGATGTTTTACTGGCATACCTTTCCTTTTTTTAAATGAAGTAAACTATTTAATGAAAGAAAAACCTGTGTTGATTAGCTTTTGACAATGTTAATTTTTGAATGAATTGCTACACTTGGTTATAAGAACATAATTAGAGTTAACAACTAAATACTGTTTGGACAGAAAATATTGAAAAATATTCAAAGATTCTGTGCTTTAGAGTCAACGTGATGTATTTTACATTGTTGAGTTTGTGTCTGAAATTAAAGTGGAATGGCAAAGAAATGAAATACATTAATTGATCTAATAAGCTGAAAGGAGAGACTAGTTGGAAATGGGTCTTTAATATTCACTAATGTCTTTGTTTGCGGGCCATTTGTCATCTTGAATATTTACAGATTTTTTTGTCAAAGGAAATGAAATGCAGTCTCACATATTTTTCTTTCTCATTTATCTGCATTTTCTGAAAAAGAAAGTAAAAGGAAAAGAAAAGTAACAGTAGTTTAATTCTAAAGTGTACTTCCAGGAAAGCAAAAAATAAGTTTAAAAGTCTGAATTATTGCCAAGAATGAGCAGATTCTGGGATCACAGAGTACTCATGTGATCAAAACAATTTACAGACAGAGCACAATGGAAATACCCTTATCTGTGTTCATTTCATTAAAAAAAATGATAAAATTTTTGGATTTATCCTTACAGTATTGCTGATGAAGTACAGAATTATAGGCTTTGACAAATCCACAGCATCATTTATCTGCCATTACAGTGTCATACAGAATAGTTTCACTGCCCCCAGAATCTCATATGGTTATCTTATTTATCCGTTATTCCTCTCCGAAGCCACTGGCAACCACTGATTGTTTGCCATCCCTAAAGTGTTGACTTTTTGTAAAATGTCATGTGGTTGGAATCAAACAGTATGTTCCCTTTTTAGAGTTATTTCATTTAACAATATACAGGTAAGGTCCCTCCATGTCTTTTTGTGGTTTGAAAGCTAGTCCATATCCTTTTTATTGCTGAATAATATTCCATTATGCAACATCTTTGGTTGATTCTGTCGTAGCTTTTGGCAACTTCAAATCTTCTGAATATTCATGTACAGGTATTTTTTGTGGGTGTAAGTTTTCAGCCCATATGGGTAAATAGCAAAGAGACTGCTGGATCATATGACAAGAATTTGATTAGTTTTATAAGAAATTGCCAGTCTTCCAAAGTTGTCATACCATTTTTTATTCTCAGCAAGAAATGAGTTTTTGATGCTGTATATTTTTGCTAGCATTTGGTATCACCATAATTTTGGTTTTGGTTATTTTAATAGTTACATAGAAGCATCTCGTTTCAATTTGCATCTTCCTGTTGGCATATTACATGGAATATCTTTTTATCTTATTTGCTATGCTTTTTTGCTGTTTAGTGAGGTGATGGGGAGTTTTAAAACAATAAGATAAATTGCTTTTTTAAAGGAATAATAATAGAACACTAAGTAGTATTCAATGTAGAAAATATAGTAAAAAGAATATAGTAAATATTCCTATGTAGTTTCACTATTTGGAGGAAAAAAAATCATTGCTGACATTTTACTGTTTTTTCCTGTGCGCCTCTCCCACCTCCATATAAGTCCAATCTGTGTGTGTTTGTGTATGAATGGAGAAATTGTGATATTTTGTGCTTTTCCAGTTTACTTATTCATAGATAGCTTTTCCTATGTAATTTTTCTTGAATATTGATTCTTACCATTGGCCAAAGGTCAGTGTCACTTGGGGGTGCTTATTGTATTTGGAGTAAGTCCAGCTTGTATCCTAGGACATTGAATTCAGAATCCCTGTGGTGGGCCTAAACATGAGTACTTTTTGAAGCCCCCCCAGGTGATTTCAGTGTGCACTGACAATTGAGAACCACTGTTTTAGCATAAAATGCTTTCAGTTGCATCTAGTATTCCGTTATATCTGCGCACTGAAATTTTATTAACTTGTATTGTTGTATACTTATATTATTTCTGCCAAAGTGGTGATATTTTTTCTATTAGCAAGTTTTAACAATTCTATTTATATTAAATTATTTTAAAATAGCAATTAATGAGCTAAGAGCTGCAAATGTCACTCAAGGTAAAATCATTGTCCAGGAGGACACGGTCTATGGCAGAATTTCTTAGCTCATCACTGTTGACTTTTTTGGCCAGATAATTGTTGAGGGTAAGAGGGTTGTCTTGTGAATTGTAGGGTGTTAAGTGTTCTTGATTCTTACTCACTAGGTCTTAGTAATTCCCCTACCCCTAGAAATGACAGCAAAAAGTGTCTCTAAACTTTTCCAAATGCCCTGGAATTGGGTAACCCTTCCTTTCATTGGTATAGTATAGTGATCTGCAAACTACAGTTTGTGAGTAATATTTGGACACACATTGTATATTCTCTATGGCCAGTACAATAGCAGAATAGAGTAGTAAAAACAGAGACACTATAGTCCACAAAATAGAAAACATTCTACCTAACTTTTCCCAGAAAGTTTACAGACCCCTGACCTAGTAGTACATGGTAAAGTTCAAGTTCATTGAGGTAAGTGTTCTGAAAGACTCTGATATATATATGATGTACATAGGAGGAGAAAGGGAACAACTAATGAATGCCCTGAGAAAATTGAGAAGACTTCTAAGGAGATGACAGAAAGTGATCTTGAAAGTCTGAGTAAAACTGGGGGAATTCCTGAAGGCAAATGCCTTGGTATGTATGAAGACAATGTTATTATATTCAGGAGATGAGGAATATACCCTGTGTTTACTTGATACAGCTGCAGTAGTACTTGCTCCCGCAAGTTCCCGAAGGAACTTTAGGAAAAATATCTGCACTGATAGATTGGGACTAAATTATAAGTGAAGGTTAGGTACTTTGACTTACTCTGCACATGGGAAGATGGGACAGTGATCAGTTTGTGGTTTAAAAACCTTTTCCAAATGACACTCTTAACATTGTTTTCTCTTGCTGTTTCCTTCATTCTCAGTTGGAAACTAGGTTTATCATTACTGGGCTATCACTCTTAGAATCGGTCAATGTCTTTTTGCAGCAAGGTCTCTGCACAGTTCAGGCTAGCCTTGAGCTCATTTTGTAGCCCAAGCTGGTCTGGAACTCGCATGCATTTGCCACCATATCCGGTTTCATGCTTAAGATGTTTAATATACCTTTCCCCCCTTTCTCATTGTGCTAGTGAATTTTTAAAAAGTACCATAGCTGCAGGATGTGGAGGGGGGAATGCTCTGATTTATAGTGTTTACTAATTCCTTGGTAGAGAAATACCTACTGTGGTCATTTCAAGTCACCAGTGGTTGAAAAAAAAAGCTTGTAAATTTCTCAACATTATAAAAAATTGCCTCCTGTACACTGTTGCGTATCAGCTCTACTACATCACCGTGTATATCTCTCAGTTTTGTAAAATAAGGACACCTGATGCCTCGTGTTTCTAGATGGACGTACAGTTTTTCATTTTGAGTTTCAATTCTGTAGTTATAGAGGGTGATATTTTGGTATGTTTATAAATATTGCTTTGATATGTTTTTAAATACTGACTTTAAAGTGAAACTGTTGTAGCATTCTTCTAAATTAGAAATAGAGAGACCCAGTCCTAGCCCAGGTCCGGTGAGTGTGTGGAGTGCTTCCTGCTACCCTGCGCAGGCGGGACCAGTCCCAGCCCAGG
>NW_004524709.1:2522173-2552999 GCF_000260255.1 Octodon degus | reverse complement strand
CAGTGTATTATTTGTTGAAACTGTACTTCCGATTTGATTTGAAACTGTCTCATTGCTATATGTTTATCAATAAAACTGTAGAAAAAAAAATAAATTAGAAATAGATGGAAATTTTCCTAGCTAGATAGAGCATCTATAAAAGCTTTAGCAAGCAAAATCTTACATTGAATGATGTTGAAAGAAGCTATTAAAAAATTAGACTTGCTTGTTTTAGAACTTATATTTATTTATTTTTTTTTTTAATTTTTTATTTATTTGAGAGAGAGAGAGAGAGAGAGAGAGTGTGTGTGTGTGTGGTGTGTGTGTGTGGCCAGCTCAGCCCACCAGGGGGCGAGGCTGGCTGGCATGTGGTGCTGGGGGATTGAACCGCGGTCCCCGATGCTTTAGCTAAGCTTGTTCTAAGTAGGTGCTTTAGACCACTGAGCCATCTCTCCAGCCCCTAGAACTTATATTTAAACTTGGATTGGTGGCCTAGTCAAGAATGAAACAGTTAACAGAGGCAGAAGAATTAGAAAGGGGAAGTTAATTGTTCCATAATTACTGATCCTATAATTATTTATGTAGAGAAAACAAAAATAATTTGTCAATACATTATTAAAAATAAAGTTAACCATGTTGTTACATTTAAAATTGATATACAGAAATCATTTCCATAGTAACATAGCCAAGTAAGCAATCAGTTAAGGAAACTTCATCTTAAATTGTATCAGAAAAAATATAAAAATAAATCTAATGAAAGGTATTTAGAAACTCTGAAAAAACCCCATAAAACTTTGAAGAGAAATATAAAGAAAACCTTAAAGTGGAGAAATATGCCAAGTTTTTAGAAAGGAGGACTTTGTATCATAGAAATATTCCTCCATGGTTGATCTATATGGACCAGTGAAGTTCAAATCATAATATCAGCAAGGTTTTCCATAGGATATATTGGATGATTCTAAATTTTATCAGAAGGGATGGAAAGATAGTCAAAAATAGTAGGACACTTCTAAATAGTATCAGAAAGATGTTTTTGTGTCAGCTTTAGTATTCAGTTATAGTCAAATTGACTAAGGGAATGTAATGTACATAGTATTTCAGAATACAAATGTGATAGAACTTGCCTTATAGTATTTATCTCATTCTTTCAGATTACCATTTTGTGTGATGTATACATAAATACTTCTACATGTATATTCTTTGTAAATAAACATATGTATCTGTAAAGAATCAAAATTTAACTCTTTTTTGAGAGGGGCTGAGATAGGATCTCTCTGTGTATCCCAGACTGGCCTTGAACTTGCAGCAGTCCTTTTGCCTCAATCTCCTGACTGCTGGGATTATAGGACTGTGCTTTAAAAAAAAAAAAAAAAAAAAAAAAAGTGCTGCCATGCCCAGCTCAGAATTTTAACTTTTATTTTGAAGTAATTTTCGACTTAGGAAAATGTTCCAAGAATAGAATAGACACTTCTCTTATACTTTCAAACCCAGATTACCCACATAATTACATTATTTTAATATGATTTACTATTCATAAAAACATTCATTGTTTTTCTTTTCTGAACATTTAAAGTATATACCATAAAACTGAGACCATTTTGTTATATAACTATGGCACAGTGGTCATAGGAAACTAACATTGATCATTTATAGCTTGTATTCACTTTTCACCAATTGTTCTCCAAGGTCCTATGTTTTCCTTTGACCCTTTCTCACCCCCTATCTAATCTGGGGTCCTGTATTCCATATAGGTATTCTGGTCCTTTGTTCTCCTGTAATCTGTGGCTTTCCTTCAGTCTCTTTGCCTTTAAGGGTCCTGACATTTTACTTAGTACTATGCAAGTTGTGCTTGAAGCAGGAGGATTGCAAATTTCAGTGCAGTCTGGGCACTTAATGACTTAGTTTAATTTGAGACCCTGTCTCAAAATAACAAAGGGAAGAAAGGGGAAAGAAGAGCTGGAAAGCTAGCTCAGTGTAAAGGCCCAGTGTTCAGTCCCTCTGTGTGTGTGTGTGGGTGTGTGTATGTGTGTGTGTTTGTGCATGTGTGTGTGGGGCTCAGTTTGTGCTGCTTAGGTTTTTTTTTATATATATTTTTTTTTATTTTTCAGGGAAGGGTCTACAGGGTGTTCAGGGTCTCACTACTAAATCGATCTCAGTGATCAGCCTGTTTACAGCCTCCCAAGAGCTGAGATTTCAGGCGTTCATCACCATGCCCAGTCTCAATTGCCTTCTCAGTGTACCACAGGGGCAGGGCCGGCACGGCAGGCCCAGAGATTGAAACCCCAGCCCCTGAGCCTACTTGCAGGTGCTTTAATCTGCTGAGCTATTTGGCCAGCCCTTGTGTGTGCAGCTTAGTTGTATGGGGTAAAATAATTTTACTAATACTTTGTATGATAGAAAAATGAGGACAAAAAATGAGAGACTGAGAGAAACAAGAAAAAACTGTTGCTTAGTAGAAACTAGGATTTGATAGCAGTGAAGTAGTATGTTCAGAATGATTGCTATGTGGTTTTTGTTTCCAAAGCCAATATTAATACCAGTGAGACAGGGATGATGTAGTATAACTGAAGTTTGCAGAGAATGAATTGAGATCTCTTCTTCACTGGCCAGATGTAGAGGATAGGGTTGATTGAAGGATTATGTCCTGCATATTCTCTTCTTTGCATGGAAAGAGCACAAAGAACACTGCTAGAAAGCAAAGCTAACAGAAGGATAGCTTTCAGGATAGGAGGTAGGTCAGAGGTAGAGTCCTTGCTTAGGCCCAAGGCCCTGGATTCGAGCCCCACTCTCTTAACTCCCAAAAGAAAGTTACCTTTCAAAAACAGTACCTTTAAATTTTTTTTCCAGAAGAGAGAATTTCCCAGGAGCTAGAAAAATGTCAAGATAAAGACAGTAAGTATTTAATATCTATTACAATTTCTAAAGCTGAGTATGATGACACACACCTGTAATCCTAGGACTTGGGAGGCTGAGGCTGAAGGATCTCTTGATTTGGAAGCCAGTCTGGACTACGAAGTGAATTCAAGGCCAACCTGGGTAACAAAGTAAAGACCCTCTCTCAAAAAAGCAAAAACCAACAAGTTCTGAACTGCTTTAGGAAATGGCGTGAAGGCTAAAAAGATTGAGGAAACTTGAATTAAGGTGTGGGATGTATTTGTCTATATCCAGTTTTCAAAAGCATTTGTTAAAGATCACAGTTTAGTTTTAAGGTTTGAAATTCGGTCTTTGACCTATCTGAACTCTTAATTTGCCATGTAGAATGCTGTCAATTAAAGATAATAAGTAGTTGGGCTCGGCCTCACTTGTCCTTCTTTTACAAGTATTTTCTTGGCGTCGTGGATTTGTTTGCAGCACTCATCTCTTAAATTAACACCCATATGGTGAATACATTATGAGTGGATATATATGAACATGTAACACCTCTTCTCTAAAGAGCTGAAAACTTCACCCTGAATTTTAGAACTATAGAGGCATCTTGGTGATAGAGCAAGCATAACATTATTTTATGTCTTTTTTAATAAATATTTATTTTATGGCAGAAAAAGATTCCTTTAGGAGAGCAAATACTATTTAGTTTTTTTTTTTTCTATCCACTGCTGATAGATACTGAGATTATTTCCAGTTTAATATTTTTGATACTATTGTTAGCATATGGTTATTGTACCAAAGGTTTATGTATTTTCTGTGAAGCTGGTACATACACATAATAGATCTTAAGTTCTTTTTTTTTGTATTTTTAGGCAAGGGTCTACAGGGTGTTCATAGCTCACTACTAGATCCCACTCGTAGTGATCCGCCTGTTTACAGCCTCTCAAGAGTGGGATTGTGGGCATGTACCACTATTTTATGTCTAACCTTGGTTGATTTCTGTACCTCAGTTGTCCAATTGAGAAATGGGAAAACAAATAAGACTTGTCTGAAGGTAAAAGAACCCCCTCCCTCCCTCCCTCCTCTTTCTTTCTTGTATTTTGTGCAGGATCTCACTACGCAGCTTGGACTCATAGTGATCCTCCTGTTTTCAAACCTCCCAGTTCTGGGATTACAGGCATGTGCCACCTTTCCTGGACTTGGTTGCCGGCTCAGTGCACCTGGGTTTGAGGCCAGCCGGCATGTGCTGCCAAGGATGGAATCCTGGTCCCTGTGCTTGCCTAAGCAGGCACTTAGTCCACTGAGCTGTTTCACCAGCCCTAGGAACTGCCTTTAATTTGTTCTGGGATCCATTATTTTTCGATATTTTAAAAATGTAAAAGTAGTAAGTGGAAATGAAAGAAAAATAGGAAAGTTGGTGACTCTGTAAAGGGGAAAAGGTTTTGCTGGAGAATAACTCAGTAAACATAACGTTTAACCAAGTTAACCTGAGTACCACTTATGTCTAGTTAACTATAGATTTTCTTTGAGAAGGCTGGTAAGTGATATATATCTATATATCTATATATCATGCAACGAAGGTATTAAATGTCTGATTGGTGTAACTCTACTGTAAAAACCATATGAAAAGCACTTGTTAAGTTTTTTAAAAATTTACTGGTCCATTCTTTTGGCATTAAGACCAGTAGTTTTACACAAACTACTTTTCAAATTTTTAGTGTGCCTGTGGATGTAGCACCTGTTCCTGTCCTGAGATGTCAAGGGGCGTGTGTGAGGAGGACGATGAGGAATTTATAGGTTGTTTTTGAGGTACCATATCTTTATGCAAATTTGAGAGCTTGGAGTTAGCAAGATAGATTTTTATTTTTACCCACATTTTCTGTTTCAAATATGAGGTTTTTGAGAAACTGTAAAAAAGTATTAAGGCTTTTGACAGTGCAGGGTATTTTGGTTTCTATTTAAAAATTTGCACGTAGCGTCTGTGATCCCCTATATGAGAATTTATAGCATAGCGCTTCATTCTTTTCTGTTCTGTTGTAGCTTTTGTGAGACAGTGTTTTTAATGTGCTCAATAATTTACAGAAGATTACTCATGTTGTGTTTTATTAGCAGTTAATGTTTTGCAAAGTAACATATTTTGGACTTGGAGGATGAGTTTTTCAAATGTGCTGAAATGACTTTGAATCCATCATTTCAAGAAGATAGAACCTGTCATTTTGTTGCTGCTTGCTAACTGTTTCTGAGCCTTCATGGATAGCTAAGCAAAGCATACGCTTCTCTGAAGTTGAACTGTGTTCTTGCCTGAGGTTTCAGAAAGCTGAAGTGCCATAAGCCTAGATGATGAAACCTGTTGGAGCTCTGTGGGAACAGCTGGAGTCTTTGGCTTGTTAACTAGCAATGATTCAAGTCTTGCAGATTGTAAAGGAGCTGGTGACACCCTCAAGGCAAAGAGCAGCTACAGCGAAGGAAGGTAGGGACGTCAGGAGAATGAACAATCTGAGCACTTGAAGGCACTAGAGATTTTGATAATTATTGACCTAAGGAACAGCTACATAAAAGGAATTTTGAGATTTCACATATGCTTTCGTATTTTTGATTTATTATGGTATCTGCAAATAATCAGATAACAGCATAATTACTATTGTGGCTAATCCTGTTTTTAAACCAAAAATTAGAAGGTTATTATTGTATTAAAAGGTACAGAGGGTAAGGGGAGGTAGTGGCATTGCTGCTGCAACGGTATTTTTTCTTACAGATATCTTCTTGCATTATATATTTTGGTGGTAATGGAGTAATATCCAGAATGCTTTTTTAATTTTAAAATACAAATAACCATGGCAGAAACAAGAAGGGAACAAGCTAGGATTCTCGGGGCAGAACAGCTAAATGGTCATTATTTGTGTGCCTAACTGATAAAATAATAGTAATAAATAAGAATTTAGCCAGTGAGTACTAGACTTTTTTGCCCTTTTTTTTTTGGTGAATAATTACTTTCTTTTGCTTATGAATCAATGCTGTTTTCATTAAAATAATTCTGTATTGGTAGCATGTATCTAGGATATGCTAAAATACATTAATGGTTTTAAAAATTACATGTCTAACCGATTACAAAATGAGCTAGTCTAGATATTTCTTTGAAGGAATCCTGGCATATTTTGCTTTTTAAACATTTGAAACGGTAAGTCTCTAAAATGATGATTGGGAATTGCAATTGAAGAAACACAGGCCATCAACTGATGTGATAATAGTGGCAATTTTATTGATTTAATCTGTGGTTTAAAATCAGCCTGTTGATAAATTTATGTATCAGCCTTTTATATGTAAACATGTAACCTTTTGTATGTAAACGTTCTGTATTAAAGCAGTCTGTCTATAAAATATGAATGCTGGAAGTATATCTCAGATGTTATAAATGTAGCTTAAGTTTTTAACATGACTTAATCAGTATTTTAAAGTGAAGCTTATGAAAGCCCTTACATTATATGTAAAGTGATTTAGGGCGATGGTTTGAAATAACTAATAAACGGTGTGGTTGATCATAAATAGGATAGTAGAACTAAAAGAAGCCTTGGAAACCTGGATTAATCCTTTCATTTTGTGGAAAACATACTATTTAAATGATTGAACAAAAATATATCTCAAAAAGCAGAGAAACTATCATTGCTTACCTTTGTGATTATTCAGGTTACTTTATCGTTATCTACCTCCTGTTTTTTTTACTTTATTTCTCTTTTTCTGAAACAGACTACATTTTGCTTCCTGACTCAGAATAGAACAATTGTAATAATTAGACATTTTTTAAAAAGCTTACTACTTTATTATTTCAGGGGAATAGAAATTACTTTATCCCAAACTCTCAAAATGTCAGATTGGGATAGTTTGACCTTTAAGGAGTCTGAATATTTTTATGGTAATGTTTCTTTTAGTTCTTAAATTTTCAGTCACAGATGGGTTATGTGAAATCTGCTCAGGTTATTCAGAATGTGCACAGGGAAAATAACAGTATTTTCATTGTCTTAATGTGTGTGTTTGTGAGTGTATCTCATGGGACAGGAAACACTATATAAGTGTGGGAAAATTGCTACCAAATTAAGGTGTATATTAAAGTAGTAGAATAGCTTTTTTTCTCAAATTGTTTTTTTCTAATTTCTTCAGAGTTTTCTGTGACTGAAAAATAGAAGTCTATATATAAGGTTTTCCTTAAGTTTCTTTCAAATATTTTTATAGTATTCATTTAGTTAACATATTTACATTTTATCCATTTTGTAAAATATTATATTTTACTAATTTTAATAATAACTATCCTTAAAAAAGGAAAACATACAAATATATTGATCTATAATACAAGTTTTAAACTTAGTTCTTTTTTTTTTTTTAATGTATTTAGTACAAGGTCTCACTATGGAGATTGGACTTGTAATGATCATCCTGTTTTCAGCCTCCCAAGTGCTGGGATTACAGACACGCGTCACTATGCCCAGTCTCAATGGCCTCAGTGTGCCCCAGGGGTGGGGCCGGAATGACCCACCTGGGATTGAGCCCCAGTCCTTGTGCCTGCCTAAGCAGGTGCTTTAATCTGCTGAGCTATCTGGCCAGCCTTTAAACTCAGTTCTTTAACATTATGGATTTGGATGGATGTAGACAGAGTGTGTGTGTGTGTGTGTGTGTGTGTGTGTGTGTGTGGTTTTTAATGTATTAGATACAGGGCTTCACTATGCAGCTTGGACTCGTAGTGATCCTCCTGTTTTCAGCCTCCCCAGCACTCGGATTACAGGCGTATGCCACCACAGCCCACTCAACTCACCCTGGGGGCGGGGCTAGCACTGATAGTGGTGCCTGGGATGGAACTGCGTCCCTGCACTTGGCTTAGCAGGCACTTAGTCTGCTGAGCTATCATCTTGCTGGCTCTCAAATATTATATTACTATTAGTATATACTGTGGTGGCAAATCTGTGGCACACATGCTTTTGTGAGTTGTTATTGAAAGCTCTAAAAGTTTGCCATCACTTGATTTATGAGGGAGAAAAATTGATTTGTGAAGGAGAAATTATCCTAGAATATCAAATTTGGGGATGAAATAATTATGATAAATGGTTTGAGTTGTTAATGTTCTTTTGCGAAAAATATTGAACAAATTTATTTAAATCCTAGGGCATGAGCCTGGGTCCAGCAGATCCATCCCTTTCTACTATAAATTTTTACTTTAGTTTTTTAGTAGCCTGCTGTGCATCTCAGTACCTTTCCATGAGGAATACAGGAAATCTCTGTGTTCATGCACTTCCTGTGATGAATAGCAAGGGTTGTGCACCTGTGGAGAAGCATCAAAATGGAATTTGGACCCACTTTTATGTTCCGTGCGACAGTTTTCACACGTGTTACCTGAGCATTCACAGAGGGCCTAGTAGTTCCACACCACCAGGATTTGTTAAAAAAAAAGTTTTCTTTTGGTTTTTCTGGTAGAAGTAGTCCAGTTTAGTACAAAGACACATGAAAAACCAGATTTGCAAGCTTTGGAGGAGGTCAAAAGCAAATCATTAGATTTCTCATGCATGGATAATGAAGATCCATTATGGTAAAATGCGTGCTTTCTTAACAGAAGAGTGATGTGGGTGGATGATAATAGTGATGGTGATATGACTTTGACATTGACTGTGGTGGATTGCTTGCTGTTGGTCAGTTTATTCCACCCAGCTGACCTAAACTAATGTGCTGCGTGTGGGAGGTCTACCTGAGAATTGTTGCCAGAAGCATAAGAGGCAGAACTGGAGAAGGGATGAGGCTGTTAGGGAAGCTCTTGAGTGCTGTCAGATGCTTTTAGGAGCTACTGGTTCTTTTGGGCTAGTCATGCTGGCTTTCTCGTGAATGTGGCTGTTCTCATCTGAGCAAGAGCTTGGGGCCTCATTTTTGCTGAGTATGGCTACCGCTTACTTTGGGGGAGCTCTCTGGTCCTCATCTTGAGCCTTGCTTCCTGGCTCCAGAAGGGATGATAATACACAGCTCAGCTCCCTGGAGAAGCTTGTTGCATTGGCTTTCCTCATGGGAACTCAAGTTTTCTTCGTCAGAGAAGCGTGGGGTGTCACTGTTGCCTGAAGATGGTTGTGGTACTTTTCAGGGAAGCTCTGGTGCTTACCTTGAGTGTTGCTTTCTGGCTCCAATTCAGATCCTTCCACCTGCTAGCACAGATCCTTCATCCCACTGGCATATACTTTCTAGATTTCACCACAGACTTTTGGGCCTTCCCAGAGCAGATCCATGGAACAGGCCTGCATGAGATGCTGTGGACTCTAGGGCTGTAGGCCTCCAGGTAGACTTGTGGGAGGCATTGTTATGACCTATAGGTTTTCAGCTGGACTCATGCAGGGTATTAGGGTCCAGGCCCTCAGCTGGATTCTTTGGTCTTTACTGTGTGAACAGATTTCCTGCACTCTTTGTACATGATTTTTTGGGTGATTCATTATAAAATCATCTGTAAAAATGTTCTATATTGTATTTTACTCCAAACTATGACATTGGCCATGTAAGCTACAGTTCCTGTGACAATAAAATGTTACAAGAATCAACTGATACATCCTTGATTCACATGACAAAATAGCAATATGAGTAGTGCCTATTGACTAGTTAATATATTGTAGAATGGCCAACCAACCAAATGCAGCAGTCCAATGTTAGAGTTAGGTCTGAAAATATAGTGAGAGTCTTCACAGGGCTGAAAGGTATTGGAGAGAATGCCGGCACAGCTATTCCATGTTGGAAATTGTAATAGATCACATGCTGTAAGATACTGTGAAATACACAGAATATGAAATGAAAGTTAAATGTTCTACATAAACCAGTAGGCATATTCAAAAATGTATTCATTATGACACCTCGGTAGCTGAACTGAAAGCAGTCAGAGGTCTGCTGTATTTATCACAGATTTCTCATGGTGACTATAGGAATATAAAAGACTTATGGAAAAGCGATGGGTCAAAATATGGCATAAAAATATATACCCTAAAAAAATGTATACTCTTATAGACACAATGACTTACTATGCCTTCAGTTTAGGCATTTATCCTGGAACTCAGCCATCAGGTCCTTATTTCTGTGGCAATAAAGCAAATGATGCTCTGAACGGATTTATTGCTCCCATCTCCCAAACTACTCAGAATGTGACATTCAACAGTTGGTTTAATGGTTTCCAGTTGATGCTATATTTGCTCACAGAGTACAAGTGACCAGCATAGGAACTGTACACAGAAACAAAGCAGGAATTCAAGTGAAGTGGTTCAATTTCAAAGCAAAGAAATAATGTAGTACAATCTTTGGGTTTCAAGAAGATAAAATATTGGCCCCTTAAATGATAGAGGAAAACAAACTGGTGCTGCTAATGTTAACATTTTACTATAATGTAAGTATTTTTTTTCTACAGTTTTATTGATAAACAGATAGCAATGAGACAGTTTCAAATCAAATCGGAAGTACAGTTTCAACAAATAATACACTGCATATATTCTTCTTAGTGGTTAATTGCTGTACAAGATGCGGACTTGTGATCCTATTTACAAACACCATTAGAACAAATCATTCTATTCATTAAGACAATGCAACTATATATCTACCCCAACCACTTTGAATACACAGATACAGAATGGACATTCATCGGTGTACCCCATTTTTCCTAAGTTCCGTTATTGAATATTATAGGTGTGTAAACTCAGCAAAATATTCTAAAAGAGTCCAGTAGCCCATAATAGCATTGGGTCTTCTGTTTAACTGGCAATGTCAGAGATTATTGACCTGAGTCCCCCACAGCTCAACATAACAGCATGGCTTTATTTCCTATATTTCGTCTTCATACTTTTCTGCTGGATGGTTAAGACCAAGGTAAAGCAGGACCTATGCAACAAGAGTTGTAGCTTTTTGGTCTGAGAAGGTCATTGAAATGCCCTCAGGATTTATCTGGAGATCCTGTACCTCAGATTGTAGAACCTCTGTCAGTGTCAGCCATGTGGATGAGTCATGGCCATTGCTTGGCCAATGTGCTCTCTGTGAAAGCCTGAGAGAGTGTCTTCTCCCCATGTGACTCTCCTTAGGCACACTCTATGTCATCAATCACTTTCCTCTTTGGCCCCATAATCTTCTTGATCAGAAAATTTGGGACACTACCGAGGTACATGACGTTACAGTACAAGTTCTCATATGTCCTGAGTCTTAATTGATCTTAGAAGGCTAGGGCCAAAAAGTTGGCTTTCCTTGTAGCCCTCCTTTTTCTCTAATTTTGGTCTGCAAACTTAGGTTGTTACCCATCCAGAAGAAAAGCTTATTGTTATTATCAAATGATTTAGGCTATCAAGCTTAACCTCACTATCTCACTGCATTTCAAACATCTTAGGCATAATAAGGAACAGGTATTTTTCATCAAGTATTGATATGTTGAATTTTAAGTGCCTACATAATATGATAAAAAAACATATAATGTAAGTATTGATAGGGAATCTCTACAAAATGGAGCTTTTCTACAACAAACTGAAGGTGGACTAGATGTTGTTGCTTAGTTATGTAGCAACTATAATGTCCCTTCAAATACAAAGCTTTGGCCAGTGGTTGTGTTTTACTTGATCCTAAATGTGTGGCATAGTTTAATAGTTTACAGAGTATATAGCAATTGCAAAATATCTCAGAGAAATTTTCTGAGAGTATTGGGACTGGAGCTCATAAGAGACCATTTAGAGCAGAGGAAAACCAAAACATTTCTGTCCAGGGAACTTTGCCAGAAAATTGGGGAGCACACAGGTGAACAAGTATCACAAACACCTACTGTGACTGCAGAAAAACAGAAAAGATGTCAACTGTGCTGTACAAGAAAACAAAACATGCATGCCATCAGTATACGTGATAGTTGTGTATGGAACATGTTTGAAGACTGCCCTGGGTATGACAGTTGAAGCAAAGCTTATTTCTGTGGTAAGCCTTTGTTTTTACATTATAGTTGACACAGCCTTTAATTTTTGATGTTATCTTTTAGATTTTTGTAAGCAGTTAAACAGCTGATATGAAAATGTTGATGTGTATTCTAAGCACTCATTATATATTTGATATTTTATTCACATCTTATTTCCCCACTAAGTGTATATAGTAGAGGGTCCTGACAAAACAGGAAGGGAGGTGACAAGAATGCACATAGGAAAGGAAAGCTGAGCACATGTTATCAGTGTAAGTGAAATGTGCATAGAGCATGCAGTTGTTGTGTGTGAAGACTGCCTTGGGTATGACATTTGAGCAAAGCATATTTTTGTGGTAGACTTCTATTGGCATTTTTAGTTCAGTTCATATAGGAATATGTTTCTGTTATCTTTATTAAGGTTATTCCTTGATAAGAACTTTTTGTAAGCAGGTAAACAATGATGTAAAAATTCTATATCTAAATGTACACTACATATTAAGATTTAATACTTTATTTTATTAAGCATTTTATGTTCCTGTTAACTACACACTGTGTAATATAATAGGAATTCCTGGCAAAAGAGCAAGAACACTGAGATGCCAGGTATGACCTACCAAAAGACCAGGAAAAACAAAAGACATGCTGTCAGTGTAAGTGCTGCGTGAATGATGTGTGTGAATGGAATATGCTGTTGTCATGTATGTGGACTGCCTTAGCTGTAAACTTGAAGTAAAGTTTTTTTTTAAAGTGCTATTTGCATTTTCATTGTAGTTCATATGAAAATTTATTTTTGATGTTCTTTTTTAGACTTTGTACACCAGAACCTAGTTGGTATTGAAAATTTTGATTTTTTTTTGTGAACACAGTAAATATTAAAAATTAAATACTTTTTGATTTTTTTCCTGTTAAGTACACATTGTGTAATATAATAAAAATCATAAAATTAAAGTGAACAGTTCACCAAGAGAAATATTTTAAAGCATAAATGTAGGTCTTAGAGATCCATGTTTCTGCATCTTGATGACAAAATGAGTCTTATGTTCTGGGGGCACCTGAAGGTATCACTTAGAATTATCTTGGAACAGGAGGAAGTTGCAGAATTAACGAATGAATGAATTTGTGTGCTTAAGATAGCCTTTTTTCACCAGTGTTTGTGCAGGTGCAACAGAGGAGTCTGATGCATTTATGTGTTTAACAGATACGGATGAGTGTTAATATGCTAAATAGGGAATGAGCTGTCACAGTTTTCCTCTTCAGTATCTATGTTCGCCTGGTCTCTAGAGCCAAGGTACACTAGATTGCGAAAGTAGCATATTTACAGTGGAGCAGCCTGAGAAGGAAAACCACATAATCTCTTCCACTGTACTACATGAAGCGTATATATGGTGACAATAGCTATGTGTTTCTAAGGAGCCTCATGTTTACCTGGGCACAGATATTTTGAAAATAGTACCTGTTTCTCTAGCCTGTTACTTTTTTTTCCTGCAGAACCTCGATAGGAGCTTTCCTGCAGAACCTCAATAAGAGTTCAACCAGGGATTGAACTCAGGCCCTTGAGCTTGTCAGGCAAGCATTTATTCTACCGAACTATCTCCCCGGCCCCCTCTAGCCTGTTAAACAGATGTAAGCTAAGTGTGATTGAGCTTATGATTTTAGGTTCTTTATTTTGTATTTTTGATAAGTTGGAAAAACCTAATAACCAGATTTATTAAGATGATTCCTAGATAAGAGCTGATTTTGAATGTAACTCTGAATGTTTCTCCTGTTAATGGAGCATGTAAACCTTGGTGTCTGTCCTGACTTTTTCATTCCTACTTTTATTCCTTTTAATTTTTATAATAACCTCTTTCATTGTGTCTAATACATGTGTATTGGACACATAACACATCTTAGATGCAAGAGTTCAGAGGAATGTCTTTAAGGGACTCATGCAAGTGGTTGGAGATAAAAGTTAGCAGTTAGAATAATGCAGTAGCTGTTTTATGAAACAGAGAGTCCTAGGGATCGCGGGCATAGCTCTTAGATGATCTTAACTTGATAATGAGGGGAATGAAGTCGTCAAACTCTAATGAGCAGTGCTGTCAGTTGAGCTGAATCTGAAGAAATGCATACAGTTTTGCTGGCACAGGAAGTGAAAGGGGGGATGTGAATGGAGGAGGAGGGAAAAGAGGAGGAGAGGATAGAGGAGGTGATGATGATCTGCATCCCAAGCAAAACTGGTATCGTAGATTTAAAGTTGTAGTGTTAAAGAGGGCAACATGGATTGGAAAAGGTGTTGAGGATGGCAACGAAGTGTATGAAAGCTGGGGAAATAGTGGTGGAGGTGGGATTGGAGGAGAATTCGGGTGCACACGTGACGAGACCCTGTAAAGGAGTTTGAAAGTACTCCTATGATGACAGTAGGAGGAGATAGAAACAAATTAGTTATTCGGCCAGGTGCCTGATCCTTCCATTGCTGCCTGAAATCAATTTCTGAATCAATTTGTCATAAAATTTAGAATTTGAATGTAACCTGTAGTTCTAGTTGTAACTCTAGATCTCTCCCTGCACTCTTTGCCAGCTACCTAGGAATGCTTGCTGTTCTCAGACTTGTTGCCCCATCTGTATGGCAATTCTCTTTTCCCTTCTCTTCCAATTGGGATTATTTATCACATCAACTTTCAGAGCTCCAAAACCACCCTACCAATAAAGCTTTTTGCCTCGATTCTCTTACATTCTAGAACAGAATTAATCTTTCCTTTTATCATATGTACGTGATGAGTATACTTACTAAATGGACAGACAGATATTAAAAACATGCTAAATACATGTTTTGCTTACTGAACATTTTTCTTTATTGTGTTTTGGTTGTCATAACAGGATCTTAGATAAATGAAATCTTATCACTCATAACGCAAACAGAGAGAAAATGACTCCTTTGACAATTTTGTAATAGGCAGACAATAATTTTCAGTTTAAAAAGTGTTCCTATTTTGCTTCATATGGTTATTATTTAAATTTGAGAAACTGAAGTCAGGTTAGATTAATATACTTTATATAAGCATAGGTTGATCATTCTTTATGATTTATAAAGAATTTTTTTTCTTGGTCATACAAGCTACCATGATAAGAATTTTATAATAATAATTTAAGAAATAGCTGGATGCAGTAGACCCTATTCATTGCTCATGCAACATCCATTCTTTTTTCATTCTTTACTAATAATAACTTGATTTTTATTTGGAGTGATTTTGTGCTCAAAAAACACACCAACAAACTACTCTTGAACTGTCGGCAAGTGCTCATGAAAGACTTTTGGGAAAGTTTTGCCTTCTGAGTTGGTTTTCACCTCTTCTACCTTCTTAAAGCCTTCTTTCTACCTTGATGTGAATGCAGTTCCTGGAGTCTAGCAGTAGTAATGTGACTAACAAAAAGAACACAAACAGGAAGAAAAATATAGGAGATCTGGTCTTTTGTCACACCAGTACCACTAAAGAACGTATGTACAAACCTTGACTTCTAGACTTTCTGGGTTATTTTCAGTCACAGCCATCCTCAGTAGTATGGTAAGAATAAGACTAGGAAAACAGTGTCATTTACATATAAAGTCTTTTATGTATATAAACTTAGTTTCAAAGTGATTTATTCCATGCTGTGATTGGGCACCTTTCTAGATTTCCTTCAATACTGGGTGGTTAACCACAGAGTTACATCTCTAGGTCCTTTTAAATTTTGAGACAAATCTTGCCAAATTGCCCAGTGTAGCCTTGAATTTGGCATTCCTCTTGCTTCAGCTTTCCGAGTAGCTGGAATTACAGGCAAGGGTCACCTCATCTGATTGGGCAGTTTTGGTGAGGAATAGCACATATCTGAAGGTGATGCACAAATAGGAGGGACCATTAAAATATGTGATATGGTATTGATGTTTTGGGAGGTAGAGAACTCCTTACTGCTTTTACCACCTTGTGAGTATTTCTGTGTCATGGTGTTTTCCATCCAATATATGAGTAACTGTTCCCTAATCTCACAGGGGACAAAGATGTACTATACTTTATTCCTTAAAGTCATATTTGCTTTTTTAATAGTAATCTCTTAAATTATATCAATTTATAATGCTTATCTAAGTTGATATTTTCATATACTCATTCATACAATGATAGATTTTTTTATATTCTTAAAAAGTTGTAATTAATTATGAATAGCTTTTGGAAACTCATTTTACTGCTAAGTTGATACACAGTTATGTGAGTGACTTGAGGAAGAGGAAAGGCAGCGCAGAGGAGGGTGATTCAGAGTGTGGACTCTAAGCAGGTAATTGGGGGCACTGTCCTGGATTTGCTCACCCACTGGCTGTGTGACTTTTGGCAAATCACGTACCTTCCCTACACCTTCACAATAATGTCAGCATGCACTGAATGGGCTAATACAGTATAAGGGGCTTGTGCAGTACTTGCCATGCTGTAAAGACCATGTCTAAGTTCCTATTAATATTTTTTGTGTAAGGACCACAGCTAATTGCCTATTAATATATTTTTCTATTTTTTAAAGAGAGTAAAAAATTAGAAACAATACAGAATTTCACTAAACAAAATGATAGCAACTCAACAATCATTGTTATATTGCATATTATCTACAAATTACTTGTTCAGATTACCAGATAAAAGCCTGCAAAGCCTATTAATTTTGTTGTGTTTGTTGTTATTGTCATAATTATTGATTTTGCATTCTTAAATCTCAAATTGATCTCTTAGATGGCTAATAAATAGGTATTTATGCCTAGGAGAAAATACAGGGCTGTGTGGCTAATGATCCAATGCAATATGGTGATATTCTTTATAACAGTATTAGCTTATTTTACTTGGCAAACTTTAAGCAGTACATTTATTCTTTAAATTTAAAGTATAATATTTGAGTTCAATATTATGTATGTATTTTAGATGAAGTTAACTGATATAATGTTACCAACACTTCATTTTAGGAAGGTACATTCAGTACAGATCATAATCAGTACTGTTTTTTAAATATAGTATTTCTGGCTGGCTAGATAACTCAGTGGAGTAAAGCGCCTGCTTAGGCAGAGTGCAGCGCCCCCTGGGTGCACTGAGACCAGGCATGGTGGCACATGCCTGTAATCCCAGTGTTTGGGAAGCTGAAAACAGGAGAATCACTATGAGTTCGATCTGTGTAGTGAGACCCTGTAGACCCTGTACTAAGTACATAAAAAGAAAAAAAAATATTTCCAAGAAAAATGAGCCAAAATATTTTCCTTAGCTTATTGGCTCAGCATGTCATTGTCTTAACTATAGTGAAACGTTGAGGGAAGAAAGTGAGTTTTTATTATCAGTCATTTCCTGAAACTAAATTGTTTAAAAGTTTTTCTTTGAATTGTTTAATCTAGAGATGTCTAGTCCATGGGTGTATGTGGTCTTGAAGAGTGAGCAATGCAGCCCTGTAGATCATAAACTGTGAGCACCATTGTATGACTTTTAGTGATGTTTTTGAAGACTGGATTGTGCAGTCCTGACCTGTAGACTGAGCAGGCAGCAGTGGAATCCTGTGTAGGGGATCGTACCGTGAAGTGGTGACGCCCCTTCACCCACCCCACAGTGGAATAGATTAGAGAGCTGTGTGTGTCAGGTAATATGTGCACTTGTGCAAGCTGGCAAGTAAAACACAGTTGATTTCCAGTAATAGTAATTTAATGACTTAAAATATAAAACAAGAACTTTTGAGATATATATCTAAATACACACAAATATATATTTATATTTAGTGCAGAGTCTATAGGGTCTACAGGATCTCACTACACAGATCAGACTCACAGTGAGCATCCTGTTTTCAGCTTCCCAAGCTCTGGAATTACAGGCGCAGTCCCAATTGACATCTCAGCATGCCCTAGGGGTAGAGCTGGCACAGCAGGCCTGGGACAAACCTCAGACCTCTTAGATATATAAGTTTATCTTAAACTCAGTTTCTTGGTCCATTAGTAGATCTATCTTGAATGCTCTACAGCCACATTACATGCAGTTGTGTGGGATGGCATGAGATAGACTGCAGAGCATGCTACATCTATTTAGCTCTTGAGTCCACTGCTTACAAAGTAATGAGCCCTTTCACAGGCTACTCAGTCTCTCTTTGCTTCAGTTTTCTAGTATGTAAAGCTAGATTAATAGAGGAGGTAGAAATTCTTATACAGTTGTTAATTGTGGCCTATATGAATGAACATTTCTAAGTGCTTACCTAGCATACAGTTGATATATATATATATATATGTTTAGTAATAAACAAATGTGCGTAGTGTTCAGGTTTATTGTACTTTATAATTGTATATGTTTATCATTTTGTTATTCTTGTATCGTTGTTGCACTTTTGAGAAAAAATTGCATATATACTAACCTGCTTAAATGAATTTTTATTTTTACCTTTTGCCACAATTGTGAATAATGTTTTCTATCCTACATTGTTGCTTAAAATGTATTATGAGTGCTCTCTACTTTCAGTGTCTGGTACCATTTCCTTTGTCAGGCGTTAGGGGAGCTCCAGCCTCTGACTGCCAACTCATTTCTCAGTACCATCCATTTCTAGCCCACTGCTCCATTTACCAGCTAATTACTGCCTTTATTGTTTTTTTGTTTTTGTTTTTTTTTTGCTCTGAATGCCTTCAGGGCAAGTTTGGCTGGCTTGAGTTGTGGGGATCTAACCACAGCAACCTGAGCCTGACTGCTTTGTTGAAACAGCCACTTAAAGAACTAAGCTAAGGGGCAGGCCCCCCAAAATGGCAGAAGGATTTTTTTTTTTATTGTTAAAAAAATATTTAGGGATGATTGTTTCATATCTTCAGATGTTATATAAGCTCCTCTGTAATCTGTGGAATTATTTGTGCATATAGTAAATGTTCAGCATGTTGGATAGAAGAACCTTCAAGTTTTGAAATACAGTCAGATTTCTATTAATATCAAAACTGCATTTGTTCAAGTAATCTCTGAAGAAACAAGAATCCAGCACTTCTACCATCTGTGATGTCAGTCCCAGAAATGTGCTCCTTCTCAGAATCCTCTACTATCCATATGTGGCTTTGTCGTGGGGAAGCTGGCAGTAATAGTTCTGGTCACTGCTGTTCACTGCCCTGCCACATGGTGACATGCAAATCTCCTTTATAAATACTTTTTGATAATAATTTTAAAGGGTACTGGTTTTCTGTCAGTTTCCCACTTAAATGGTCTCCTTTGTTCCTTGGTCTGCTGTATGTTGCTTCTATGTTCTTCCTGATATTCAAGTGCAGATTGCATCATTGTAACAAAGGAAACAGTCAATATTAAAAAGGAAAAACAGTTACTGTAATTAAATTTGTAATGTTTAGGTATGAAAGTTGTTTTTCACTTTGAAGAGGTTAGAATATTCATATGAGGAATAAACTAAAATTTTAGCTTAACTTTTATAGAATGTATGTGTGTGGTATAGTAAGTTGTACATAATACCCATTTATTGATGTAAATGAGTATAATAATAATAGGGCAAATTCACAATTTATTGATGTGTAATGTCACCGACACATATTGTGTATGTTACCTTGTATTCTGTTGATGAAAACAGGAGTGGATGTTATAAATACTATTATGAATCAAATTTATATATGGTTTTCCCAGAGGATTAAAATGCCTTGTGTTTTCTCAGGTTTTACAAAAGTGACAGAAGGGAATAGGTGGGACCACATTGAAATTTTAAATAGCTTTTGGAATATATTCCCACATACTACCTAATAGCATAACTATTTATAGTTGTTTTTAAATGTGCTATGCCCTTTATTAACTATGAGCTTCTTAAGAGCAGGCCCTACAGTCCATTTATTATTTCAGAGTTAATTCTGAAGAATGAAGTGATCCATGAGCTTGCCTGATGTTTGTTTTTCTATAGTCTATCAACAGAGTGTTGAATGCACATATGCATAATAGATAATTGATAAATTGAATCAGTTGTCTAATTACTGAGAAGATTCAGTTCTTTATATTATTACTGAAACTCTGCCCAGTAGACGTTATGAATGTTCTCTAGAGAACAGTTAGGTTTACATGAGTTACTTTACTTAGATTGCTTCTTGGAATTAAATGTTTATTCATACCACTATCCTAATAGAATTTAAATGCCATTTAAACGCGCCAAAATATCTTCATTCAGGTAACTTCTTATCCTTTAAAAAATAGGCTGCTGGAGTATTTTTTCTCTCCCATTTCGCAGACACCAGATGCAGTGATTAATAAAGGTCATTATGCTGCTTAGTCAGAGCGCTTTTAATGACAATTATGAACATCTGCAAGTTTCATCACTGTAGTTACCAGGAACAGCTACCAAAATCTAGGTAGTGTGCTTTGAAAATCTGACTTAGGTTAATAAAACATTACATAAGAATGTTTGAATATTCCCTCAAGTTTTAAATAATTGTGATAAGGCCCTTATCTTTCTGTAAAGTGAGCAATCCAAAATACCAATGAAGCACTGCTTTGGAATGGCTGTTCCTGATAATCCTGGCTTCCTGCAGTTGAATTCTCAGTGGTCGTGCAGAATTGGTGCAGGAAACGGTGTTTTTCTTATGCGTTCTGATTATCTTTGATTTGTAATGTAGAATTGATTTGTAAGGTAGAATTTGGAATTGAGCTGAAAAGAAGAAAAATCTTATCTGCACCATGCTGGAGAAAGCTAAAAAAGCGGATTGTGGGTATATTAATTATGGAGCTTTGAAAGCACCAAAACGTTAATTTAAAAACCACTTTTTATTTATTTATTTATTTATTTTTTACCATGGATTTTATTTTTTTTAAACCACTTTTTATTTTGAAATAATTATTGGTTGATAAGCTTCATAGTGTAATACAGAGAGGTCTTATGTACCTTTTATTCATTTCACCCAGTGGCAACATACATAACTTTAAATTTCAAAACCAGAATATTGACATTGGCATAGTCCACAAACATTATCCAGAGTTCACGTTTGTGTGTGTACTTCTGATTAAGATCAAAGTTGCAGAACCATTCATCACCACAGATTTTCTAGTGCTCTTTATAGTCACATCAGTTCCCCTCACCCTTCCTCACCCTCCCTCCCTTTTCTAACCTGTTACAATCTCTGATATGTTCTCCATCTTCATAATCCTGTCAGTTTGGACTCATATAAATAGAATCATATGTTACCTTTGAGGGTTAGCTTTGTTTACTCAATACATGTAGCAAGTTGTTTCATGTTTCAGTAGTATTTATTTTTATCCATTCATCTGTTGGTAGACATAGAGGCTGCTGCCAAGATGTAGCTATTATGAATCGTGTGCTATAAAACATGAATATGCATGTAACACTGTGATATGATGTTTTTAATTTTTTCGGGACAGTACCTAGAAAAAAATGTGATATATACACACAGTAGAGTAGTACTTTGCCATAAAGAAAGATGACCTTGAGTCAGTTTTAGGAAAATGGATGCCTCCTGAAATAAATCAGACACACAAGCTTTAAACATCATGAGTTTTCTCTTATAGGACATAGAGAAATCTTTTTCAGATGGGGACTGGATCAAGAGATGGAGGGAGCAAGGAAGGTGGGAAGTGGAAGGGGACTTAAAAATGGATTCAGATTTGTTATGCACATGTACCAGTTCCACACAATGATAGTTGTATTATTTAAAGTCTTTGACTATTGCAAATAAAGGTGTTAATTAACATTCATATCAAGAGTTTTGTGAGGGCATACATTTTAATTTCTATAGAATAATCAGGAATGTAATTGATGGGTCATATTGTCAATAATTCTTAATGAAACTACCAGATGACCAAAGCTGTTATTTTTTAAAAGTTATTTACTAATGTCTAGTACAACTGGGATATTGTGAAATTACAGTCAATTCACAAATGTGTGTGCTGTACAGAATTCTATGTTTACAGATTGAGATAGATAAGTTACAGACGTAGTGCAGACAGCTAATACATGAAAGGTTGTGGAATATCATGAATAATCAGAAGTCCATTTAGTGTTAGAATTACATTTAGATGGAGGAAGTTTACAATCTGATCAGTGGCTGCAGACAGGTACAGTCCTAAGCAGTGTCTTGAGTGAGTTGCTCTTTTCGCTTGCCTGCAGTGACTTTGTGTTCATGATCCAAGATAGCTGCTGCTTCTACATCCCTAGGTGCCAGAGTCAGGCCAGGAGGAAGAGGGGAAATCCAGAACGGGTGTCACCTGTGTGAGAAGGCGGCTGCTGTCCCATCACTGTCAGCCAGAACTGTGTAACCTGGCTACCACTACCTGCAAGGATACTGGGGAAACAAATGTTTTTTAACTTGGAATGTTCTTGCAGAGAAGATTTTGGGTTGCATTAATAAGCAAGATATGGGAACATGGGAATGAAAGAAGTATTTTTTGTCTGAGAAAGCATATAAAAACTAATGAAATATTTGCCTAAGACTGGCTGAAAATTTGAGTAATGTCTAATGTGATGAAAGAGGTGCTCACACATTGTTGGTAAGAGAACAATTTGGTAAACTTTTTTTTATGAGCAAGTTATTTGTTTATCATAATTAAAAATGATAAAAAAATAAAAATGATCAGGGCTGGTGAGATAGCTCAATGGACTAAGTGTCTGCTTAGGCAAGCATAGGGACCAGAGTTTGATCCCAGGCACCACATGCCACGCAGTTCCCACCCTCCGGGCACTCTGAGCTGGCCATTGAGACAAGTGTGGTGGAGCACACCTGTAATCCCAGAGCTGGGGAAGCTGAAAATGAGGCTCACTGAAATACATTAAAAAAAAAATAAAATAAAGATATTGCATCCATTCTAGCCTGTGACTCAGAATTATATGGAACACAATTGCTTCCTGTGGAATAGAAAGATAGTATGCAGGAAGATCTTCATTGTTTACATAATATCAAGCCACTTGAAACTGTCAGAGAAGAAAGGTTAAAAGTGTCAGTATATTCATACAGTGAGTATAATATAGGTAGCTGTTGAAAGAATACACCTGATTCATCTGAACAGACCGGGAAAAATAACTATGAGATACATATTTGAGAAATAAAAAATAATTTCACAAAAATATGCATGGTATAGTTCTACTGCCTGCCCTCTCATCCACTTTTTTTTTTTTTTTTTTTTGACAGGATCTCACTATGCAGTTCGAGCTGGCATTGTGCTTTTGTAGCTCTCAAGCTGGTCTCAAACTTGCAGAGATCCTCCTTTCTCAACCTCCCAGTGCTGAGATTACAGGCATGCGCCACCATGCCCAGTTCCTGGGCCACTTGGTGGGCACCAGCATCCAGGGCCGAGATGGCGTGCCCAGGGATCTGGGACTGAGACTGCACAGCATGCAGGGCCAAGGATCAAACTCAGGTCCTTGTGCTTGCCAGGTAGGTACTTATGCCTTTCAGCTATCTCCCTGCTCCTCCTATCCACACATTTACATAAGTTCTTGTGTCTGTATTTATGTGTGTATGGTTTGGTTTGTTTTAAGGTATGCAGAGGAGAAAGGAGTTCTGGAAACATACCAAGAAATGGAAAATGGTGGAGTGAATTTTAAAGAAGAGTGTAGGGGAAGAGATTTCATTGTTATATTTTTGTGTTGCTTAAATATTTTACAAGCATGTATTAACTATACAGTTAGGAAGTAAGTGTTCTACAATGTGGATTGTTTTGGGATGTTCAGAGTACGCTTTCATAGTTTAGCTGTTATGAGTGAAACTAAAGTTTCATTTTGCCATCTATGACCTAAAGTTAGTAAATATTTTTTTCTTAGTAACTCAGAGTCTAATAAGATGCTCAAGTCTGTTCATTAGGCAGAATAAATTTAAGTAGATGTGGTTTAATTTTTCCTTACAATTTAAAAAATTTTTATTTCCTTTAGGTGGACACTTGCTTCTTGTACATTATTGGTATATCTACCCTTAAGAGTTATTTCCTATTTTCAATTTTCTGCTTTAAGTCTGTTTGAGAATGAAGCACCATCAACCTGCTTGTATTTGTGTCTAAAAATTGTTCTGAATAAGAACAAGGTAATTTAGTTTTGAGGGAAGGCTTTGAGAGACCTTTCTGTGGATATAGTAATGGATTATAGTTTATTGCTCTTTGAATACTTATGTTTTTACTATGTAGAGGCATGTTTTCTTCTTTGTTTAGCTTTGAGTCTCAGCTATGTTTTAGTTATTTGAAATGGCTTGGTAAGTGAAATGTTGCTTAACCCCACAGTGTTACTTTTTCTTCTAGAGTATGGTACTAAGGGAAGGAGATAGTGTTTTAGGGCACTATTATGTGAGAAAAGCAAATCTCCTAAGTCTTAAAATATTTGTTTTTCTTTCTGTTCCTTAATGGTAAGATAATTCTTGCCTTTGTTGACAACATGGCACTTAAGCCATTGTAATGTCATGTCTGGAGCATACAAGTTAGACTACAGTTTGATTTTGAAGTTGCTGTTTTACCGTACTGAAAAATTGACCAGCTAGGCTATACACTTTTCGTAGTTTTTAAAAAAATTTAATTCTCTTGCTTCAAAGTGAAATGTCAAAATTTATTTGAGTAAGTAAACACTACCTTTAGTTAAATAGCCTAAGACATTTACATATTCATTTATAATCTTTAGAAATTCCTTAAGAAGCTAGTTTGTATATTGTGAATACTGTATACACAGCACACATACATAGCTACAGGTGTTACTTCCCTCCCTCCTTCAGCTTTTATTTATTTATTTTTGGTGGAACTGGGGGTTGAACTCAGACCCTAGTGCTTGCCAGGCAGGCGCTTACTCTACTGAGCTATCTCCCCAACCCCTCCATCAACTTTTTTAGGAGTTACCTTTATTATTTGGATTTTTACCTTATAGAATTTAGGAGCCTTTTATTTTGAAAATTGTACTGTTATGATTATATGATTGTATAACCAAACTTATTGGCTTGTATTGCTTTTCTAGATTTTGTTTCTAAAGAAAGTTTAAAAAAGTCATTTTAACAGTTGATCTTGTTAATTAGAAAACATATACTAATATTAAGCAAAACAAGTTATGCTTAGTTTAGGTATTTTGAATTTGGATGTTGTCCAAAAACTTCAGGAAAAAGTCCTCATGTTTGCTCCATGTTTATGGAATAGGAGGTCTTCAGATGTTTGGATTCCTTAGATATTTATGTATAACTTCATACGATTTTCAGTTTGATTAGGAGAAAGTGACACAGTGAATATGAGGTTAATGAGATAAACAGATGTGACTATGGAGGTATGAGTTGTGTGAGGTAGAAGTACAGTGTGGCTTCATTATGCAATCTATGGGTGGGGAGGGCTAGGGTATATAGTCGGAATTTAGTAACCACAGACTGGGACCAGACTGACCAGAATCTCCTGGCTATGCCAAAATGATAGCTTCTTGTTTTTAGCAGCTACTTTTGTGTCTTGCCAACTAAATGTAACTGGGTTCTGGGTTGCTTACCTTTCCTTATAGAGTTAAGATTCCATATTCTTCTTGTCTTGAACAAAGAATTGAATAAAATGAGCAAAAAACAGTGACGAAGTTTATTTGAAAAAGTAAAAGTGAGGGCTGAGGGAGAGACTGGCTCTGCAGAGCTAGTTTGGGGCAAATGAAAGAGCAAAAAGCAGGATGAAAGAACAGCCTGAAGAAGGCAGGATGGGCTCTCTCAAGGAAAGATGCCATAGCAACCTTTTCTTAGTATCTGTGTCCTTTTATACTGTCCAGATCTCAAACAGACCTGTGAGAACTTTACATATGGTCTGAAGTGATGGTACTGGGACCCCATACCTCAGCCTGGGGTCTGATGTGGGCCGTCCTATTGAAAACCTGCTCAGGTTCTCCTGAGTAGTCCCCATGTAGGGCTTTGGGAACCATCCTGTGCATGTGCTCTGGGATCTTGCAATTAACAGCTCATGCCTACTTCCCCAGCCAGCTTTGCCATGCCCTAATCTCCTATGTCAAGATTGTTGGGTGTGTTTTGCACACTGGGATATATCTTGTCTAGATACAAATAGCCAGAAAACTGCAAAATTCAAATTCAGCTTTCAGAGACTACCTTTACATTTTTGAGTTATCATTCTTGCTTATTACCTCTTCAAAAACTGGTTCTGTTCCATCTGTCTTCCTTTTCTGGGACTCCACTCATACCTGTTTTAGACTTTTTCCTTGTGTCTTAAATGTCTCTTACGTAGTTTTCATCACTTTCTTGTTTTAGTCTATGTATTTTCTGGTTTGTCTTCTAGATTATTAATCCTCTCCTCAAATGTATCCAATCTGCTATTAAACTTAATACTACAGTATTGAGTTTTTAATGTCAGTGATTGTATTTTTCAGTTCTAGAATTTTTATCTGGTTCTTTAAAAAATGTATCTTGTGAATATGTATTTCCCCTTCCTCCCTTGAGTTGTTTGATTGAATGGTGATAGTACATGTGACAATTTTGTGGAGGTTTTTAGGTAAGCATTTAGCTTCTGTAGACAGTAGAACAACTTACTTTCATCTTGTTTGAGCTGTTACAAGTCTGAGTTTCTGTGTTTATAAGGCCTTATTTATTTTTTGGTCTCCATTAATCCTAGGGGACCTGGACCTGGAACTGGAGGTCTGAGGTGCCTTGCAGGTTCCTGTCTTCTTGGTGGATCTAGAATGCTTTGATTTTTATCTTCTCAGTACTGCAAAAGTGCTAAGAACTGTGTTTAGCTTTTCAACTTTTTTTTTTTTTTTGCCTTTCAACTTTTTTTACTACTCTTCCTAGCTTCACTTACTTTGTTCTCCTTCTCAAGTTGTGATATACATTCACTTGAGTAAGTAGTCTTGTGAATTATCTGTTTCTCATATGTTTGCCCAAATGACTTTATTTACTAGAAAATTGTTACAGTTAAAAACAATACTATGCTTTTGAATTTAACAAACTTTCTTCTTAATAGTATGACTATATAAGTACTGTATTATTTAGTCTAATTAATTAATGATATTGATAGAAACAGGCAAATTAGGAAGGGTGCCTTGTAAAAAAAAAAGTTTCATTGCCTAATGTTAAGAATACAATGTTTAATAGATATGTGGCTTATTGATATATGAATTTCCTACATAATGTGTGCTGTGTTAAATCAGTATAAAAGGTTTTTTTTGTTTTCTTATCTCCATTCTAAAAAATATTTCATCTAGAATTATACTTAGTTGTGCTCTTATGTACTTCATTGCAACCTCCATCCATATACAGTATTTCCAGGACTGGCTTGAAACCACTTAGCTGTTACCCATGTGGTAAAACTGTGACCATATTGAGAAGAGGAATTTAGCATAAAGCAGCATTATTTCCTTATTCTGAAAAGGACTAAGATTAATGTTGAGGTTTATGGTAGTATCTGTTCACATTTTTAAACCACGCTTAAAGATGACTCACTATTGTGACTTGTTTAAGTTCACTGTCAGTCAAAAGCTCTTTCATTCTGCTTTTCTTTTTTAAAATTTCTCCAATGAATAGAATTATTGTAGAAAATCGCACATTACTGAATATAAGCATTGTTGTTTCTTTATTGGAGTGTATGTGCTATGTCTCTAGGCACATTCAAAGCTCATGATAGAACTTTGTTATTTGGTATTAGGAAGTACAATATAGGGAGAGTTAGTAAAGTGTAAAAGTAGTGAGATAACAGACTTTTGTTAATACATAAATACTACAGTATTTACTTTAGTGAAAGCGTTCACCTATTACATAGGAGTGTACTCTTAAGTTGTGGCCCAATTAAGCCTATTCCAGGAAGTACCATCAGGACTT
The DNA here is from genome assembly GCF_000260255.1 of Octodon degus. Classification (NCBI taxonomy): domain Eukaryota; kingdom Metazoa; phylum Chordata; class Mammalia; order Rodentia; family Octodontidae; genus Octodon; species Octodon degus. The sequence goes on along the minus strand of NW_004524709.1, from coordinate 2,525,478 downwards.
ATGAATGTTTCTGTTTCACAGAACAATTGAGGTAGCTCAGTTATTTAAAAAAAAAAAAGACCAAACAAAACTTGGAAGTAATTTAATAGCCCTTAGATTTATCATAGGGCCTAAAATGGTAGACGAGCAAACTTAACTGATTATAGAAAATCAATCCTTTTTTTTTTTTTTTTTTTTTGAGACAGGGTCTCACTATGTACTTCAGGCTGCCCCTGTACTTACCCTGTAGCCCAGGCCAGCATAAAATTTGCGGCAATCTGCCTGCCACAGCTGGGATTATGGCATGTGCTACCACGCCCAGCTAGAAACTCAGTTTTGTAATGCTCTGTATAGACATTGACAGACAGAGTTGGAGAAGTCGGAGGTGTCTGAGTTCGATTTATAGGACCACAACTGAATAGCTATGTAATTTTTACTATTAACCTTTCTAGTTCAGTTTTCTCATCTTTACACTAGTGCCTGTATCACCAGGATGAATTTTTTTTTTTTTTTTTTTATTGTGGAACCAGGGATTGAACTCAGGTGCTAGGCAAGTGCTTATTCTACTGAGCTATCTCTTCAGCCCCTCACCAGGATAATGATTAAGGTTAAATCAAATAGTTCTTAATTTATTCATTTAAACAGTAAGTTTAATAGTCAGACCTTTTATCAGGTACTGGTTGTGCTACAGAAATGTTATAGGCCCTCCTAATGATATAGGGGAAGTATTAATAGTTCCCACGCCAAGTTCATGTTCCTCCAAATTGAAAAATGAATCTAAGGAACAGTGGAGGTTAAGAGTAGGAAATATTTATTGAGAGGGAGAGATATGGCTCTTGAGAGGGAGGAGGGGTCCCAAGAGGTTTGCCAATGAACCCACTTTCTGGAGGGAATTTTATAAAGCCAAATCACAAGATGGGTATAACAGGACAAAACTATAATCAACCAATAAGGTTACAAGTAGAGCCCCTTAGGAAATGTTGATCATGTAGGGAAGCAAGTTGCACAGCAAGCGTCTATGGAAAGAACAAAAACTTTTTAGGAAGAGATGAGTAGATAAGCGAGGCTGCTTATCTTAGCCTTTGGGGGAGCATGTAGGCCTGGTCATTTCATCTTTATCTTGAGGCTGGCCTCTAACAGTGCACCTCCAGCCACAGTTGTAGTGTGTTTTTCATCTTTTGTATTGACTTACTCAAGGGCCTACCCCAGTCTGACTGCATGTGATATCTCTACCTAATTTAGCTGTGTATAATAGTTGCAGTAGTAAATAAAATAAATTGATATAAAATGTGAGTCTGGAGAAGGCTAAAAGCAAACGTGTAAACAAAATAAACACAAAGGCTTATATTTTCTGTGAAGAAAGCCACTAGGGTACTGTAAAACAAAACTGAAAGAGGTGGTTCTTAGGTTGAAATTGGAAGAATATAGGAATCAGCTATACAAAGCATGGAGAGGCTTACAGAAAGAAGGAGCAGAATGTAGGATGGAGGAGGGGTGCATAGGCACTAAGGTGAGGTCACCTTATGGGTATGAAGGAAGGAAGTGGCTTCCAAAATGCACCTCATAGTGAGTGCTGTAAAACTCATGTGTGCTCTTTGGAAATGCCCTTAGGCCCTTACTCAGAACTTGGGGATAATTCTTTTTTGTACTCCTCACCTAAGTTTAATTTTTTTTACTTTTATGGTAGCCTAGATTTGGCAAATTAGGACATGAATTTCCCAAAACATGAAGTTTGGCTGTAATAAAATAAAATTTTTTTGATTTTTTTTTTTTAAAAATGTACTTAGTACAGGGTCTACAGGCTCTCACTACACAGATTGGACTCATAGTGATCCTCCTGTTTTCAGCCTCCCAAGCTGATTACATGCATGGGATTACATGCATGTGCCACCATGCCCAGTCTCAGTCCCCTCTCAGCATGCCCCAGGGATGGGGCTGGCATAGCATGTGGTGCCAGGGATCAAACCCAGTTACTGTGCTTTGCTTAAGCAGGTGCTGTAGTCCACTGAGCTATCTGGCCTGCCCTAAAATAATAATACTTAAAGTTACTAGTAATTGTTAAAAATATGAAATGATGAAAATCTTCCCTTTTTTTCAGAATTTATTGAGGTATGGATTCATATGTATAGAATTCACCATCTGAAGCAGACTCTTTGATTAACTTTGTTAAGTGCAGTACATATAGTCATGTAACTGCCACGTGCTGATACAGAAAAAATTTGTAAAGAACCCTAAAAATTCTTGTTTTCTTGTGTCAGTTTGTCCTGGCTGCCAGCTTTAGGCAACCACTGGTCAGTTTTGCTTTTATTATAATTTCGTGGTTTTTTTCAAATTTTATGAGTGGAACCACACAGTATGCGGTCTTTTATTTTCGAATTCTTTTGTGTTGTTGCCTGTTACCAGCAATTTTTACCCTTTCGTATATTTATTGGCTGTTATGGCTTATATCTAGATGTCCTCTAAGAATTTGTGTACGCAGAGACAGAAATTTTGGGAAGCCATTGGATTGGGGGTGGTAGTCCTTAGAGCTTTCTGTTAGGAGTGAGGGTCTGATTGGAAGAGGCAGGTCATTAGGGGTTATGACCTGGAAGGGGACATCACCCTCCCAGACGCTTCCCTTTTTGCTGTTTTCTGGCAGACAGGAGATGAGCAAGTTGCTTCTGCCTGGCCCTTCCACCATGCTGCTGAAATATGGGGCCAGCGGACCATGCAAGATCTGAAACTTTTAAAACATGAGGCAAATAAACTTCTCTATTAAGTTGCGAGTGTTAGGTATTTTGTCCCAGCAGTAAGAAAGAGACTTTGACATTGGCCGTCCATATATTTTCTTTTTCTTTCTTTCTTTTTTATGTGGCAGAGCTTGGGATTGAACTCAGGAGACCCTTGTGCTTGCCAGGGAAACGCTTATTCTACTGAGCCATCTCTCCGGCCCCATATATTTTATTTATAGATGTTTCTGTCCATATTTTTTGTCCATTTTAAATCCAGTGTGTGGATAAAAATCACAGTTTGCTTCTCTCTTCATCAATTAATGGATATATGAATTATTTCTACTTTTGAGCTAGATAAACATTCGCATAAAAATTGCTACAAATGTTTTTTAGTTTATTCTGGGTAAATATCTGAGATTAGTGGGTAGTATACTGAAGTTTAACTTTATAAGATGCAGCTTTTTTTTTTCTAATATGACTATAACAATTTATTTCCTCATTAGCAGTGTGAGGGAGTTCTTCTGTATGCTACACATCCATATCAACATGTGATTTTGTTGGTCTTTTTGAAAATTTTATTTTAAAGAGAAAAAAAACCTCAAAAATTTTATTTTA
>NW_004524709.1:2514687-2515274 GCF_000260255.1 Octodon degus | reverse complement strand
TAGCAGGAAGCTCTCAGCACACTCACGGGACCTGGGCTAGGACTCTCAAAAATTTTAAAACAAGGTAATAGGTAGCTAACAATGGTTAATACATTAAATATTGTTATCTTTAAATTACTCAAGAGTACAACATAAAGGCATTTTATTGTCCAAATAAAATACCACAAATCCTTCTTTTCAGTAAACTAAGAGAAATTAGTAGTTAACTATCCTAGGTTGTTTTTCCCTCCTTTTCTCCTTTTCCCATCCCAGTTTCTCTTTTTGTTTAAATGGTTTTCTTTTCATTTTACAATATCAATTGTGTATTTTGGATCTTATTCAGTCGGCTTCTCACACTAGGGAGATAATGTCGTTTCCTCAAGCAGGTCTTAATTTATTTTACTTAGAAATATGGTCCTCAGTTACATCAATTTTCCTATAAAAGTTTCCAATTTATTACTCTTTGTGACTGAGTAGTATTCCATTATATTAAAAAAACCACATCTTCTTCATCCTTTTTTTGGTTGATGGACATTTGAGTTGTTTCAAAGATCTAGCTATTACAAATTGTGCTGCTCATTGGCCAAGCAATGGCCATGACTCATCCA
>NW_004524709.1:2487931-2513277 GCF_000260255.1 Octodon degus | reverse complement strand
AGACAACAATATGCAATGTATTAATTATTGAAACTGTCCTATTAATCGGTTTGGAAACTGTCTCATTGCTATTTGTTTCTCAATAAAATTAAATAAAAATAAAATAATCTCAAAAAAAAAAAACCCACAACAAATTGTGCTGCTATAAACATTAGTGTACATGTATAGCTGTGGTATGATTTCTTAATTCTTCTGGGAAGTTACCCAGAAGGGCATTAGCTGGGTCAAATGTAACCTCCAATCCTAGTTTTTGGAGGAATTTCCATAATAATTTCACTAGTCTGCACTCCCATCAACAGTGGAGAAGGATTCCTTTTTCCTTACAGTCCCTCTAGTATATTTCATTGGTTGTTTTCTTGATAAGGGCCATTCTTTCTTGTGTGAGATGAAATCTAAGCATTATTTTAATTTATCTCTTGAAGACCAATGATGTTGAACTTTTTTCATATATTTATTTGCTGTTCGTATTTCATCATCTGAGAAATGTATATTCATCTGAGATGCCCACTTTTGAATTGAGTCTTTAAATTTGGGAGGTTTGAGTTTTGAGTTATTTTTGATAGTAATCCTTTGTCTGAATAATAGCTGGCAAACATTTTTTCCAGCATTGTGGGTTGCCTCTTCACTCTGTTGGTAGTTTCTCTTGCTGTGTTAAAGCTTTTTAATAAGATTGAGATCCCAGTTGTTGATTCTTTGTGGTAGTTCCTATGTCACCAGTATTTTCTTCATAAAGTCTTTGCATACACCAGTGCCTTCAAAAGTTTTACCTATTCTATATTCCAGGAGACTTAATGTTTCTGTTTAATATTTAGGTCTTTCATCCATTTCATTATTTTTATTTTTTTCCATTTCAAATTTAGTTTAGTGCATGGTAAAGATAGGTCCATTTTTAATTTTTGGCATGTGCAAACCCCATTTTTTCTGGCACCATTTATTAAAGAGGCTGAACTCTTCCAGTGAATGTATTTGACACCTCTGTCAAAGATAAGGTGGCTAAATATGTTTGAAGTTGTATTTATATGTTCTAATCTGTTCCATTGATCTTTGCATCAGGTTTTCGGTTTTTTTTTTTCCCAAGTACCACACTTTTTAATCACAGCTTTCTAGTATAATTTCAAGTCTGGGATTGTGATGCCCTACTGCCTTGCCTTTGTTGCCCAAATTTGCCTTTGCTATCTTAGGTATCTTCTGCTTCCAAGTGAATTTTAGGATTGTTTTGTCTAATTCTGTGAAGTATGCTTTTGGAATTTTGATAGGAGTTGCCTTAAATCCAAATAACAGTCTTGGAAAGTATGGCTATTTTCACTGTATTGGTTCTTCCTACCCAAGAACAAGTGATATCTGTCCATTTTCTGATATCCTCTTTAATCTTTTATCCTCTTTTATCAGATTGAGATAAAGATACATTCTAATTTTCTGTAGAGTTTTTATCATAAATAGGTGCTGTACTTTGACAAAAGCTTTTCTACATCTATTGAGATGATCATATGATTTTTGTCCTTGGTTTAGTTAATATGATGTATTACGTTTATTCATTTATGCATGTTGAACCATCTTTGCGTGCTTGGGAAGAATCCCACTTGGTCATAGTGTATAGTTGTCTTCATGATTTGCTGTATTCTGTTTGCCAGTATCTTATTCAGGATTTTTCATCTATGTTTATTGGGGAGATTGACGTGTAGTTCTCTGTCTTAGTTGTGTCCTTCTCTGGTTTTGGTATCAGGGTAATGCTTGCTTCCAGGAATGAATTTGGACATTTTGCTTCCCTTTCAGTTTTATTAAAGAGTTTGAGAAGTTGTGGTGTTAGGTGTTCTCTTTCTTGTAGAATTCAGCAGCTAAATAGCTCAGTGGGGCCACGGGTTCGATTGCCAGGCCTGCTGTGCCAGCCCTGCCCCTTGGGTGCACTGAGATGGCAGTTGAGACTGGGCATGGTGGTACGTGCCTGTAATCCCAGCTCTTAGGAGGCTATAAACAGGCAGATCACTAAGAGTCTGATCTAGTAGTCTGATCTAATACTCCAATCTAGTAGTGAGACCATGAACACCCTCTAGACCCTTTCCTAAAAATACAACAACAACAACAAAAAGTGGAATTCAGCAGTAAGTCCACAAAGATCTGGGCTTTTCTTTGTTATTTAGAATTTTTGTATCTTCTTGATTCAACTTTGGTAATTCATGTGTATCCAGGAATCTGTCCATTTCATCTGCATTTTCTATCTTATTATAATACAAGTTTTCAGAATAAGTGTACACACTGTTCTGGATTTCTGCAGGATATGTTGTGATTTCACTCTTTTCATTTCTGATTGTGTGGATTTTAATGTTTTCTGTCCTTATTTGGGTGAGGTTGGCCAAGGTTTTGTCGATTTTTATTTAACTTTTCAAAGAACCAACTGTTCAATTCATTGATTCTTTGTATTATTTTCTTAGTCTGCGATACATTAATTTTTGCTCCAATCTTTATAATTTCTTCCCCTGTACAAGTCTTTGGCTTAGTCTGCTCTTGCTTTTGTAGGGGTTTGAGGTTCATCATTAACTGTTTATTTGTGCTTGCTCTGTTTTCCTAATATGGGTGTCTACTGCTATAAATTTTCCTCTTAGGACTGCTTTCATTGTGTCCCCATAAGTTCTGGTATGTTGTATTGTCATTATCATTCTATTGTAGAAAATGTCTAATTCCTTCAGTTTCATGGGTGACCTGTTCATTGGTTGTTCAGGATGTTGCTGTTTCATTTTCATGTATTATAGAGTTCTTGTGGGTTTTTTTTTTTGCCATTGATTTCCAATTTCATTGCACTGTGGTCTGATAATATGCATGGGATAATTTCAGTTCCTTTACATTTACTTAACTATGTTCTATAAGGTAGTATTGGTCTATTTTGGAGAATGTCCTATGTGCGGCTGAGAACAATGCGTATTTTGACATTATGGGGTGGAACATTCTGTAGACATCTCTGAAGTCCATTTGTTCAAAAGTTTGGTTTAGTTCTAATACTTCATTGTTGATTTTTTTTTTTGGTTCTAGTTGATCTGTCTTTTTGTGACAGTGGGTGTTGAGAACCATGTAGAAAATAATAAAAATACCTTAGTGTGTTTTGGATCCTGATGACTACTAGTGGCTGGGTAGCTGCTATTTACAGATCATATGATGTAACTATGACAGAGTAAGCAAATAAATCCCCACATTTTTTGTTTTCATCTGTTATGTTGTTCTAAAGTAGAATTATTTTCAGACAGAAAACAGAATGAGAATTAAAGTCCAAACTAGATAAGGAAATAGTATATCTTTTTTTTTTTTTTTTGTCTTTAGAGTAAGGTGAATTATAGTGTTAAACTGTTTTGGAATATGTTTGATTAGTGGTTTTTTTTTTTTTTTTTAGCTTAAGATTACACTGGACATTTAGTAATTGTTAACTGATCTAAGAATTTTCCTTTATGAATGAGAACAAAATTTGTAAACCACCGTGACTTGACCACACTTACATCAATAGTGATTGAGAAGTTATAAAGAATTTTGTGAATAGGACAAAAGCAAAGTCAGAGGTGAAGTCCAATTACTGGTATATAGACTAATTTTGTGAAATAGTATTGATTTATTAAATAAATCAGACTGTTGTGGAACTTTTTTTAGAAAAACTAAGTTTGCATGTGTTTGTAGATATACACACTTTCCAGGCATTATTCAGTAGGAAAACCCTTTCTAAAGCATATTATAAATGAAGATAACCACATTTTCCCAAAGACTTACAGTGCAGGATGGCATTTAAAAGGAAGTAAGCAATTAGCAATTAACTTTAGTTTTTATAGGCATGCCAATATACTTGCTAAGCATCTTTGTCTTTTGATTCTAGATGTGCTTAGAATTCTGTAAGAATGTAAGCCAAACTGAAGGCATCTCATAGAAGAAAAAAATCCAAATAGGCTCTTGTTTTTTATAATACTGAAATAAAGATGATTTTACAGAAATTCTAACTAAGTCATTAACTCTTCTATAGTTTTCTCTCCATATTAGAAACAGTTTGCACTGCACAGGAACATGTCTGGCCCTACTTGAGAGGACTTGTTCCTTTTGCCTCCTCTTTATTGCTAATAAGACCCTGTAGTGAAGACTTCTGATGAGAAGGATTCCTTTACTCATTTGCAAGGTTCCAAACATCTTGAGGCCAGGTATTTTGATTATATGTTTCTTAGTAATTACTTGCAAAAAGCCTTGCAGATAGGGGAGTTTGTGAAATTGTAAAGTATTAATCATTTTATTGAAAACTAATGAATCTACCAGATTGGTTGTATTTAAAAATGGTTAGTTAAGATAACTTGCCTTTAGCAGTAATAATCATGTAATCTACTTGTCAGCAAATTTATTAAAGTTCTTTGTGAGAATCCCTGGCCAACCTTTAAAGTTATATTCTTGAAAAGGGCTGTTGTTACTGGAACTGTTGTTGACAATACTGTGGTTGACAAGATAACCATTATATGGAAAATAGAAGTTTAAAGAAAAAAATTCTCTAGAAGTTTCTGAGGGCTTTTATTAAACATAATAGAACCATTTCAAAACAACTCAGGTTTGTTTTATCTGGAGGTGAACTGATCAGGAAAGTTGTAGTGTGATCTGCTATGGCAGAGTCTCTAAATATTGTTACTTGGCTTGTACTTATTTTTAAAATATTTGAGCCAGTCCAGAATAACAAAATGTTTTGTTTTGTTTTTTTGGCGGAACCAGGGATTGAACTCAGGCTCTTGTGCTTGCCAGGCAAGCACCCATTCCACTGAACTATCTACCCGGCCCAAAATAACAAAATGTAATAGCACCTTTAGCATTTGTATTGCTGGCCCCTGATTGTGGTCATCAAGGATATGTGTCTCTGGGCCTTGTCTTCTCTTAAATATATTGAGAAGGTGGAACATAGTTGTTTAATCTTTTTAAGTTAGGTAGAAACAGGAAGTTAGAAAGGACTAGGCTTTATGAGGAGTCAGTGGAAAAAGAGATCACATTACAGCTGTGGCTGGAGGTAAATTCATTGTAGGCCAGGCATTCAAGATAAAGATGGAATGACTAGATCTATGTATCTCCCTGAGGAGTAAACATTATCCTATAATCTGTATGCTAAATAGGTATCAGTCACCTGATGACTTAAGACCTTCTAATTCATCTCTTCCAAAAAAGGTCCTTGTTCTTTCCATGTACACTTACTAAATTATTTGCTTCTCCATTGGATCAATATTACCTAAGAGGCTATAGTTGTTATCTTATTGATTGATCTTATTGGTTGTCCTACATTATACCCACGTTGTGGTTTTACCCTATAAAACCTCTATAAAGTGAAGTCTATGGTAATAAACTTTCTGGATCCCTGCTATCTCCTGATAATATTTCCTACTTTTAACCACTGTTGTTCCTCAGAATTCATTCTTCTCTTTTGAGGAATACAAACTCAGAATATAGGGCATCTAGCAGGTTGGAATTACATTTCCCCTGTGTCAGTTGGAGGTTTGGTACCTACCTTCATGGTTTCCTGCAGAACTATTGACTGGTTTTCTTTTGGCCATTTTCTCTTTTAATTTTACATTTTTCTTTCTTTTAGGCACAGCTAGGAGGATGACATTAAATCCTAAGAAGTTTAGCTCCCCTGTGCCTGAGTTCCCCCACAGTTCTCATCACTGGAGCTAAGTAAAGGCATGGGAGAGAAGGGATGGTTCACTGCATGCTAGGAGCTGTATTGGAGTGGTGTTAAATTTTTATTCTCCCTGGGAGGGATTTTTTCTGATAAGGTTAACTTTGAGATTGTTACAGTTTTTATTTTTGTGTTTTGATTAGAGGATACACATACAGGATAAACAATTCAAGGGGCTATCGAGGATGAGCAAGTGAAAAATAAGTATTTCCATTCAACCACCTAGGTGACTTCCCCACCCACCTACGGGCTCTTGTTTCCCAGGACAGTCACTGATCACTGTGTATTTCTGTCTGTAAGCACCAGCAATTCAGAATGGTGCTCAGAACCTGCTGTGAGCCCCCTCCCTCACTTACAATATGCTGTGGGAATAAATCCCTACCAGTACTTACACATTTGCTTCATGACTTAATGGCGTAATTGATAGTCAGTTATGTTGTTTCAAATCTTTTGCTACACTGTGAAGTTGGTCTTGCTTATTTACTTATAAAAGCCTTTAGATTACTGTTAGGAATGCATTTTATTATTTTATAAAGTTTACTCAATGAGTTGGACACAGTGTTTCTTAGAAATGTTTCCACAGGGAGGAGCATGGCAGGTCACTAAATGTCAAATGTGTTACCATCAATGTCTTTAGCGTATAGTGGTATTTTATGTGGGAATTGGCATAATTCATATAGTATAGCATTCTGAAGGGATTACTGTGAATTAGAAGTTTTCTTTTTCTGCTGTGTAAAAATTTCATTTTGGATCTGATTGAACTTTATGTGTAGAGTTTTAGCCATGTGAATTAAGCGTGGGGCAAAGGAACATATAGGCTACTGTAAAGAAACCTAAATAGGTATTTCAGAATTCCAAACAAGGTATTACCTGGAATCCTGTCAACTTTTCCCCCTTCTCTTATGGGTCAGATATATTAAAGATTGTTACTTAATGTAAAATCCTGACGAGAACAATATGTAATACAACAATCATTGTTAATTTCTTATCATCTTGTTTTGAGATTCTGTATCTTTTTTTTTAGGAATTCAGTAGTGGTTGTTATCGTACATATTGTTGTCTTCAAATTAGTTGTTCAGATTACCTGATATAAGCATGCAGAATTGGCCCAAAAAAGGTTATAACAAATTTAAAAGGAGAAAAAACATTAAGCTGCTCTTTTCAATAGACCAGCAGAAATCTGCGTTACAGTTATCCAAGTTTGTTTTCTTTTTCTTATTTTTTACTGTCTTTAAAACAAACAGACATATAAGTAAACAAAAAATCTTGAATTTTATTTTATTTTATTTTTTTCCATAATTTTATTGAGAAACAAATAGCAATGAGACAGTTTCAAACCAAATTGGTAGGACAGTTTCAATAATTAACACATTGCATACATTCTTCCTAGTGGTTAATTGCTGTACAGAATCTTGCATTTTAGAATGAAAATTTCTTTGGGAATTACATTTTATTGCTGTTTTTCCTTTTTTCAAGTATATTCACTATTGGGAAGGCGGTGTCTATGATAGATTATATAGACATTTCTTAATATTGAAAGAAAAGGTATTTGGTTAAGTAGACTTGTTTTCAGCTTTTTCTTTTTGAGGAAAATTAGCATCATTTTAAAAAGCCTTACAATTACTATTGTCCTATTTATGCAATTCTTAATGACCCAGGTAAGAATGAGTGAATAGCTAGGTAATGATATGTTTATTGTATGAACACAAGTTCAAATTTTCTACATTTAATTTTTCAATTAGTTAATTAGTATACTTTTGACATACATAATGATCATATTCATCATAGGGAAACTGTACCTATGTGTAGTCTATTTATTCCTCCCCTTCTCCTTATTCCTTCTGTCTCCTTTTGTAAAACTTTGTTTCCACTGTTTATCTTCCAATAAAAAAAAAAAAATCCCTTTACCTAATTCATTTGGCTTTCTTTCTGGCATCAAACTCATTGCTAATTCCTGTATTACTTCGCTTTTTCCACCTTTCTCTTGGTACAGGGTTTGGAGCCCAAGTATTCTATTATTGAGGGCTTCTTATCCTTTCCTAGTTTTGTTTTCTTACATGTATACATTTCTACTCTAGGGATAGATTATCCATTTGGGGTATGTAGAATATTGTGGTAAGAGAAGGTTAAGGAGAAATGATCAAAGTTTGAAGATGTGTCCTTCCTACTCAACATTCCTGTTGAAAAAGCGGCCATTGAAGTAGGTATACCAGTTGCAGTGGACTGTAGCTTTGTGTGTGTGTGTGTGTGTGTGTGTGTGTGTGTGTGTGTGTTTTGCTGCAGAGGTAGTTTGTTGTAACATTGTGGCTTTCTTTCCTTGTTCCATGGAGTGTTTCTACCAATCTTTTAAGGGTTTTGTCAGCTGTTTCTTTGTATGTAGAACCATTTACTATTGTTGACTTTCCCTTTTTAAAAAAAAATGTATTTAGTATGGTGTGTACACGGTCCCACTACACAGATTGGACTCAGTGGTCCTCCTGTTTTCAGGCTCCCAAGTGCTGGGATTACAGGGGCATGCCACCACATCCAATCTCAGTCATCATCTCAGCATACCCTGGGGATGGGGTTGGCAGGGCAGGCCAGGGATCACACCCAGCCCCTGAGGCTGCCTAAGCAGGCTCTTTAATCTGCTGAGCTATCTGGCTGGCACTTACTCTCTGCTTTCTTGAAGCATATTAAAAATATATACTAAAGGTATTATTTTTATGGATTTTTTTATGTGTCTGATTCAGGAGAATATGAGCTTTTTGAGAAAGTGTTTTGTTCATATTTGTCTTCATGATAGACAGTAGTAATAGATACTATTACATGATAGACAGTAGTAATAGATTACAGTAGTATTAGATAGTGCTCAGTAATTTTTAAATTAGTGAATACTTCATTGGAAAGTTTAATACACCTCATTTTTTCACAGAAGGCAGAATTATTTTGATTTCTATGGATGACTTTAAAAGTTGTTTTATGACTTGCTGTCTAAAATTTTATAAGAAAATCAGGGCAACTTTAGTTTTCTAGTCAGCACAATGTTTATCTTTTTTCATTATTTATGTAATCAAACCTGTGTAGATAATACCTGACCCTGTACAAATGGAAAATAAATTAAGTTTAATGTTTCTAGATTAATATGGCTGTTAATTTCCATACAATGCCAAGTCCACATGTTGAAAACACATTGTTTATTTAAAAGCTTAAAAAAAGTTTGAAACATTTTTTAAAAAATTCTGCATGACAGCATATGATCCATCTTTATATTTGTGAAAACATTTTATTTTATTGATTTATTTTTGGGTACCAGGGATTGAACTCAGGACTCTGCACATGCCAGTCAGGTGCTTATACTGCTGAGCTATCTCCCCAGCCCTGAAAAGTTTTAAAAATATTTATTTATTCATTTATTTCACCAGCTCAGCCTGCCATGGAGGTGGGGCTGGCGTGGTATGTGGTGCCAGGGATTGAACTACAGTCCCAGCACTTGTCTAGGCTTGCCTACCAGGCACCTTACACTGCTGAGCTATATTGCTAGTCCCTGAAAACATAATAAAACAATTTATACCTTTTATTGGTAATAGAGAAAAGGTTACAGGGGCTGGGGAGATAGTTCAGTAGAATAAGTACTTGCCTGGCAAGAGAAAAGATTACATATTTCTTTCTCTCAAAAGTGTCATTTGTTAATATTTAGCACTTAGCATGTTTACATGTTGATGCATTTCATTTTAGCTTTGTTTCATTTTGTTACTGTCAATCCAAGTAGGTTGATTTATTGTTAAGTGTTAGAATAATTTTAGGCTTCTGATGGTACAGTTCTGGTTAGAGTCATCATTTAAGACTTCTGCAGATCAGTCAGATCTAGAGTGGTGATGTCTAACTTTAGCAAATCCCTCAATTCAAGAATACTTCTAAGATATTACTATATTACTTCATTTTGGAAGCTGTTACATTCTCTGTTTTGCTTTTTTTTTTGGTCTCAGCCCCATTATAGACTTTCATGTGTTGTGATGATGAATAGAGAGAAAACATAGCTATTTTGTTAAGAACTACATGGAGAGCTAGGTTCACTGACTAGCTCACTAGCTGAGTGATTTCTTCCTTACTTGCAGTGTAAAAGTCACATTTATATCTTGAGAAAACAACTATTGTTGCATATTATGGACTCCAAGAACCTCATATCCAAAGGGTATACAAGGGAAAGAATTACCACAGAATATTAAAGATGAAAACAGCAGAGATAAGAGGTAAAGGAAAGCTGTATAAACAAGGCAGTGAGTTTCAAGACTAAAGACTCTCTCTCTCCCCCTCCCCCCTCCCCTCCCCCTCCCCTCCTCTCTTCTCCCCCCTCCCCTCTCCCTCCCCCTGTTCTCCTTATATTCTTTTCGAGTGTTGCATGGAATTTCCTTAAAGCATCAGTCACAGTCTGCCCTAAGGTTTGTCCTCCCTTGTTGGTCTGGAGCTGGGAGAAGTGGGTTTCCTGGCCTTGTTGGTTTCCACTGTGTGGCTGTAAGCCTGGCTGGCCCTCTGTTGGTTTTGCTTAGGGAACACATGTTAGACTTAGACCAGTTACAACTCCTTTTTAGAAATAGTTTAAAATTTTATCTCAGTGTAAAGCTAAGGAGATTTTATTACCTACTTTTCTGGTGTTCTGCAAAAATGGCACCAATGAAAATTTATTTCTTGGCCCTACAGTTATTTATGGACTGTCATATAGTAATAGTAATGCACTATTAGCACAGTGCTGTATTTTCACTAATTCAGTTTGAAAAATTATTTTACTTATATTTTGATAGTTGAATTAGCCAATAGTTAAAAATTTGTTGTCTACTCTTCTTTTAAATTATGCATAATGGTATTAAAAATGATATTAAAATTGAATTAGCACTATAATTTTAGTAAGTGGATGTTGTCTGAAGCAGCTGTGCCTCCATTGAAGGAGTGTTGCAATAAATCCACTCCCCACCCTGTAGCTTTGTGAGAATAGTGTCTCTTTCACTTTATGAAGATGTCTTTGTCAGGGAAATAATAAAGCATTTGTGCAATATTTATATACTGCAAATTTACATTAGTAAATGTGTTGGAAACTTTTTAAAAGTTCACATACATATTATATATTTAAAAGATGCTCAAAAATCAAAGGCTGGATTTTGTAAATGGAGAGTATAAATCAGAGACAAAACAAAAAATACTGAGAAGGTCCTTTTATGAGTACATGATTTATTTCTTGCTCAGTGTTTTACATTTTGTAAGTAGTAAAAAAGTCTTAAAAAACCTTTATTGTATCTAGTGGTATTAAAAACAATATTGAGCTGCCTAAGTTTAACACTTGGAAGTTTTTGCTTATTTGTCTTACCAGGAAAATATGTTTTATATCCTTCAAATCCATAGCAGTGGTATGCTACCAGTAGAGTAAAATGCCTTGGAAATGTGGATATCTCAAAGTGTGTAGGAGTAAATAATTTTGAGAACTCATTGTTTTCAGATCTAGAAAGATTTTCTTTTTACTGAAGTAGGATATTCACTTGCAAAAACACAACTAGAGTAGTTGGCTTGTGCACCCTGAAATCATCTAGCTGCTTCCTGGTTACTGTGTGCTAGTTTCTAGGGGGCTTGTAATTTATTAATTTGGAACTACACAAACGCATTCTCATCAGCCACCTTTCCTCCAAATTTTGTGGAATGTGAGCCAAAGCTTTAGAGCCTTCCGTGATGTGTGTCTGAATTGAAACACTCACAGTAGTGCTGAGTTAGGTTGCTTTTATTAATTACTAAGGTCCATTTCTTTATCATCTGTAAAACACACAATTGATGATATGTGTACCATATAAAAGGTAATAGGGTTGTTTGAATATTAAGCAGGATAATATATACATACCTAATGTAGTACCCACTGGACAATGAAAGCTAAGCAAATGTGAACTGTTGGTAGGCAGCTGTTATTCCTGTGTAGTCTTCCTTTTCCTTATAGCTTTTCTGGCCTTTTGTTCAGAAATGCCTCCTTTGATGTCCTTTTGACTTCAGGGTGTTTCCTTGTCTCATACCCATATTTAATTAGTACTACTTTAAGGATCCTTGTTGACAGATTTTTCTTGACAAACCTTTGTTCATTTGCTTGTTGTTTTTTTTGTTGAAAGATCATGCAGACTAAGTACAACACCCTCAAGTCTTACTGCTTTTGCTGAAATGCTACTTAAAAGATATGTGAAAAAAAAACAGATATGTGATCTTTGCAGGCTAATTAACCTAGTAATTTTCTTGTCTCTTTAGTGAATAATAATGATACCTACCTCATACTTTTGAGGTGACATTAAGTAAGATTATATATATATATATATATATGTATATAGTTTATATTATACAGAATAAATGCTAGCTCTTATGAGCCACACTTAGTTTCTGCTTAATTTATTTGGCCCCCTGATGAATGTCTACCGTATTTTTTTAGTACTTTAGATATTGGTTATGCACAATAAGTCTTTCTTATTACACAGACCCACCTACCACAGCATTATTAGCACACTAGTAGCAGAATATAAGGAATACATATGTTAAACTCATGTACACATGTGATACTTGTTTATGAAGTGTTCCCTAGGATTTATAAGATGAGGTGTGTTGGAAGCAGCTGTATGGTATGGGTGTTTTGTGATACTGTGCTTGGAGCTAATGGAACTTGTAAAAAATGATGAATGACAGTTTCAATGTGATATGAGTACTTTTATTATATCCCATTTGGTGTTATAAGATGAATCCAAGGGCCGTTCAGGGACCAAATAATACTTAAGTAACTCAGAGCCTGATGATACATTTCTAAAATGTGCTTCTTAGTTATAGTAGGTAATATTTTCTTATTTTTGTGTGTCATTTTTGGCACAGTTGGCTTTATGTGTAATATTTTGTTTAAAGAATACAAAAGATAACCTTGGATTAAAAGTAGGGTTTGCCAAATTGTCTGTGGAATTACTTATTTGCTTCTGAGGTGGTGGTCTATGACTTTTCTGCTATTACATTTTTCTTACATTTGGCTGACAACAATTTATTGCAATTACATTATTTCTTGTTAACATCTACTGAATGAAATTCAACATGAACTTCTATTGTAATAGATATAACTATACCTGCTTACAGTTCTGAATGATCTGGGAAAAAGGTTGTAAAAAGTAAATGAAAGTATGTGTAACAGAATTCTTTCTATAATCATGGAAATTGACAAGGCAATTGATTTAGTGTCATCTTGAAGCATATTTTAGTAATGTTAACTTTAATGTCCACTTGGGTGAGTGTAGGGTAAGAGTTTTGCAGGTTCTCATCATTTCCTGTGATTATCCTAAAACACAATTTAAAACATAGTAGAGGGGTATACTTGCCTATGATCATGAAGAATATTGCATATAAATTGTTCTTAGACTCATTAAAAATATCATTTATCTCCAACTTTCACAAATAATTGACAGTTTTATGAGATTAGAAGGTTATAGGAATCATCCAGAAAATATATGTTAAAAATTCATGGATTTGTTTCTAAGGAAAGAAATGTAAAGACAAGTGGCAGTAAGAGAAATTATAGTAAGATCAGTTACTTATAGTTGAAGCTGGACAGCCTGGATCTAATTCCTGCTGTGCAGGTTACTTCCCATAGGGCTGAAATTACTACACTGAATATCTCCATCCTTCCCCTATAAATTGGGAGGATAGTTATAAAACTAACATAGCATGTTGTGAGATTATGTGTGTTAAATGCCTATCTGACAAATAGTAAATTCTCAATAAACAGTTTATAAAAGTCTAGAATAAGTTGTTACAGCTCAGTTTTGTGTCATCTTTTAAAAATACTCATTCTGCTGGAGATGCAGCTAAGGTGTAATCTTGAGTTTGTTGGCAACTGTAGGAGAGTTAAAGTGAGTAAAATGATTCACACTTTCGTCTTGGTTCTAAGTATATGTTGTTGGCAATGTGTCATTCCACTCTGCCCTCCAATGTGGGAATTGCATACATACTCAAGTTAGTAATTATGTTTCTCATCAGTAATAATGGCATTTGAGTGCTGTTACATCACTTCATATCCCTTTTCTCTGTGAGTCATCTTATACTAAGTGTAGGAGTTACTCGTCAGATTTGGGGGATTCCTGGAAATCAGCAGTGATACTGTCTCTTCATAAGTAAGGCACAGGAGATAAACATCTTCTCTGTTGGCTCATTGGAAGTGAATGGGGCTTCCGTCTTGCTTGACATACCCAATGGATGGCGCTAACACAGCCATACTACCCCAGCATTGTGCTAAGGATAGGTGGCCTCCTGTGTGGACAGCAGAACTGAGAGAGCATCTTTCTAGAGACACCAGGAGCGGGACCAGTCATGTTTGGCTGCTTCATTCAGATCCTTGACCCTCTTGCCTTTGGTACTGGAAGTTGAACCCCAGGCCTCAGCGCTGAGCTATATTCCCAGGCTCTCTTTTATGTTTTGTTTTGAGATAGCTAATTTGCGCATGCTAGGCTTGCCTCACCCTCCCAGAGTGCTAAGATTTCAGATGTGCTTCACCATGTCCAGTTGGAGACCCTTGATTTGTAGAGACCTTCTGCACCCTTTGGAGGAGGGGTGTGGGAAGTATGGCAGAAGACATTGAGTGTTGCTGTGACTACAGGCCACACGTGGACTTGACTTGTTGTGGAAGAACATAGCCAAAAGAACAGAATCTTTGGTAAAGAGAGTGAGAGAGTGCTATTATTAGACTGGGAGCAAGATAAAGACTGGGAGCCCACAGAGTAGTGGAACACAGACCGGTCTCTGGAGTCCTTCATCTTCTAAGGGCCTCTACTTATGGAAGGCTTCGTACTCATCAGAAGTGCTGATGTAAAAGAATAGAATAGGACTTTTTATTTGTCAATTTTACCAGAGTAATAATTTTAAATGTTACCTTGAAATAGAATAAAAAGTTGAGTAAATATGTAAGAGAAAGCTAAGAAGTTTTAGTAGAAGTATACTTTTTCAGCAGCATTGTACCTGATGAGTCAAATTTTAAACACATATGAGTATATTAAATGTCTACTTTGTTGAATAATTAACTTTATTAACTTTTTAATCATTGTAAGAAATACTTAGTGCTTAGCATGTACTAGGCATTGTGATAGGTAGTGATAGATATAGTACTAGAGAATACCGAGATGGATAAGACATGCCATTCTTTGTGGAAATTATAGTTTAACAGAGAGGACATGTAAATAAATAGATTCTGGGCACCAAATGTGGAAGTATAGTAGATCAAAACCACACTAGTAATAGGTAGTGTGAGATGATTAGATTTGATAAATAACAACATGAGCAGTTATTGTTTAGAATTCTAAAAATTATTTTATTTCTTTCTGGAAATTGGGAAGCAAGAAAAGAAGCTTGCCTAGGAATTATTAAAATATAACTTATTTCTCTTTAGTTACAGAAACTTGAAGTACCAGTTTGGTGCTATGTGCTCTATGTATAAGGAACACATAGCAGTATCGGTGACTGCCTTATTGTTGGTGTGTTTTTTTTTTTGTTTTTTTTTTAAATTCTCAGTGATCTTAAAAATATATGCTTACAAATAAAACAACCTACCAGTTCAACATACTTCATCTGTCTTTTTGCAGAAGGAATGGCAGGACATGGAGAGTTGTGAGGACTATTAGAGGATGACTGAGGTGGCAGCTGGAGGCTGAGTAGGCAGGAAGTGATTTGAGCAGCAGCATTGCAGATGTGCATAGAACACAAAGTCTGTGAATACAGCCTGCCTGCTGCTCAGTGGGCCTGGCAGTGCCCTTCAGGGCTGAGGACTGCTACGACTGAAGGAAGAAGCCAGGCTAATAGAACTTTGCTATGGCATTTGGGCTTCTAATTGGAATTTACTGGAAGAAATGCATTATGCAAGTTTGAGAAAAAATTCAAAACTATTTAAAATGTGGTGTAATGGAGATACTGATAATAATGCTAATAGTTATATAAGGAATATTTTGAATGTAAAGTTATAAATCATTTATATGTTGATAAGTAAAAGTTAATATTGAAGAGCCTAGGTTTGTTTTTAATGATTTTGTTGTATTAGATACTGAATGTTAATCTAGAAAATAGGAAAATCTATATGAGAACTTGTTTTGGACAAGAAATGTCTCGGCAGACTTGAGTTTAAGGCACCCATTTTACATCCAATATTCAGTGGCCCTACTTTTTATCACAATTATTTGTGCTGTTTTTATAATTGCAGCTATCATTAAGCTCTTTTATTGTTGTTTACCAAGAAAAAAGAAAAAAAGGCAAATGATTTTCAAGGATTAATACATAAGCTGGGAGAGAATAGAAGAATTAAATTGTTTTCTGAGGTTTTACATTTTTGAAAAGCCACTTGTGTACCATCGAATTGATGCAGGTATGAAAGGTAGAAGTGGGACTGGACCATAGTCTATTGGCTTATGGATGTCTTCCTGGTGGGGGGAGCTGTGGTGCATAGCCAGCTGGTGGGCAGCTTGTTACACCCAACTGGACTGAACCAGCATGGTGCTGGGTGTGGGGGGCTCACCTGAGGGTTGTTTCTTAAGCATAAAGGTAGAAATAGAGAAGCTGTAGAGAGGCTGGTGGAGAAGCTGTCTTGAGAGGCTGGCTCTCTTGGGCTGTTTTGCGGGGAGACCTAGTCATGCTGGCTGTCCTGATGAACTTGGCTGTTCTTGTTGGAGGAGGAGCTCAGGACCTTGTTGTTGCTGATAATGGCTACTGTTCACTTTGGGGTAGCTCGGATCCTCATCTCTAGTATTACTTCCTGGCTCTGGAGGGGAAGATGGTGCACAGCTCAGTCTCCCGGAGAAGCTTGTCATGTTGGCTTTCCTGATGGGAACTGTGCTTTCCTCATCCTTGGAGGAGCTCGAGACCTCACTGTTGCTGAGGATGGCTGTGGTACTTCTCAAGGGAGCTCTGGTTCTTAGTGTGATTGTTGCTTCCTGGCTCCAGTGCAGATCCTTCAGTTTTCTAACACAGATCTTTCATCCTGCTGGCACAGACTTCCTAGCTTCACCACTGACCTTTTGGCTTTCGCAGCACAGATCTATGAAAGAGGCCTGCATGACATTGTCGTGGGTGCTAGGCCTCCAGTTGCATCTGTGAGAAGCATTGTTTTGGGTTCCAGGTTTTCAGCTGAACTCATGCAGGATGTTAGGATCCAGGCCCTCAGATGGATTCTTTTGGTCTTTAGTGTATGGACAAGTTTCCTGTTCTTTGTATATGAATTTTTGGGTGATTCATTATAAAATGATTTCTAATAGTTTCTTTATCCTTTGTGTGTGTATGTGAGTATGTCTTTGGGCAAGCTTATTACTAATAATGTTGGTAATCTGTATGTTGTTTTGAATTCATTCCCTTCATGAAAATACTTTGTTCTAGTTCCAAGCAGCTGTACATTTGGCACCTGGAAATGTCTAAATACGTTGTATTAGCTTTCTGTCACTGGAACTGTGTTAGGCTGACACATAGAATTTAAAGGAAGAAGGGTTTATTTTGGCTTATGGTTTATGAGGCTTCAGTCAACAGTTGACTGGCTCTGAAGCAGACAAGTAAAGCTGCTCATCACATGGGAGCCAGGAAGCAGAAAGTGAGGGAAAAAATATACCAGGGACAGAATATACCCTTCAAAAGGTAACTGCCTTCCTGCATTTGGGTTCTACCTCCTGGTAAGTCCATCCAGCCATGAACTCACTAATTAGATTGGTGTTCTCACAATGCAGTTACCTTTCTGGATCCTAGCTCTGCACATTGTTGCGTTGAGGGGTCAAACCCTCAGTAAATGAGCTGGGGAGCCCTTGATATTTAAGTCATACCATATGACCTCTTTTGACTTAATCATATGTCTGCCTTTTTTATTTTGTTAGGATTTTTCTGACACATTAAAAGGGTAAGAAAGATTTAAAATGAAAGTATATGTCAGGACTGTCACAGTAGAGAAGAGAAATTGGGTCCAATCCCAGAGACACAATGGCAGAGATTTGTGAGTAAGGTTAAGGAGGGTGGTGGTCAGTGGATGAAAAGTTACTAAGAGGAGACCTGTGTGAGAGAATTCTTGCTGAAGGCAGGGAAGGCAGGCCAGGGAAATGAAATACCAGGGGTGAGAGGTGAGTACCCTGACCTTCTGTCATTGTATGTCATTGGTGGGGTGATTTTCGTTAAGGTGATTTAGCAGGATTCTTTTTTTTTAAGAGGAAATTTTATTTCATTTTTTATTAATTTATTTTATTTTTTATTTTTAGGACAGGGCTTACAGGGTCTCACTGTAAGGATCGGACTCGTAATGATCCTCCTGTTTATAGCCTCCCAAGAGCTGGAATTACAGGCATGCGCCACCATGCCCAGTCTCAGTTGCTATCTCAGTGTGCCCTGGGGGCAGGGCTGGCACGGCAGGCCTGGGGATCGAACTCCCAGCCCCTCCATCTACCTAAGCAGGTGCTTTAATCAGCTGAGCTATTTAGCCGGTCCTTTAGCAGGATTCTTACCACTATTGGGTTAGAAAGGATGAATGCAGGATAGAGCCAACATTTCGGCTTTAAGGAAGAGTTCAAAGGAGCCTGACTGCACTTGGTCAAGGAGTGTCAGTTCTGTCTGTTGTTGATTAGTTTTCCTTGTCTATCTTTTTCTTTCTTTCTTTCTTTCTTTCTTTCTTTCTTTCTTTCTTTCTTTTTTTTTTTCTTCAAAGAAGCATTACATAGGACGCAACTATGATTCCTTAAGTCTGCATGCTGTGAAACAAGTTACAATAAATTTAGTGGATTAAACAACATAAATTAATTCTTCTGTAGTTCTGGAGGTCAGATAGGCCAAAGCCAAGATGTTGGTGGGGCTGGTTCCTTCTGAAGCTGGGAGGGGAGAATCAATTTTTTTTTTTT
The DNA here is from genome assembly GCF_000260255.1 of Octodon degus. NCBI lineage: Eukaryota > Metazoa > Chordata > Mammalia > Rodentia > Octodontidae > Octodon > Octodon degus. The sequence continues at coordinate 2,494,728 of NW_004524709.1, read as the reverse complement.
TTTTTTTTTTTGCCTTTTCCCAGGATTAGGATGTGGAGATTTTGTTTTGTTTTTTAAGGGCGAGGGTCAGTATTCAGCTGACTACACTTTTTATAGCAAAAATGTGTTTTTATTTTCATATTTTTTTCTCAGAACGTTGCAAAGAGTGCTTTACAGTATTCTAGCCAGTAAATTTAATGCCAGTTGAATTCTCATTCCTTGCTATATGACCTGAAATTTTTCCCTCTCACTAGACTTGAGAGATCTTTTGCTTTTGTTAAATATTACAGCTAGCTTAAACTGAGCATAAACTTAATTTATTAAAGTCCAGTATAGTATAATTAATGTCCATAAACATCCCTCAAACAAAGATAGTACTTTTGTCAAGTGGTTTTCAAATTTATAGAACTCTGTCTACTTTAAAAAAAAAAAAAAGAGAAAGAAAACAGTAACTGGAAGAAGAAGAAATAGAACAGATGATTTAACAGTGCCACCCTGTAGTACTTACACACATCGTTTCATGGAATACTTGCTTTGCTTTTATATGTGGTATGTTAAGAATGTTAAAAACCACTGCTATACTATGTGCTTTCTTACTGTCTGAATCAGTGACTAAAATTTTTCACATTAAAAATTATCATTAGCTGGAAACATAACTATAATCCTAGCATTGAAGGAAACTGAGGCTAGACGAAAAGTTTCAGTCAGCCTTGGGCAACTAGTGAGACCCTGTGTCAGAAAAACAGGCAGGGAGGTAGCTCAGTGGTAGAGCACCCCAGGGCTAAGTCCCTAGTATAAGAAAATTATCACTGTATTGTGATAAGATGGAAAATGTACTTGGGAAGAACTTTTCTGCTTATCTTTAATAATAAAAAAATTTCCATGTTCCAGATTTTATTAAATGTACTAAGGATATGGCTAATTTTGAAACAGAAGATTAGGGCATATTATGAAGCTGTTGCATGGTTAAAGACCCCGTTTGTTATTAAATGGAATGCTGGGCGTGGGCTGGTGTGGTTCATAGTTGAGATCTACCCTGAAAGACATGTTTTCACCCTCAACAAATATCATCTTTGTTCTGGTGTCTGCAGTGCATGTAACACAGCAAGGTCCTTTCTCACCCTTGGAAAAAGACAGAATGCGTCTCAGATTTTTTAAAAGATTTCCTGCTTATTCACAAAGAATTTAAAGTATAGCTAGCTGCTTTCCGCTTTTTTGGTTGTGATTAATTGGAGCATGTGTGAGGTACCACCTAAGAGTTGTGGTGTGCTCAGGAATTATAATAATGAAATCTTGGAGTAGGTAGGTTACTCTATGAGGACTGAAGCAGCTGTCATTTCCCAAAGCCAGACTGATTATCCAACAAAAGGTAAAGTAATTTTAAAATTTGGTATTCTATAAACTTAATACTGATCTGTCAAAATGTACAATAGGGCTGTGCATGGAGGCCCAAGCCTGTAATCCCAGTCTTCAGGAAGGCTGAGGCAGGAGGATCACTGCAAGTTTGAGGCCAGTCTTGACTACATAGCGAGACCCTGTCTCAAAACAAAACAGTATGCTAGGAAAAATGATCTGCCAATTTTGTTTTGTTGGATTGAATTTGATATTTAGTAATTTTGTATTAATTTGGGACTAATTTAGCAGCATTAACCAAACTTTAGATTAAAAAGTTTATTTTCTTTCATAAATTTGTTTCCAAAGATACTTTTTAGGAGCATAGAACTAACGTGTTGATGAAGGAAGAAAGCTGACATTTAAAGGAGTTGTACCACACTGTTTTCCACATAGCTTTTTAAAATTTTTTTAAATGTAGGTATTTGGTACAGGGTCTCGCTATGCAGCTCGGACTCATAGTGACCCTCCTGTTTTCAGCCTCACCAGCTGTGTGTGCTGCCATGCTTGGACTTCCATGGTTTTATTTTTGACAGCAATTTTTTATTCAGCTACAAGTATGTAACAACCATATTGTTAAACTTTAACCACCATAATATTTTGGCAACGTATAGTATTTATTTTAAACTACATTTTTTCAGATAAACTTTTAAATTACAGCTTTGTCACACAAGAGGGTTATAAAGATACAATGTAAATTATGCTGCAATGCCTTCATTAAACTATTTGATAAAAATTGATGGCATGAAATGAAAGTATCCAACACCACATATGTCATTGCTGTGTACATGCCTAGAACTTTGTGCATGTTTGCACACAGATATGGTATTGCTGCTGCTGTGTTTTAGGGTAAACTCTTGTTCTTTCTATGGAATTTTTAAATAAACAATCAGAATGCATCCAAAGGAATTAGTATAGTTCTTAATAAGCTTCTCATCTACAGATCAGACATAAGAACCCTGCATAAAGATACTTCTTGTCCTCTATAAATATTTGCCTCACAGTGTGGATTAATAAATAAATTTCATGTTAGGAAAGATTGGCATTTCTACATTGTCTGTTAAAAAAAAGCAGATTTGGTTATATTTCACAAAATATTTGGCTTTAAATCCAGTCTCCTTTTAGAGTACATTCATAAATATTGCAAAATTTCCTTCTCACGGGGAAGCATAAGGTTAAGAAATGTATAAGGAAATTTAAAGATTAAGAGTTCATTTATTGTTGATTAGAATCAACTGCTCTGCTGACGTTACACACCCTTTCTCTCCAAACATCAGGAAACAATTTTATCTAATTCCAGTAGACCCTTGCTATGTGGTGATGTTTTTCTTCCCGGAAGTCTCTAGCCTGACAGTGATCTGGGAGAATCTCCTGTAGAAGCTTTGCCATAGCTTTCTTCTGAGGCTCAGCACCTTCAGTTTCCAACTCCACATGGATTCCAGTTTTTGCCTTTATACTTCTGAACTTCTCATTGTTTTGTCTGAGATATGGATGACGCTCAGGACCACTGTTGGGGTGTGGAAGAGACTGGGACTAAATAAAACTTCATGAAAGGAATTGATGAAGGCTCCTACATATAAAACAGGGTGATGAAAAACAAATATGTATTTCAGATTTATGTTTACGTACTTCATTGTGAAAATCTGACCAGCTAGTTTGTATTTTTGTTAACCCATTCTGTTTACTTATTCTACAGAGGACAGTATTAACATTTTATACTCTGGAAAAAACACTTGGTAGCATTTCCTTCTCCCAGACTAAAAGATTTATCAATTTCCATTTTGCTCTTTTTACTATTATAAAAAATCTTGTCTTTTTTTTTTTTTTTTGCAGGGGAGTCACTATGTGGTCTAGTCTGACCTGGAACTCCCAGTGATCTTCCTGCCTCAGCTTATTTGTGGCTGATTATCTCATTAATATAAATCTCTAGAGATGGAATTACTGGGTAAAGGATGTGCTTTTTAAAAGATTTCTGATAACATATTTTTTAATTATGTAATTTCCAAAATTTGTACATTTGTGTTTATTCTCAATACAAGGAACTATAAATTTCCCCATGCTGTGATAAATGAATATTATTAGTACATTTTTTGTTTAGTGTAAGGTAGATGCAAATTAATGTTTTAAAATTTATGTTTTTTTAGTTACTAATGATGGATTTTCATGCCTTGGTTTTCTTAAATTTAGATTTAATTTTTACCAGAGCTATAATTAGCATAGAGATTCAGCTGTCTGTAATAGACTTTTGTAAACAGCTGACTGCCAGGCTCCTCACTGCCCTCTGGGAGAAGTTAAGCTCCCTCCACCATGCAAGCTGATTGGTTTTGTGTCTACTTCCAGAGGGACAGGAAGCATGCCTATCACCACTTCCTGTTCTTCAGTTTTAGCTGTTATCATTAGTTTCCTACTTTGGAGAGTGATGGTTTGATTCTCTAGGATGTATCTACTCTGCCACACATACTCCTTCAGCTCTTGGGGAGTTATGAATGAAAGAGAATCCTGTGAATGAGTTCCCTTGTTTAAACCCCACCCTAACTGGGGTGGGGTTCCTTGAGGACCACCATTTCCTGGGCCTTTGGAAGCCAGGACAGGTCTCACTAATTCCTAAATTGTTATTTTGGAAGAGTTTTAGAAGAAATGGATATAAAAGTATGTAACCTATCTGTTGTCTTTAACTAGAAGTCTTTCTGTAGCATGGTGATGCAAGCTATGGAATGTGGAGGACAGGGGAAGATTCCAATCCTACCTTTTCTTTTTACTAGCTTCGTGACCTTGAACAAATTGCTTAAAATCTCTAGGCCTTATCACTGGTGTGGGATTACTAAGAATAACTACTTTTGTGTAGTGTGAGAATTAAATGTGGTAAGGCATGGTATAGTGCTAGGCTGAGTATCTTATTGTTTGCCAGGCATCTTAGTTGTTGCTGCTGTTGTGAATTAGTCTTGTGAATTTCTCACTCATATCTTCACCCATCTTTTCATTAGAATGTTGTTCTCCTGACTAGAGATGCAGTTTATACAATCTGTCTTTGTTCTTTTTATTTATAGGACTTGGGATATATAATCATACCAATACCATTTCATGTTAGGGTCTCTGCTTTGGTTGTCAGTTTTGTTTCTGAACGATATTCCCATTAAAGAAGAAAGGTTCTATGCTTGTGTGTGCATGTGCCTGTTGTAAAACTAGAGACAGAGACCAGCTAGGAGGTCATTGTAACTGTTGAGGCAACTGGTGAAAGCACACGAAAGCCTAAACAGGCAGTTTTTCATTTTGCAATACAAAATATTTTATAGCTGCTGATATGCATCTTACATGAATTTATTTTGAAAAAATTATCATAATTCTTAAAAACCTTTTTCAGTGATTTTCTTACCTTCTACCCCACTGGCTATTATCTGAAAATTTAGAGTTTTCCATTTCAGTTCCCATGTCTATAAAATTTTAGATCCAGAACTAACTCTTAAGGTCTACATAAGATTTATTATGTCCTGAGTGTATGCTGTTTTATTAAATTTACTTTCTTTTAAATCATATAATTAAAATGTAGATATGTTGATATTCTGAAGTTGTAGTTACAGATTTTTAAGTCATCTTCTTAAATTTATAGAATTTTGCTGATTTTTTCATTTTAGGCAATATTTTTAAAAAATTGTCTTAGTTTGTAATTATTTAACTTTGTTGTTCATTGAATCACAGTTCACCTAATTTGATCTTTCCACAGATTCAGACCAGGATGTAGCACTCAAGCTTGCCAAAGAACGAGCTGAAATCGTTGCTAAATATGACAGAGTAAGTATCCATATTTACTCTGTAAATTTCTATGTAAGAAAACCATACAAATAGGGATTTGGGTTTTTTTTTGTAGAGCTAAAATTGCAGAAGCAGTTTGTTTACTTCATGGGAACATTAAGCTCATCTGTTTTCCTCTTACTTTACCTCCAAATTCTCTCCTTTCTGCCACTGTAGCGTCTTGCTATTCAACCTCCAGGTCTGCTCCTCATGGGTCCTTGCCCTGGCTGTCCACTCTGTTGGATATTCTGTGTATCCTGATGCCTGCATGCCTCGCCCTAGCAAGTCTTTGCTCACACGATACCTTCTGAGGGAGCACTTCTCTGACCTCCACATTGGTTACTCACTGTCTATATCCTGGCACTCTGTATCCCTTTGATTTTTCATCATAACATTTACTATATCATCATTCTATATATTTTAAATATTTTATTTGTTGTCTACTTTCCTAGAGGGTAATACTGTCACGACAAGGATTTCTTTTGTTTGGTTTACTCTTGTATCCCAAATACCAAGAAGTTCTTGACTTATACTAGGTATTTAAGTATTTGAATGAGTATGGGGAATTTAATTGTGTGTTGTTATAAAACGACACTAACACAGATCTTAGATACTGTATTAATACATTCAGATGTAATTTATGTTAGCATTTTGTCCTATATTAGTGTGGAATCTTTCTTGTTGGGTTAGGAAAACACAGTTGGTGATTATATGTCTCTCACCTCCTGAAATTTATGAGTCATAACAATTATTTATAAATGTCATGTTTTCCATTTGCATCACAGTGTAATTATGTACTTTTTATTTTTGATAATTTGAGAATAGGAGCTACACAAAATTATAAGAAGTCATGTGGTCAGTGCTATGCCTCCAGGGAGTCGTGTGGGTAGTGCTCAACTCAGTTTTATTTCCGGAGTTTTTCAAGTTAGTTGTTTGAAACATCAGACAGTTCCAATTATTGTTTGTAGGTTTTACTGTGTTGCACGAAAAGCTTAGTTAGGTTATTTCACTGCTTAATTGATAGAAAACTGGTAAAAATATCATTCCTTCATGCTTGCATGCGCCTGCCTTACCCTGTGCAGTCACCACAAGGCAGCATGGAGCATTCTTTTTTTTTTTTTAATAATGCAGAGATGAGTTGAGCAGTTCTTGCTCACAACACATGGGCAGACATTATAAAATATACTTAGATTGAGGCCTCTGCTAGACAGTTGGGTGTTTGAGTCTAAATTTGAGGGATTTATGTACTTTCATTGCAGGCTCCTATGTTTACCAGTGTTAGTTAATAGCCTGTGAACAAGTAATAACCTAGCAGAGAAATGTGCTGAGGGCAGTACTGTGGGCATTTCAGCTGAAGAGTTTTCCATGACAGAGTCACAGCATTACAGAGACTGGAGGAGACCTGCAAGAGGCATTGTCATGGAAATGGAAGAGGGGATTGAGCAGCACAGCCAAGTATGTCTGTTCTTTTTGTGAGGACTGTAGAGTGAAATGGTATGACAGCAGATGGCCAATTTTTATTGGAAAGAGTGGTTTCAGGGCCCGTAGAGCTGTGCAGCAAAGCAAGAGAGAGATGAGGCATATAGTCTGTTCCCCTGAGAAACTGGAATGAAAGACAAGAGACACCCCCCCCCCCC
>NW_004524709.1:2448463-2487831 GCF_000260255.1 Octodon degus | reverse complement strand
CCTTTTTTTTTTTTTTTTTTTTAATGTATTTGGTACAGGGTTTCACTCTGCAGCTTGGACTCATAGTGACCCTCCTGTTTTCAGCCTCCCCAGTGCTGGGATTCCAGGTGTGTGCCACCATGCCTGGTCTCCATGGCTGGCTCAGTGTCCCTGGGGCAGGGCCAGTGTGGCATGTGGTGTTGGGAGTTGAACCCAGGACCCTGTGCTTGCTTTAGCAGGCGCTCAGTTCACTGAGCTATCTTGCCGGCCCAGCAGTTCCTTTTTGAGTAGCGCTCTGCCCTGTTGGGCATCCTTCTTTGGAAGCTTCCTGCAGGGTCCCTGGTCCAGTCAAGGCTCAGCTACCTATCAGTTGTTACTAACATGAAGAATCCTGCATAATTTGTAATTAGAATAGTGATTGCTTTTCCAAAAAGTTAGATTTTTAAAAATGTTGATTTTTGGTCTTCTAAAATATCACTCAATTTATAAGCTCCAAATGATACCTTTTTCTTTGTCTGTGATTTTAGGGACGAGAAGGTGCAGAGATTGAACCCTGGGAAGATGCTGATTATCTTGTTTACAAAGTCACGGATAGATTTGGCTTTTTGCAGTAAGTTTTATAGGTTGAAAGCTCACATTTTTTATTATAATGTTGATATTATATTGATTTTATTTTTAATAAAAGTTCTGTGAATAAGATTCCAGGAAGGACTGTAGAACATGCTTTTTTTGGTACTAGGTTTCTGGTGTTTTTAACCTCTGTGATTAGACTTGAACTATACTTAAGAATCTTTAGTATTTTTTGAGTTTTGATTAAGAACATTTAATTCAGTAAATTTGTACTAATAACATAGCAGAATTAAATGCACACGCTATAATGATTTGTACTTTTAAAACAATTGCAAAATATTTTATATGTGCATTTAAAATATAATTAGTAATTAAAACATTAGTGTTAAGCAGTCTAAAAATGAGCTTTGTAAAGAAATGCCATTGATCTTCCTTATAGCTATAAATGCAGTAATAATAGCACTTCTCAAAATTAGTTCCATTTATCCTGAATATGTTTGTTTTGTTTTGTGTTTTTAAATGAATTTAAGACAGGGTAGGGTCTCACCATGTATATTGAACTTATAGTGATTTTCCTGTTTTCAGCCTCCCAAGTGCTGGGCTTAGTGCCACACCGCCCAGTCCAATCGCTGTCTCAGCGCACCCCAGGGGTTGGGAGGTGGCACAGCACTCCCAGGATCAAACTCTAGCCACTGCACTCTGCTGCTTATGAAGAATTGAAAGAGGGCTAGACAACTAAGTGGTTACAGTGACTTTAACTCTTAAAAACAGTCCTATAACATGAGATAAACCCACTTATTTTGGTTCTGCACTGTTAAATCAGATTCCCACAGGCCAAAGACTTCTATTCATCTCAGTACTTTGTTTACTTCCATGCAATTTAAGATTAAATTAACTGGGGGGCTGGGGAAATAGCTCAGTAGAATAAGTGCTTCCCTGGCAAGTGCAGGAGCCTGAGTTCAATCCCCAGATCCACCAAAAAAAAAAAAAAAAAAAAAGATTAACTGAATTTTTATTCAAATTTATTCTTTTCCAGCTTTGTTTCTTGTAAGTATGGAAAGACTAAAAATTTAAATTTTATAACATGATTTTTAAAACTCTTTTTGAGACAGAGTCTTGTTGTGCAGGCTGGCCTTGAACTCGCTTTGTATTCCAGGGTGGCCTCAAACTCTCAACAGTCCTCATGCCTCAGCTTCCCGAGTGCTGGGATTGCAGGTGTGCACTGCCACATCTAACCTTTATAATATGTGATTAAGTTTGAAGGAAAAAATTTCTTTTATAGTTCATAGCAGGAGCTTATACTACTCAGACCTGATGTTCTCCAGCTTAGCTTTTTCCTGTTTTTAGAAATTATTTTGTTGTATAGTTTTTGAGGGTCAAGCAGACAAGCAGTACTAAGAGTTAGAGGGAATGTGCCATGTTTGTGGCTTGCTGGTCTGTAGTTCATTAATCATTTCATACTTAATCTGAAAACAAGAATTAGTAATTACTTCACATAACTTCAGTGTTTGAAAAAATATATGTAAGAAACTTTTTTTTTTTTTGTACCAGGAATTGAACTCAGGCCCTTGCACTTGCCAGGAAAGCACTTGTGCTGCTCACCTATATCCCAGCCCAGAAATTTTATAAAGTTGTGGACAAATGTAAGATATTATATACCTAGTGAGATTAGCATATCTGAAACTTTCAAGAAGTCTTTGAACTTCGTTGACCTAACAATGTACTTGCTTATAATGTAAATATTGTTAAATTAAACTCCCACTTAAAAAAGTCAGCTTTGACCATAAATGTGACAGGAAATACTTATACATTTGTGTGGGTTAATATGCAGATCTGGGATAATAGGTGAAGTTTTGAAGGACAATTTGTGCAGTAAGACTGTTAAGGTCAGTAGGTCCCTAATTTTTCTGCATTTTAGTGTCATCTGGGAAATTAAAAAGATTTCTTTGTTCTAGGTTAGATTTCTTCATTCTAGGGTTATACCCAGAAGATATAACCCTACTTATTTTGACTTTCCAAATATTTCTGATGAGATTGAACCACTAGAATATTTTTTTAATCATGTAATTTTTCCAATACAATTTTAAGTGCATATGAAAATTTGTGTAAAATATCTTAAAGGGTCTATTAATTACCTTTTTTTTCTTTTTGCTTGAAATAACATGAAGTGAGCCTTAAAAACAAGAGCTTCTGACCAGAAATCCTACCCTGTATTTGAAAACCCCAAAGTTGTAGCCAATTGTTTGATATTTCTTTTTTATTCTTTGGGTCTACTATGAAAAAGTCAATACTTTACCTTAAAACTATTAATTAACATCCATTGAATGCTTCCTGTGTGCCAGATACTGTTATTCAAAATCTGTTATATAGTTAAACTCATTTATTCCTGTTAAGAACTGTAGAATAGGCTCTCTTTTTTTATCTCCTTTATTGTAGATAACAAAACTGAAACAAAAAGAGATGCAAGTTGTACTGCAGGGTCAATTCTAGGATGTGGACTGTGATGGTGTCACTGCAGGGCTTTCACTACTATAGTGTAGTGCAGGTGACTGCCTCTAGTGTTAAAATAGGAGTACAGCATAAGTGGTTGGAAATAACTACAAAAAGAATGAGAAGGGGTGTGGGAGGAGTGTCCAAAGAGGATACTTCACCAAATAGCTCAGCGGATTAAAGCACCTGCAAGCAGGTGCAGGGGCTGGGGATTCAATCTCCGGGCCTGCCATGCCAGCCCCGGGGAGCACTGAGACAGCAATTGAGACTGGCATGGTGACCCATGCCTGTAATCCCAGCTTTTGGGAGGCTGTAAACAGGCAGATCACTACGAGTCCGATCTAGTAATGGAACCCTGAACACCCTGTAGACTCTAGCCTAAAATTAAAAAAAAAAAAAAGAGGAGGGGATATTTCTGTTACAATATATTCTATTTGATGATCACTTAGGTGATCATTTTTACTACGGTATATTCTAAGATAGCTAGGTTCACCACCCTTTTGAAATTGAACTAGATTGGTTCTTAATACTGTTCACACTCCTTTTTGTCTTTACTTTGTGATGCAGTCCTAGAGCAGACAGCACAAATGAAAATAATGAACCATAGAAATGGATTTTAATATAATATTACACTTTATTAAATTTCACCAAACCCATTGTTTTTTTATTATAATGCCTAGTTGTAGTAAAACACTTTCTCTAGAGATTGCTACTAGTGGGGTTTTATGACATGTCACTGTAGACTGAAGTTGTTTGTAGGACTGAATAAAGTCACGACATAGGCAGTTAGATATTACCCTGTCACATCTTGATCAAGCATTTTTTTCTACTGTCTTAGTTATTTTAAATTTTTGATTCATTCTGTAATGAAATTTGGTTTTAAGTTGAATCCCAACACATTAGAATGACAAAAAAAAAAAATCTTGTAACTTCTTTTGAAGGCCTCTGGGTTCCTATCTTATAATTTTAGAAACTCAAGTTCTTGTTACGATATTTGAAAGAGGGACAGAAATTAACAAATGCAGTAAGTACTAATTTGGTTTTACAGTAGATTTCACAATAAATATTAAAGCTGTTGCCAGACCAGCCTGTCTCAATGTCAGAAGAGCAACATCTTTGTTTAGGTCTCAGTCCTGAGGCATCATCCCCAGGTCTCATGCCTATGAGGGAGTTAAAGCTGGACAACAGAGAAATCAAGCTTGCTTCATCAAAAATAGCTACTGGTCTGCTCAGCAAGAATGCTTGGTATTTGGATAATGTTAACTATTGCTTTTAGTTTATGAGTTATTCATAGTAAAATTGAAAGGAAATTATAACAAAAATAGAGAAAATAAAATTAATATTAAGCATTAGATATTCAACTACTTTTCAAAATTTTCGTATTTGTAAAATTTTGTACAGTCTCAGTTTACCATGAGTAAACTGAGTATACAAATATATGCAAGCTAGAATAAAGGTGTGTTTGTCTTTAAAAATTATCTGTTTTGATTCAAGGAATTGAGAACTCTTTCTACAGTCCTATAAATTTTGGGTAGGTCAAAGTAACAAAAGTTACTTTGTAAACAAAGATAAAATTTAATTAGTATATTTGACATACTGACTTTAACAAGATTTAAGTTTATAAGTGGAAGTTAACCTCACATTCATAGAGATAGTCCACCTGAGCTGTTGAGAATACAGGCATCATGCTTTACTTCACAGTATATTTAAAATTTAATAGTAGATAACAAATATATCCAACTAGTCTCTTTCTCTGGATAATTCTGTCATTGTTTTATTCACTGTATTTCTGTAAGATCTAATTGTTTGCCAGCTTTGTGTTTTCTTTAGCCTTCAGGTGCCCATGAGCCCTTATTCTTGGAAGCAGGGGTTAGCAAACAGTTTATATAAAAAGCTAGATACTGAGGCTGGTGAGATGGCTCAGTGGTCTAAAGCACCTACTTAGAATAAGCTTAGCAAAGCACAGGGACCGCGGTTCAATCCCCCAGCACCACATGCCAGCCAGCCTTGTCCCCTGGTGGGCTCAGCTGCCCCCCCCACACAAATAAATAAAAAAATTTTTTAAAAAAGCTAGATACTAAATGGATTTGGTTTGTGGACCACATGATCTTTATTACAACTGTAGAGCTGGGGAGATAGCTCAGTGGCATACGCACCTGCCTGGCAAGTGCAGGGTCCTTAGTTTGATCCCAGATACCACAAAAAAACCAACCAAGCAGAAAAAGCTGTATCACTCTGCTGCTGTAGCACAAAAACCATAGGCAGGGCCTAAATAAATGGGATGGCATTGTTCCATTATAACTTCATTCACAAAAATAGGCAGTGGTTCAGATTTAATATATGGGCCATAGTTTACTTAACTAAAGAAATTCTCTGCATTCACCTGTATTATAGTCCTTCTGCTTTGCTTGAAGAACATGTGTAGGTGGCAAGGGAAACCTGCATCGATGCGTTTTTGCAGGTATGCATTTGACATTCCTCTGTACATCCAGCATGTACTGAGCTTTTGCAGTGTTCTAAGGTATTTTTTGGAACTCTGAAAATGCTATTCTTCTGTGTTCTTGGAAGGCTGGTAACATTAATGTTTACCATCACAGAGACTAGAGGAAGAAAAGTTCTGTGGAAATCTGTGTCTGCCCACAGCAGATTTGCATAAAAAGTTTTAGGTATAAGAAAAAAGGAAGGAAAATCTGTGTAGGAAAATTGGACCACATTCTTATACTGGGGGCTCAAAATCTTTTTTGTATTTCTCAATGTTTTTCTTCTTGAGAATTGGTTTTATAGCCTCTGTTTCTTCACTTTATATGGTTTGGCACTAGCTGAGTATCTTAGTTTGGATCCGCAAGATGAGATAAAATTGAAGCATTTCTATATTGGACTAAGCAACTAAGTGAAATAGTTTTCTTATCTGAGAAATGAAGGGCTTAGACTCTATTAAGATCTCTTTTGGTGATTGCACTTCTTGGTTAGTTGCTGTGGCTCAGCGGTTCATCTAAGAACTTCTCCGTAACAGCAAAGTGCCTTTAAACATGTTGAATTCTTGAGTACTCTTTAAGTGTACTGTTTGGTTGTAAGAGAAAGCTAAAGCCAAAATATGTTCATCTTGTTGAGAAAACATTAGTACTACTGAGAAAGCTACTGAGTGAAAGCATTTTATTTTATAGATAACACTGTTGTAATATTACTTCTAGTTAATATGAGAGTCTCCAAATATTTTGTATTAGATGTGGTATCATGTACCAGACAGATGACTTTTTTCTTTTGTCTTTTTGAGACATGGTCTTGTTGTGCAGTTCAGACTGGTGTACTTGCTTTGTAGCCCAGGCTGGCCTCAAACTTGCAACAGTCCTTTTCCGTCAGCCTCCCAAGTGCTAGGATTACAGACATGCACCAGTCTTTTTGTACATTTAAAAAAATCTCGAGGTTTCACCAATATTTTCTTTATTGTACAAAACAGAAGTGGGTGTTTTCTTTTTAATTCATAAATCCATTAGAGGCCGTTTTTTAAGCAGACATATATTACAGACTAAAATTGGAGCCAGAAGTGGAGGTGGTGATCTGCGGTACAGGTTGGCAGACTAGACTGGCCTTGGGGGCCTAATTCAGCTCACCAGCCTCTGTTGTAAAAGTTCTGTGGCCACATTGTCATACTTGGTTTACATATTATAGTGGCTACTTCTTCACTAGAACATCAGAATTGAGTACTTATGAAAAAGGCTGTATGGTAGATGAAACCTAAAATACTTGCTGCTTAAATATTTGCTGTGACAAAAAATGTGCTGATTCTGGGGCTAGAGCAGGGTTCTAGAACTTTTTGCACTATACTTTATTTAGTATAGTGGTCTTATCTACATGACTTTCATGCATTTGGACTGCATGAACTACACTGAAATAGCCACAGGTAGTTAATGGCTGCTGTAGAGGGCAGTGAGGTGTGGCTATTTGAGGACATGGCATTGCCACAGAATAGATACTGTTTTCAGTTGATTAACTGGAATGGAAACTTAACTCTTGTGTCCAGTAAATCTTGCACATCACGTATACCTATAGGTATGTAAGTTTTAAAAGTTTGCTTTGATTTCAGCTCTTTGACATATATTATTTTTTGCAGTGAGGAGGAACTCCCATATCATAATGCAGCTATGGAACGGGTAAGTCCAGTTCTTTATTTATAGTTACTGGTGAATTGCTTTTGTTAGAGGTATGACGTTTCCATTGTGATTTTTTAGGGTTTTTTTTTTTTTTTTTTTTTTGTGTGTGTGTGTGTGTGTGTGTGTGTGCGCTCAGGGTCTCACTGTGTAGCTCAAACTCATAGTGGTTCACTTGTTTGCAGCCTCCCTAGTGCTGGGATTACTGGCATGTGCCACCATGCCTGGACTCCATTGCTGGCTCAGTGCACCTGGGTGGGGGGGGGGGTGCGGCGGACCGAGCACAGCATGCCCTTCCATTGTGATTTTGAGTGCTATTTTATATGCAAGATACAGGCATTCTTAGGATTTGCCCCTAATTACATCACTCAAAGAAAGTAAACTAATGGTAAAATCCTTTTAAGGAGTTTTATGAGATTCTGGTAACTTGAAATCAAGGAAACATAGCAGTTCCTAGAAAAGATTTACACTGTGGAATGGTATTCCTTGTCTTGCCCAGCCCCCCCCCCCCTCAGTCTATGGACTGACCTCTCTGGAGTGAGAATTGGAGCAGCTAACTTTTTAAAAGCTCCACAGTAATTCTCATGTGCTGTCGGCTGATAGGTACCATTCTCGTCCAGGAGCTGTACTTTGAGATTCTAATGAATTTCCCACAAATAACAACAAAAGAACATTTTGACATCTTGTCAAGTATCTGAGCATTTTAAGGATTTAGACAAGTGTTATATAGCAAATCTATTTGCCTACTTTTAACTTTTCCTTTACTTGGCAAGGAGCTGTTTTCACATGTAGGTGTTCATGAGAAGTGGGAATTGAATATTTTAAGGTTGTAGAATCTCCTTCTCCTTTCCATTTTTCTGCCCCCCAATTTATAGAACAAAAGCGAGGGTGTCAATCTGTATTGTCTTCTGTTTGTGTGGATGTATATCTAATGGGGTGGGAAAAGAATCTGAGTTTCAGACAATGAAGGTGAACTTGAAATTCAAAAACATATTTTAGAAAATCTAATATCAAAATACTCAAAGTCAAGACTGTAGCAAGTTTAATGTGGAAAAAATTGCCATTTTATGTTTATAGATATCCCTATGGGTACTTCTCATTCTTGAAAGAATACTGTTTCTTTCTTATCATAACCTCGACAGATGCTCTGTCAAAAGTTTCTTTCTTTAATAGCTATATTATTGAGTAGCAGCCATGGGTTCAGTGCTAGACTAATTCTTGCGTAGAATTCTGGGATGGAAGAGACCATGGTTTTTGCCTTAGTGTAAATAGAGGAAGGTCAGGTGATGCAATAGATTTTTGGGACATAGTGAAATGAAATGGTATTCTGGAGGTGAGGAAGATAGATTCCTTACAGCTGAGGGATGCATGAAAAGGAAGTGACGTGATGGTGATCACTTTGTTAATTTTGCTAGTGTTGAACTTGTCAGTCTTTTGTTTCAATTTTTTAAAAAATGTAAAATTTATTTATTTATTTATTTGATACAGGTTTTGCTGTGCAGCTTGGACTTGTAGTGATCCTCCTGTATCAGCCTTCCCAGTACTGGGATTATAGGCGCATACCACCACGTCCATTTTTTGTGGATGGCCTGGTACACCCAGGGTTCCTGCGCCATCTTGGCATGTGGTACCAGGGATCAAACCTGAGTCCTTGCGCTTGCCAGGCAGATGCTTAGACTACCAACCTATCTCCCCAGCCCCTATCAGTCTACTTTAAATGGTAACGAAAGGATGTGCTGTAGTCCTGTAACCATCACCTTTTGTCTAGTTCTGCAACTTGCTTTCTGGCAATTTCTTTCACTCCTCCTTTCTCAGCTTAGGTTCTATTGTAGTCCTTATAGGTGGTCTCCATCTTACATGATTCCACTTACAGTGGAATGATAGTGATAATCAGCTCAGTAGAAAATATATTTGCGATTTTCAATTTTTATCTTTTCCTGAGCTTAGTGCTGAGATCTACCAGTTTTCTCATCCAAGTAACTCTACTCTTCCAGTTATTTAGCCTGAAATCTTCTGACTTTTCTTCGACTTCCTTTCAAACCCTCATCTCTTCTGTCAATGAGTATTGTGAACTCTGCCTTCAGAATGTATTCAGAATATGAGGGCTTTTGTCATCTCTTCTTTTAGCCTGTCCACTCTAACCTCTCTTTTGGAGCTTGCTGTCTTCCTCTTTTTGCCATTGTCCTTTTTCTTCACAGTCTTACTTGTTCACTAAAAAATCAGAATAAACCTATGAAAATGAGTAAGATAATACCACTTTGTGGTCAGAAAACCTTATGGTGGCTCCCTATCTCATCCACTTTTAAAGAGAAGTCCTAAGAATGACCTTCTGAGACCCATAGGAGCTTGTTCCTGGTGGTTCCTTGAACTCACCTCCTTTTACCTCCTCTTTCTCACTTGCTGACTGCTTAGTGTCTCTTGCACATGCTGGCCAGATTCCCTCTTTCAGGTCTTTTGCGCTGGCTGCTTCTCTTTCGGAGTGTCCTTTCTGTGTAGCTCCAGGCTCAGGTCTTCATTTCCTTTAGGTGTCTACTTAAATGTGACTCTGCAGAGTAACACCATCCTTAGTCAGCACTTTAAATTGGGATGGGCCCTCACCCTAAGGTTAAATATCTACCTCCTTTAGTTTTCTCTTTACCACTTAACACTTTCATGTAGCATATGTTGTGTTATTTATTTTGTTAAGATGTAATCTGTATGAGGTTTCTCCCCCATTCCTGTTCTTTTTGTTGATTCCTGTATCACCAGAACCTAGAACAGTGCTTATGGCATATGCTCAGTAAGTGTGGATTGAATGAGTAGATTGATGGGTGGAGGTAATTGACTTATTTATAGCAGTAAATGTGTTGATTGAAGAGGTTGTCCTTACAAATGTTATGGTGTCTTTTATTAGACAAAACAGGAATAGATGTTGGAAGGTTTATTTTTAAACAAAACATACTCATATTTAGCAAGGTAAAAATTTAAAACCCACTATTGACTTTTCCTACAATGGACCCTCACTCTTTTTATAATTTCCTGGCCCATCAGGTCCCCAGTTCTCACCCCAGTAATTTAGATGACTCAAGAAATGTGACAAGGACAAAAGATGAAGTACTGTACAAGGCAGAGCTGTGGAGGATGCAGGTTTAAAACAGGCTGTTTTCTTACATTTTGATTTGCTTTTTAAGAGACTTTAACTTGTGTAATAAGACTTTTTACATAATGTAATTAAGCTGATAATTGGTTGCTTACTTAGAGTAATATTATGGGGAATTGTATGGGGAACAGGTGATCTGTGTAATTTATATTATTTAATAATTCATTTAAGTAAACATTTTGTGGGCTGACCAGATAGCTCAGTGGATTAAAGCACTTGCTTAGGCAGACACAGGGGCTGGGGATCCAACCTTGTGGTGCCAGCCCTGTCCCCAGGGCCCACTGGGTGATTTGAGACTGGGCATTTTGGTGTGTGCCTGTAAGCCAGCTCTTGGGAGGCTATAAACAGGAGGATCATTATGAGTCCAATCGCATAGTGAGACCCTGTACTAAATTTTTAAAAAAAGTCATTCTTTTGCCAGGGCAAGATCAGGATTCTGAATTTACCAGTTGAGATTCTATAAGGCTTTTCAAACATCAGCTACATTCATTGCATTTCCATTTGCAATTTTGGCTTCTTTAAAGTTGAATGAGAATTTAGTCCCATGTAAAACATTTGAAGGCTAAAACTTTTAGTTTATCAGATTTACCTCTTGATTTTTCTGCTTTCAGTGCATGGATTCTCTGTTGAGAATTCATTCTCTGCTTGCTCCATTTATAGAAGACTAACAAATACAAATTTTATTTTGTTTTTTATTTTTTTGGTGGAACTAGGGATTGAACTCAGGCCCTTGCGCTTGCTAGGCAAGCGCTTATTCTACTGAGCTATCTCCCTGGCCCCCAAATACATATTTTATAATTGAGTAAAACCACTACAAATGATAGCCTTGCTGAAGTTTGTAGCTTTTACAAGGCATACACTTGAAGCATGTGCTTCTTGACGTTTGGGGAGAACTGATGTACCAATTCGTAATCAAGTAATTATGGCTTTGGTTCTAGTTTTGGCTATGTAGTGTTTTATATAAGACACTCATTTAAAATAGGAATAGTAATTTTCCCTCATAAGAAGATTAATATTGGTGTTTGCAAAGTATTTTGGGTTCTTCCAAACAGGCTCTTAAGCAAATAAACATTTTATATTTACTCTGTAGAGAACAATAATAATACATTGTTTCTCTGAGCTTATTGATATTTTTAATAAGAAAAGATTATATAGAACTGAATTTCAGAGTCACATGTTTCTTCATGTAGTACAGTATTTTAGGTGATCTACAGACTGTTGGAGCCTGTCATTTCTTTAAACACTATACCTTAATTTTAGGTGATTTGCAGTCTTGCTAGAATACATGATGATAGAACTTAGAAAGTCAAGGTGGTCTATGAAGGACCCATTCCTCCTTGTACTTCTTGTCCTCTCCTGACCTCTGCTGGTGGGAGCTCGGCATGGGCGACATGTCAGTTTTGTCTTCACTCTTGGATTGAATTGTTTGAGGTGAAAAACAAACTGTAGAGATAGGGAAAGCAGAGTGGCTTTTTATATGCTCACATTTCACATAGAATAGAACACTTCTGATCATCAAGAAGTATTTGGATTTTCCCTATACACTAAGCAATTCCCCATTAGAGATTGACTGGGTGTTATGTAATTTAGTTCAATTCTGACACTGACCAGAATTAATACAGATCCAACAGGTTAAGGGCATAGTCTCACAAGACATAAAGATAGATTGAAGCCCCAGGTTGTCACCATGGTTTTGGACTCATAGGCTGTAAATTAGCATCCTCCTCATTCCTCCCTTAGATTTGATCGTTACTAGGGTTGCTCACAGAACTCAAGTGTTCTGTTTGCTAATACTCATGTATTATTCAGAGAAAACAGTTGAGGAAGATACATAGGGCAAGGTACAGGCATATGCACATCTTGCCCTCTTTGGGTATGCCATGCCCTACAAGTTCATCAGTTTCAGAGCTCTCTAAACCCCCATAGTTCAGGGACTTTATGGAAGCTTTATGATGTAGGCGGGATTATTACCTCAGTCTTCCTTTTCCAGAAGATAGAGTGTAGTGCAAAGCCCATAACCCACCCAGAGTTATCTCATAGAACTGTAGCTACTCCTATAATTCCATGAGAGATCCTAGGAGTTTTAGGAGCCAGAAATCAAGGCACAGAATAAATTATACATTGATTATATTACAGCATCATGCCAATATTCAAATTGAGGGGAGTCCCTAATAACATCTAAATACTTAAATTTGAATAGGTTTAAAATCTCTCATTCCAGAAGAGAAGGCTCTTTAATCATCCTTCCAGGCATTCTATATGTGTTTTAACTTTCACTGTTTGAATTCTTAGCCATCTAACGTGACAAGAGATTGGGACAAGAAAAAGCCTCATGGGCTACTCAGCAAACAGCTGTTTAATACTTATTAGTCATTTGGTTTTACACAGAGTTCGAAACAGTTGACTCAAATTCCTGGAGTAATGTGGAGTAACAAAAGAAGGTAATGAGTTCAGTTTTGATCCTTATACTTTGCTTGCCCTAGTAGGAGAGTTCTGTTCACATGGAAGCAACATCAATGTAAAATGTAAAGCAGTTTAGTCCTTTCCTGAGAACAGCCTCTGGGCCATGATACTGTACTGTCATAAGTGAGGGTTTTGTAGAGGTGACTGGGTCTAGGGAATGTGTGATGCTGGCATCAATTCATGATTGATGAATCATGAATTCACACTAGGTAGGCTCCAGGGCACTGGGATTAAGGATATGAGTGCCACCCACCCTAAGTGGCCTGGATAAGATAGAAGGGATAGAAAGAGCTGTGGTCAAACCCTATTGCTTTGTTACCTCTGTCTGCCACAAAATGTTTCTCCTCTGCAATGCTTTTGTTTTTGTTTTTCTTGTTGTTAGTACTGGGAATTGAACTCATGACCTTCTGCTTGCCTAGTCCTCTGCAAAGCTTGTCTGCTGTTCCACTCTGCCTTGAAGCCAACCAGTTATGGACTTAAACCTAGATGCATTGTGAGCTAAATAAACCTTTTCCTTTTTAACTTTGGGTAATGGGAAGTAAACGAAGAAACGTGGTTTCTTAAAGAAGTGGCTGATTCCAGGTCTGGCAACAGAAAAACATAATGTAGACTAGGATCAATCTATGCCAGGAAACAAGGAAGTATTGGAAGAGTAATAAGACATTTGGAAGGACTCACATGAAGGAGAAATCTATCAGTGCATAGGCAGTCTGGCCAAAGTATGATGATGTTAATGGTTTATAATACATTGAATTTTTAGAAGTAATTGTGTTATATTAAAAAGGATAAATAGCTAAAAAGGATAGACTTCTAGTCTCACTTAGTAATAGAGAAGGGATAATAGAATTGGGGGAAAATACCATTCTACCATTATCAGTGTCATAATTGTCTCACGCAGAGATTATCAAGAGATGATGAAATCATTGAGTAGTGTTGATTAGGAATAACATATATACAGTATCTCAAAGTACATTACACAGATTACTTCATAGATATAGAAAGAAATTTCTTTGTTGATGGGGAATTAGGGCAAATACAACCTTTATTGAGTGATCAAACTATAGTATCATTGATAGTGACACAGACTGGCACCATACACCCCTGATGTGATGTGGCAGGAAAGGTATAATGACAGTGAGTTAAAATCTTGCTGAAATGTAAAGGAACCAGCCAGATAAAGGCAGATACGTTACCTGGATTCTTAAAAAATGTCAGCGTCATGATGACACATCCCTATAAGCCCAGCACCCTGGGAGGCTGAGGCAAGAGGATTGTTAGTTCAAGCTCAGTCTATGTAACTGAATGACTTGGTGGCATGCTATGTCAGCACTTAAAAAGTTGCAAGAGGCTAGGAAAATAACCCAGTCTGGCTTCAATCCTTAGTCTCTTTTACACACACACACACACACACACACACACACACACCAACAAAGACAAAAAGCCAAAGGTGTTAATATATTAAAGGAAATTAAGACATCTTAATATAAGTGACCCATTATAGGATCCTGAGTTCCTCCTCCTCCCCCCCCCCAAAAAAAACCCTAGCTATTAAAATCATTTTGGGTTCTAGCTTAGTGCTAAAATGCTTGCTTGCACGTGTAAATCTAAATTCAATCCCCATTTTAGGGATAAGTAGGGAATTTGGTATGTGGACCATTAAGGAGTTAATGAGTCAATTTAAAATTTCTTGGGTATAATAATACTGTGATTAGGATAGTGTTTTTGTTCTTAGGTGCTACATGCTAGGGAATATGAAGAAATGAAGTGTTTATACCTATGATTTTCTAATGTATCAATTACACCCAAACTCCCAAACAATGTAGAAAAGATGAAATCTTGCAAAAGATTAGTAATTGATGATGGATTTTGATGAAGCATATTTGATATATAGGGTATGCTACTCTTTCAACTTTGCTATAGGCTTAAAATATTTTCTTTTTTTGGGAGTTTTTTTTTCAGTTTTTTTTTTCTTATTTTATAAGAAGTTTATTTTTTTAAAAGAGAATCAATATAGAAAAACAACACTAATAGGAAATGATACCAAATTTCACTACACAAAATGATAGGAATTCATCAGTGGTTGTTATATTGCATATTGTCTTCAAGTTAGTTTTGTTTAGATTACCAGATATAAGTATTCAAAATTGATCAAAAGAGAAAAGAGAGTTAAGCATTAATGGCTTTCAGTAGACCAGCAGAAATCAACAGTACAATTATGGAAGCTATCCTATGTATATACATATGTTATTTCTTTTTCCCTTCCTTTTTTTCTTTTTTCTTTTCTCTCATCCCAGTTGTTCCTTTTGTCCCTTTCACAGTGTCTTAGTTAATTTTTACTTGTTGCTGGGACAAATAAGCAGCACTCAAAATGAAAGAAGGAAAGGTTTATTTAGCTTGCAGTTGTGGAGGTTTCAGTTCATACTCTGCTGGCTCCAAGGCAGTGACAGCAGTTCATGACAGCAGAAAATAATGAAAAACAGAGGAGGAGCAGCAGCTGCGGCATCCTTATTGCTGTGGTAATATGTCTTCAGTTGGGAAAATGCCCAGGAAGGGAGTAGCTAGGTAGAATCTGACCTCTAATCCTAGGTTTTTGAGGAACCTCCACAATGATTTCCATAGTGGTTGTACTAGTCTGTGCTTCCACCAGCAATGTAGAAATAAAAGATAAACTCAAGGTTTTTATAGGTAAGTATATGCAACTAGAGACTATACTCATAAGTGAAATAAATTAGCCCCACATATGTAAACGTCGTACTGTTTCCCTAGTGTAAGAAACTGAAAGAGTAAATAAAATCTGAAAGATTCAATGGATATTATGAAAGGGGAAGAAATTCCCTGCCAGGGAAGGGAAAAAAAATTATACACCCCCCCCACAGATAGCTAAAATAATTGTATTACTAATTTCTATTGGCTCATTGTAAGAAATAGTTAATGCTTTCGAACAATTTTACTTGCTTATATATGGTAATCTAAACAATTGCTTTGAAGGTAACAGTATTCAATATAACAATCTGTTGATTTCCTATCAAAAAAGAAAAAGAAAAAGATTGTTAATATGCTCTTGTATTCTAGTTTCATCTTGGTGGCATTGAGTCTATCACAAGTTGATACTCCTGAGCCTGTTTTTCTAGGCCATTTAACTTTGTATTTGTCAAATATGTTTTCAGTTATTTCTTTAAGGTAATTTTTTAGAATGAGCTTCAGAATAGTTGGTGAGAAAATGTATTTTAATCCATAAATTAGAGATTCAGGAATAGGGAGAAAAAGACTTGCATGTATATTAAATTGGGTATAGTTGAGCTGACAGATTTATGAAGTTAACATTTAAATTTGATTGATCTGATGATTTAAAAATTCTGTATCCTGGGTGTTATTCCAAGTGTAACTTTTTTTTAAATGTAAGGGAAGGAAAAGCACACTGGTTCTTAAAAGAAATGTATCTGTATATGTTTTGCTTTGCAGTGTGAAAATGTGTAGCATTTAAAAAAAATCCATATATATGATAAAGCAATAATACAAAGGTATATCTTTAAAAAAGAATGACTGCTTGCTGAAGTGATTCGTTGATAATTTATAGTCATAAAAATGAAAGATAACAAGAGACTTGCTAGATCTCAGCTGGGTTGTTTCTGGGAAAGTGTATGTTATTATATTTTTGGGGTGACTTGAATTATTTGGTGTTTTCCTGTTGGTGGGAGAAGGGACTACACTTTGAGGAAGTTAAGAGGGGAAGGAAGAAGAGCAGAAAAAAATACCAAATGGCAGTTTAGATCAATCTTACTTTTTCCCAGTATGGCCTTCTCTAAAGTCACATTTAATAGAAACATTAATTAGATTTCAGTGCCCCACTGAGTTTTAAAATTAAACATATTTCTAGAACCATCTGCAACATTTTACCACCAGTAATATTGAAGACTATGCTTAGCCTTTTGAAAAATGGGAATTATAACAGAATGTCTTTTGCTCCTGAATAATCATCTTTTATTATGAAAAACATATCAAGACTTTAAATGGAGTTAAAAAAAAATAGAGTTTTAAGACTATACCTAAAATGAAAATTTTATAAAAATACTCTTCTGGAATAGAATCTTTTCCTACATTCTGGATTTTGGGGGGTTATGTCTTCTTTTAGATCTAAAAATATTGGTGGTGGGTGTATCCCATCTGCCACCATAATGCCTGCCTATTAGATACTGGATTGAAGCCAGTAAGCAGGGAATAGTTGTTTTCATCCAGGAATCATGATTGCCTGTACGAGGGTAGAAGATGGGATGGAAGCCAGAGAAAGAAGATGCGGTGGCTCAGAGTGCAAATCCTGGAGTCAAACTGCCTTGAGCTGGGGCCTTCTTTTACCCTTACGCCTGTTCTTAAGCCTGTTACACCTCTGTTTCCTTCAAGTAGAGATGGCCATCCATCCTTATGGAGCTGAAGAGTACTGTATATGTGTTCCTCAGCACAAGATGTATCTTCAGGACTGTTTTCCTTCTGGTGTGTTCTTCTGTAGTCATTACTTTCTATTCATTCATTTACTATAACCACAAGTCCAAGTATTTAGCAAAAAGCACTCTCCTGAAAACCAAAGAAATAAGGAGCTAGTATGTTCTGTCTCACCTTCACCTCTACCTAGCTTGGCCCAGATCTTAATTTCATGTCATATTCAAGGCCCTTGGCTACTTTTTCAGCCTCATTTCGTGATACTTCCTTTTTCAAAGCCTTTGAGAACTATCATCAGCTCCTAGCACGCTGGTGATCTCAGAAGCATGAGCGTGCACATCTGCCTACCATGTCCTTTTTCATGTTGCATTTCATAAAATCCCTAAAATCTTTCATTCTTCATTTAGAGCGGTGTTCTTGGACACCCCAAGGTGGGGGCTTGGCTGTCCTTCTGTGTGACCTTGCTGTTACCCTACCTGTCTTGTGTCAGAGCATGTGCCGTAGCACTGTCTTTCCATGTTGATTTCTCTGAGTGCCTAGACACTCTGCTTAGGGGAACAGTTATGCCTTTTGTGCAATTTTTTCTCAAGTATAGGGCTAATTATGTACTAGCCATACTGTAAAGAAATTCTCCTTTAAAAAGTTAATTTTCATTTGGGTTTCTTTTCTTTTTCTTTCTTTTTTTGGTACTGGGAATCAAATTCAGGGCCTTGTGTATGCCAGGCAGGCACTGTGCTGCTGAGCTACATCCTCAACCCCTAACTTTCATTTAAAACATGGTAGAAAATGAAAAGTAGAATTTTGAAATTCCTTCTATTCCTTCATAAAGATGTTTCACAGTATTTTAAAATTTCCTTTTTTATGTATAGAATACTCAAAACTTTCAGTGATTAACTTTAAAGTTTTAGAACATAGAAGCCATATGTTTTTGTATCTTTTGACCTAAGTAGAGCATTCCCTAGGATTCTTAAGTTTAATTGTGAAATGCTATTGACCTACTCCAATATTACCTAATATACAAAAGTATGGATATTTGATATCTAATAGTGATACTTAATATAGAATAACTTTTTTTAGTAAATCTTTTTAAGCAACATTCTCTTTAATTTTTTTTTGTAATTTATAAGGAAGCCTCAAATAATAACAGTGAATTTCAATTTTATTTTAGCAAAAGCACCTGGAAATTGAAAGAACTACCAAATGGCTGAAAATGCTAAAAGGTTGGGAAAAATACAAAAATACTGAAAAGGTAATTTAAAATGATGCTGCTTTTATATGAAACTATGTAAATTCAATGTGGATTTTCACAGTAAAATTTTTCTTCAGTCATAAGAACATTGTGCTCATATTCATTTTGAAAAATTAATTTAGCAAAATGCCTTAACCTTGAAAGTCCATATGTGGTAAGTAACAAATACTTCACCTGAATTGGTCTCAGCAATTAAGAGGTCGTATCAAATGGTCCAGAGATAGGATAAGTTTAGGAGTAATTTAATTTAATCCAGCTGCTCAATTATGTTGCCTGTGGCTTAGTTTCTTCCATTTGTTCTGTGTCTTCTGCACTGTCCCTCTTGTGGAGGTGGCAGCCTTTTGGATTCAGAATCATTGCAGCAGTTTCAGGCTTTGTGTTCACACATCACACTGGTAAGAAAGAGAAAAAGGGCTGGTCTCCGATCGCTTTTCTTAAAGCAGGACAATCTCCTTTTCAAGTTTGCTTTTAGCAAACCTCCCTTTAGATCTTTTTTTGCCCATATTGAGTCTGTGTTAAAGTTTTAACACATTTCCACCAGTGCTACATATATGAATGTCCCATGCCACTCAGTGAGTCAGTCATGCACATACCACCGGTGGTTCAAGTTGGCAGGAATGTGTTAAAGCAATTAAAGAAAACCACACACATATTTCTATCAGTGACATCAGAAAAGTCTTTAAATAGAGGAAAGGCCCAAGTTCCCGGTAGCGTCAGTTGAAAGCTCTAAGTTTTGTTTGAAAGGTGAAATGTTATCAGTGACAACAAATGGAATGTCAGTTATTTTTCTTTAAGTGACATTCTGACTTCATTTATTTGGAGAAAACGTCTGTCAAATGCTACCCCAAATCTAAACAATCATGTGGATGTGGTTAGCCAGTTCTTTTAAGTAATAATGGTATTACATGAAAAGCAGAACTTCATTCAGATTGTACTCAGTTTCCTAAGAGCCTGCTCCCTGAGGTGACCATCGTAATTCTGTGTGCAGCAAAAGTCCCATATGTACTCTCCATTTCACCACTCAGCACTGTGATATGCTATATGCTTAGGAGTTGAGATGTAATAAAATTAATGTCTTTCAATGCTTCATCCAGAGCATCATTAAGTGAAACTGACCTTTTTAAGGATTGTGAGTGAAGAACAGAGTGATTTCTTGTTCAATGTTGCCTTGATTTCTGTCAGGCTGCAGTAGTTTTATCATCATTGCTTTTTTGCCACCAGGGCAGAAGCCAGGACACTGAAAATAGAAAGTAGCATTTTAGTCATATTATGAAAATAGTTTTGACCTTGTAGACCATGGCTTGTGAACCACTGACATCTTTTGTCTATAAAATGGAGATAATAATACTCATCAAAGGGATGGAGACTTAATAAGTTAGTGCAGGGAATACACTTGGCATTGTACCTTGCATATAGTAAACGTTAACTACCAATGTTAATTTTTTGAAAGAAGGCTGGATAGTTAAATAAAAATCTTAAAGGAAAAAAAGTCATTTATTGTCCTATAACAAAATACAATTGAGGTAACTGTTAATGAGGTTTTAAACTATTTCCTCACACTTCTTTTCCTATGCTATTTTTTTCCTCCTTTTTTTTAGATATAAAGTATACATATCAGCATTTGCCAACAAGAATTATAGAGAGCATCAGTTTCTTGGGTTTTACTAGGTATAACATGGAAGCATGATAGCCTTGAGGTTAAGAGAAGTCAGAGCCAGACTATCATGGGTTCAAATCACAGCCCTGCCACTTACTAGCTGTATGACTTAGTGAAAGATATTTTACTTTATCTTGCCATGATGTGCTTATGTATGACATGGAAATAATTGCTACCTTGGAGGGTTGGTGAGGATTAAATACTTTAGTAAAGCACATAGATTATTGATTGACAGTGTCTAATCAGTAAGTGTTGCTTATTGTTAGGTAAGAAAAGGGTTCTGATTAAATAGTTGGGAAAATTAGAGCTAAACAAAGATAAACAAGCTTTGTTTACTTCAGCCCTCAATATGAACTTTTAAGTGGGAACTTAAATTATCTGAAACATAGGCAATGATGGAAATCTTCAAATTACAAAACTACAAAGTATATTTTGGTTAGAAGGTATCTCACAGGACTAAGGTCATTTTCCTTTTTTTTTTTTGCGGAACTGGGGATTGAACTCAGGCCCTTGTGCTTGCCTGGGAAGCACTTATTCCACTGAGCCATCTCCCCAGCCCCTGTCATTTTCCTTTTTGAGAATCCTAAATATCCTTATTTTAAGGTCAGATTCTTTTATTTTACTCATTGTGTATTGTTAATTTTCACTATTTTGTTTGAGCATTGGATTTAGAACTCAAGATCTTTTTAAGAGAAATCAGCTCAAAGTGGAAGATGAGGTACAATCCCCTAAGGCCCATGTTCTTGTTTAGTAGAATGCTGCCTCTCAGCTTAGCCTGCAGTTGATAGCTACTTTACCTTCAGTCATTGTGGGAAGACTGCTCAAGTGGTAATTACAGGATAAATTTCCATGCATTGTGCCTATACTTTAACCTCACATTAGTCTAATAAAATATTTGTAGAATTAGGGTTTATTTTCTTCTCTAGTATACATATATCTATGAAATTATGTAAGTCTGTAAAATGAGCAGTTCAAGTAGGCTATTATTCTGACAGCAACTCTGGCTAATGCAGTTCTCATTAAGAAAGATTTTAGCAGAACGATTTCTTTGATGTGTAATTTTAAAGCACTCTTCCATAACTATAATACTAGAATCATTTAGTGATCTATGTAGTTGAATGTGGTATGAAACACAATGAGCCTGCTAAAAAGAATTACTGCTTTCAGTGCATACCTTCCTTTAAATTTTATTGAAGTAAAAAGTAGCATGGAATGTTTCTTTTATCTTTACCAACAGTAGGTATGTTTTCTTACCACAGATTCCTTATTTATAAAATAATAAAACAAATTTTAAGAGTACCTTGAAATAGAAATTTATCTCTATTTGAATTTTTGGAGCTGAAACTTTAGCACGAAAATGTTTCATTAAGGTTGTGTTGCCTGCGAGTTCTCACAGTGTCTGCTTCCTCTTATAGACAGTAGTATTGTATTTTTAAAGTATGCTTGATTAAATTATTTCTGTTGTCAATACCATTATAATTTAATTGGTCATGATATCTTGTGTCTAAGTTCTGACATAGTCTAATACCTGCTATAGATACATACATGTCTTTGTTGGTTTAATGGCTAAGTGGACCTTAGTGTCCATATTAGCCAACATTTTATTTTACTCATTGCAAAACTAAGACCTTTCATTTAAAAATAAATTTGTTAAGGTCACATAGCTTGTTAGCAGCAAGCAAGAAATTCTATATCTGGATGTTGGAGCTCATTTAATTGTTCCATATTTTGTCAAGCCTTTCCTTCTGGTGTTTGTGATAAAGGCCAGAAAGGAATAGAATAGTGTTATAAAATGCAGTAGGACCTTGTAGGTAGTTTAAAACCTTTCAAGGGGGCTGGTGAGATGGCTCAGTGGTCTAAAGCACCTACTTAGAACAAGCTCAGCAAAGCACAGGGACCGCAGTTCAATCCCCCAGCACCACATGCCAGCCAGCCCGCCCCCTGGTGGGCTGAGCTGGCCACACACACACACACACACACACACTCACACACACAAATAAATAAATAAAATTTTAAAAAATAAAATAAAAAATAAAACCTTTCAAGGCCCAGATTTGGGAGACTCATGCTGTTTGAAAGCAGAGACAAATGAGCCAATGGAGCAGGTATAAAGAAAATGGAGAGGCAGGTGTTTCATGGTACATGCTTGCAGTTTTAACAGTGCCCAAAACTAAGCTAGACTTGCTGGGCTGAGAAGTTTACTCATTGACTCATTGGTAGGCAAAATGTTGCACATGCACTGCTGTTTTGAGGTCATGTGAGCTTCAAAAAGGTATTGAAAGTAGTCGCTTTTATTTAAAAGGTATTGAAAGTAGTCACTTTTATTTAAAAGGTATTGAAAGCATTTATAGTTTTAAATGTATCAGCAGGACTGAAGTAGACTAATTTTAGTGGCAAATGAACAAAAATAATGGCAATGAAAGGTTCAGATCAGGCTACCTACCTTTTTCTTTAAGATCTTATGTATTAAATCTATAAAGTTGTGAAATATTTTTAAAGTGATAGTTTTGAAATTGTTGTTAAAATCCAGTATATAGAATTCTACATCATAGTTGTTAAGACTAGGTTCCAAGGGCTGGGGGTGTAGCTCAGCTGCACAGCGCCTGCCTAGCAAGCACACGGCCTAGAGTTCAATTCCTGGTACAAATTTTAAAAGAAAGAAAAAAGAAAGAAAGGACTAGGTTCCAAAATAAGACTAGTGAATTTGAATTCTTAGGATAGTTTACTTCAAGCTACATCTTTGTTTTCTCATTTGTAAAATGGGCATGACGGTAGTAGTATTTACCTCTTTAGAGATGTAGAAATATTACAAGGACTTACAACACATAGTATAATATGAGTTCATCATAGACAATCAGAAAATGTTATTAAATAGACAATAATAGAAATGTTATAAATAGCTTATTGTTATGTTTGATTTATCATTATCCTTGCCACTATTCATATCTTTTCCTGGCACATGTATATATATTCTTCAGTATTCAGTGTGTCATTTTCTCTACAAGAAATCTTTCCCCGCTCTCACAAAGAACTGCTTCCTCCCTTCCTCCATTATCTCTAAGTCTTAGGGTGAGAGCCACTGTGTTGGACAAACAAGTGACACCAGAGCAGATTTATTGTCTCACTTCTGACACTTTCATCCCTGAATTGTTTTGTTTTCCCTTAGAACTATATAGTCATACAAGGGCTAACTACCCCCTATAACATGTGCTGCATATGTGAGCAGGGTGCTGCCTGCCACCCGCCTTTTACCACTCTGGCACACTGGAGAGGAGTCCTCCACCACGACTTTTCTCACCAAGTACAATCCCCAACTTTGCTAGCAATTTATTTGGTTATATTTTATTAGAATTATCTGTTTTGAGATTACTGCTTACACATTTATCTTCCCAACTACAATGTAAGCTCCATAAAACTTTTTTGTGTTTGTAGCTCTGGTACCTGGTAAGTATTGCCACAAAGCAGTTGTTTATTAGAAAGTTTCATTTTACTTTTTTTGAGATAAGGTCTCACTGTGTAGTGCATGCTGGCCTTGAACTTGCTTATGTAGCCCAGGCTGGCCCTCAAACACACAGTAGTCCACCTGCTTCAGCCTCCCAAGTTCTGGGATTGTAGGTGTGTGCAGCTACGCCTGGCTAGCTCTTGCTTTCTACTGATAAAGTCTGCTACTTTAATGAAGCTGTAACTTCTAAGAGGCAATATAGTTTGGCAGAGAGACCCTGAACTTGGAGGAAGAAGATGGAACTCTGACCAAAGCCAGGTACCTCTGTGTACCTTGGTTCTCTTGCATCTACAGTGGAACACTCTGCTGTGCCTACATTTCCAACATCATCGTAGACAGCAGAAAGTACTGCTTTGTTAATTGATGACAAATGGAAACTGGGACTGCTGTTTGAAGAAATAAGCAAACTTACTATAACTGTCACACTTTTATATGATCTTTACCTCTTTTAATAATTTTTTAAAAACTTGTATGATAGTTGGATGCTTATAAGGGAAAAATAACCATAGTAAGTCAGTCATATATTGTCTGAGTATAATTGTCTATAAGTGCCTGGTAGATTGGTTCCAGGACCCCCCAGGATTCCGCAATCTGCTGATGCTCAAGTCCCTATATAAGATGGCATAGTGTTTACATATCACCTCTAAATATCTTCCCATATACTTTTTATTTCTAGACTACGAGTAATAGCTAGTACAGTTAAATTCTGTGTGATTAATTTTACTGTTTATACTGTTTATACTGTATTGTTTAAAGAATTGACAGGGGAAGACACAGCTTGTTTTTAAATCGTTTCAACTGGCAGTTGGTTGAGTTCAGATACGGAATCCATAGATATGAAAGGCTGACTGTATTTGAAAACCAAAAAGCATAACTTAAGACTCTTATTTTAGAATCTTATGACTTAATTCTTTGAATATGTTTTGTTCCATTATGTCCTACAGCTTGAATTCTAGAGACATCCCTTTAACATTTTTTTATGTTTTGGTATAATTATTATTGCTTCAATATTTTCTGGTCTTGGATTTTCTTAATATTTTCCTTTCACTATTCTATGTGTTTTAGAAAGTGCAATTGGGCAAACATTGTACTATAGTCATAGAAGGTTAATCCTTATTTTTTAATGTATTATTAAACCAGTAATTTTTTGTTAATTGGTAACATCTTATATGTGACTCTAGGTGTTAATTAACCTCTTTAGTTTTCACTTTCCTCACCTATAAATTGAATTGTTGGTAAAAGAATAACAAAATGCTTAACAGAATTAAATACCACCAAATGTCTTAAAAATAGTTTCCTGCCCATAGTAAATGCTCAGTAAAGATTGCAGTAATTGTTACTGTGGGTGATACTGGCAATAGGTCAGTATTTCTTTTCCAGTGTTTTCTATATCATTTTAACATTTTATCCCTTTGATAGAATGGGGACCTTTTTTTTGAAAAGAAAAATTTTTTTTTACTTCTTTATTTAATCATGACAACTTGATGGATTTGTTTTCCTAAAACAAGATTTTTAGATAGGTTATAAACAGTAATTTGTATATGATACTGAGTGCAGAATTAGATAAAAGCAGTACAAATAAAATACATTTTATTTAAGGAAAATATTGGACTGGAGAGAGTTCAGCAAACTAAGTGCCTGCTTAGGCAAGAGCATGGACCGGGGTTCAATCCCTAGCACCACATGCCACGCTGGCTCCGCTCTGGGCATGCTGAGCCAGCCACCAAGTCCAGGTGTAGTGCTGCACACCTGTAATCCCAGTGCTGGGGAGGCTGAAAACAGGAGGATCACTATGAGTCCGAGCTGTATAGTGAGACCCTTACTGAACACATAAATTTAAAAAAAATCAGTTTGAGGTTCATGGATATCAATCTCTTTACCCATTATATTGTTTATTATTAGAATTTTCACTGGGCATTATTATGCACACTTGTGATCCCAGCATTGGGGTAGGACTGATTTGCCCTTAGTGACTTAGCAAGACCCTATTGCAAAATAAAAACAGATGGGAAAATAAATCAGAGTGAAGGTCCTGGCTTCAGTTTCCAGTACTCAAAATGTTTTTTCTTTTGTACTTTTCATATTTGGAGTAGTTTCCACATTTCTTGACATTTATACCAGATATTTACTGTATAGTATTTTTACTCTAGAAATTTATATGATAACTTGAAGTTAATACTGCTTTAAAAAACATAGTTTATTATAATTTTGAAGTAGATATAGATTGCAGACTTCTTTGGGAAAAGTAAATCTTAAATTCACTTGTTTTTACTACACTCAGTTTGCAGTTAATGGTAGTAAGCGTTGGATATCTAAAGAATGTTGCAAGTCTGATTTATAGACAACACAGCCATTCTGTATATGTTTCTCCAGTTAGAGCTATTGCACAGGTTAAAATTTCCATAATCTAGGTACTCTCCTTGGAAATTTCAAATCTGAGGCTTACCATGTTGATACCAAAAGAACAAAACAGATCATGTGTAATTTTTTTTTTCTTTTTTCTTTTTTTTTTTTTTTTTTTTTTTTGAGAGACAGGCTTACTGTGTAGTTCAGGCTGTCCTTAAACTCACTTATGTAGCCCAGGCTGTCCTCAAACTGACAGCAGTCTCCAACTTCAGTCCCTGAGTACGGGGCCTACAGTAAGTGCCACCATGCCTAGCTTATGTGTAATTACTGAGCTGAATCAACTTCATAGTAGTCATGGTTTCACAATAAAGTTCATATCACTCACTTTGAACCACAATATTCTTAAAACTACATCATAACTTAAGACGAAGTATATATAAAACAAAGAATTTTATGTTTAGCCTTGGGTCTCATCTCCAGGATCGATCTCCCCTCTCCCCTCTTCCCTCTCCCCTCTCCCCTCTCCCTCCTCTCCCTCCTTCCTCCATCCCTCTCCCTCCTTCCTCCTTCCCTCTCCCTCCTTCCTCCTTCCCTCTCCCTCTCCCTCCTTCCTCTCTTTCTCCCTCCCTTTTTCTCTCTTTACTTCTTTCCCCTCTCTCCTCTCTCTCTCTCCTGTCTCTCAGATATGTGCAGAATCCAAAACACTTTTGCTCCCAGGCATGTCTTTGTCTTTGTCTTTCTTTTCTTTCTTTCTTTTCTTTTTTTTTAACTGGAGATTGAACTCAGGATCTTGGGCTTGCCAGACAGGCAGCATTTCAAATAGGGCTATTCAACCAGTATCTTGATCTTTAAGTAATTATATATTGATTTTTACCTTAATCCATCTTCCATAATTTATTAATCATTTCCTTATTTGGGCATCAAGTTTTAAATTTTGAAAGATAATGAGTATTGTAATTATTATTATTTTTTTAAATTTTTTATTTTTTTTCAAAGTTTTATTGATAAACAGCAATGAGACAGTTTCAAATCAAATCGGAAGTACAGTTTCAACAAATATTACACTGCATATATTCTTCTTAGTGGTTAATTGCTGTACAAGATGCAGACTTGTGATCCTATTTACAAACACCATTAGAACAAATCATTCTATTCATTAACAGAATGTAACTATATATCTATCCCAACCACTTTGAATACACAGATACAAAATGGACATTCATAGGCATACCCCATTTTTCCTAAGTTCCATTATTGAATATTATAGGTGTATAAACTCAGCAAAATATTCTAAGAGTCCAGTAGCCCATAATAGCATTGGGTCTTCTGTTTAACTGGCAATGTCAGAAATTATTGACCTGAGTCCCCCACAGCTCAACTTAACAGCATGGCTTTATTTCCTATATTTTGTCTTCATACTTTTCTACTGGATGGTTAAGACCAAGGTAAAGCAGGACCTATGCAACAAGAGTTGTAGCTTTTTGGTCTGAGAAGGTCATTGAAATGCCCTCAGGATTTATCCTGAGATCCTGTACCTCAGATTGTAGAACCTTTGTCAGTGCATCCATGTGGAGAGTCACGGCCATTGCTTGGCCAATGTGCTCGCTGTGAAAGTCTGAGAGTGTCTTTTCCCCATGTGACTCTCCTTAGGCACACTCTATGTCATCGATCTCTTTCCTCTTTGGCCCCATAATCTTCTTGATCAGAAAATTTGGGACACTACCGAGGTACATGACGTTACAGTACAAGTTCTCATATGTCCTGAGTCTTAACTAACCTTAGAAGGTTAGGCCCAAAATGTTGGCTTTTCTTGTAGCCCTCCTTTTTCTCTAATTTTGGTCTGCAAACTTAGGTTGTTAACCATCCAGAAGACAAGCTTATTGTTATTATCAAACGATTTAGGCTGAGTATTGTAATTATACTTGAAGAAAAAATTATAGAGAAGATGGGGAAATACATCAAACCTTAAGTTTCTTAGAGCAATAGCAATATATTTTTCAAGGACTCAAGAAGTTGATACTAATGATTTATGCTTAGTTTCATTAATGTTTCAGTTTTATTCAAAAGTCTTTATCTTTTCTGAATGATTTATCATTATTTTTGTTTGATCCTTTAGGAAAAGGACATAGTTTTCTCTGAATTAAAGGGGAAGAAAGGAGAGGAGAAAAATGAGAGAGGGATGAGGAGAGGGAGCAAGAGAGAGAAAAAAAATTAGAACATGAAGTGCAGATTGCCAGTGGAACTGAGATCTGAGGTAGATGGGGGGAGCTTGACCTAAGAAGGCCCTAAAGAGTGGTAGAGAAGAGATTAGGAGTTAGATAGCTATGTCTGTACTCCCAACAGGACTCTTTATGAGCACCTTCTGGGTGTGTGACAGGAAGGGAAGAGGTTGTGTAAATAAGATATTCACAACGTAGCAAAGGGCATTGACTATGTTTTCTTGCCTCTCCAGGGACACTTCTGTATGGAATTAGTATGACTTGTACATTCTTGACATTTTGTTTGTTCTTTCTGTGTCTGTCTATATCTCCCCTTTTAGGATAGGAGAAAGATAACGAATCGATTTGTATCAATAACTAAAAATGTATTGATTAATTGTCATGGATACCCTGAAAATAAAAGACCAACAATTATTAATCAGATCAGTTGAAGGGACTATCTTAAGCTTTTGTAAATTCATAACCTCCAGTTTCTTTTTTTTTTTTTTCTTTTTCTTTTGATAAGTTTCACAGAAGAATTTACAAAGGAATTCCCCTCCAACTGCGAGGTGAAGTCTGGGCTCTCCTTCTTGAGATTCCTAAAATGAAAGAAGAAACACGAGACCTTTATAGTGTGAGTAGCTAAACTATTTGAAGTTAAAAATTAAAATAATTTATTTTAGCTTTTAAGGTGATGTAAGGCTTAAAATTATCACTTGAAATTATATCAAAAGTATATTGGATTGAGTTTTAGAGATGTATTTGTTTTATTGATTTGTAGTCTCAAATTTGAAGTAAGTACTTAAGTAAAAATGTTGTGATAATGTCTATATTAATCAGTGAGTGTTGTGTTTTTGAAATACATAAATGATTAATCACAGTATTTAAAATAACTCATCAATATTGGAGGATATTTGAAGGGAAAATTGACTAAAACCTGATTGTAGTATCAATAAAGAGATTTGTAATGTCCTTTTTAGAGTTTATGGGGAAATAACAATTCACTTTATCTTACATCTGTCAATATATGTTATTTTTCTTCCAGGGTTATAACAAAGAATTTGTTTTCAAGATTATTATGTTACCAGGGCTGGGGAAATAGCTCAGTAGAATAAGTTCTTACCTGGCAAGCATAAGGTCCTGAGTTCAATCCCTGGCACCACAAAAAAAAAAAAAAAGTTATGATAAGGTTTATTTATCAGCAAATGTTAAACTTTTGTGTGATCAGTAATGCTTTTCTTAGCATTAAATTTACCTCCTTTTCATCACAGTCTACCTATTCTATAACTGTTTTGTATTAACTTTGAAAAGGTAATTTTTTTTTTCTAAGAATCATAGATCTGCAGATTTTGATATAGTTTCCTTAGAAAATAAAGGTAAAGAAAGTAAGTTAGAATAGATTAAAAAGTATTTCTAGTTTAAACCAACTACAAAAGGTACTTTGATGTTCTTTTGGTATTTTCTTTTCATGTATACTGAGGAGAAATTTCATCAAGATGAAAGGTAGTGAACTATAGCTTTCATTTGTACTGTATGTGTTTTTCTACATGGAAATAAAAATTTCTAGTGATTGGTTAATGTAAGAGAATCATTTAGTGAAAACTGATGGCCCCAACAAAAACAACTTCACCATTGGTACTCCCAAGCTTATCATTTTCAACAGTCGGAAGCACTTTCATTGGGTATTAGAAATTCCCTACTTCACTGAGTCTTCTTTTCCTGACCACTCTTTCTTACTAGCTCTGTATTTTGGTTACTTTTCTCTTGTTGCTAAGAGAAAATAGTTGACACCCAAAATTAAGGAAGGAAAGGTTTATTTAGCTCGCAGTTTGTGGAGGTTTCAGTCTATAATCACCTGGCTTTACAGCCAGGTGGCATTGCAGAGGGGCAGCATTTCAGGGCAGCAGAAGACGGCAAATGCAACAGGAGCACAGAGGGGAGAAGCAAGCCTCTTGTCCTCCCTTGTATTGTATGCAGGTTACCACCCTAGGGTGGGTGTAGCACTCACATCATTAATCCCAGCAATAGACAATAAACCAGTCACAAACTCTAGTCAGTGGCCTCCAAAAAGCCTGCCCCTTTTGACCACTTTAGGCTTTGAGGGGACATCCAAACATAAACTGTAATACTCTGTGAAAGTCGTATTATAGTAGTTGCCACACAGCCTCTCTGAACTGGCTGGAACTTCAGTAGGAGTAAAACTACCTTCTCTTAATCTACCAAGATTTTTCTCAGATGAGTGGAATTATTTGAAGCCTGCCTGACATATTGTGAACATTTAGTCCTTCAAGTTTGTCCAATGGTGTTTGCCCTTCTTAGATTGCAGCTTTGACTGGAGGAACTGCTACACTACACACAGAAATGAATAGGTGTGATCAAGAAGCTGTTCTTCTCTGTCATAGGAGATAGTAGTATAGAAGTATATAATTACTCCTTGCTATGTGGCAGATACTCCAGAAGTAACAAGACAAAAAACTAGGCTAAATTGAAAGGAGAAAAAGAAATCATCTTTATGGTTCAGAAAGTCATCATGGAGTAGGTGTCTGAGATGTTGTTTCCACAAGGAAAAAAGGAAGATGAATTTTCAAGGCATATTTTGAACACCTTTACATCTGACTAACTTTAGTTTGAAGGTTCATATTGCTATATTTCTTAAAATACTTTACTTTGAGGAGATTTGTCCTTATTCAGATACTTTGATGTATAGATATGTGAACTACTTTATTTAATTATAGCAATAATACCAAGAGGCAAGCTTTACTATTATTATTATTGAGGTTAAGTAACCTTTTATCCCCAAGTGCAGACATAGAATTTGAAATCCAGGCATTCTGGCTTCTGAGTCATTGCTCTTGATCTACTGCTTTTTACTTTTATTTGTGTCTCATTTGTATTTATTCCTTTTGTAACTAGCAGTAGACCTTATAGATAGAGGTGAGTCCATCCACAGTGAGCACAAGCCTATATAGCCATAGCTTGATTCAGTAATCTAGTAGGCCAAAACCACAGAGATTTGTAAATTTTTATCTAAATATCTTCCATTATGGGTTCTTTAAATCCAGTTTGTTGATTGATTGATTGATTGATTGATTGATTGACAAGATCTTGCTAAGCTGCCCAGATTGAGCTCTAACTTGTGATCTTCCCCTTTTAGTCTCCAAAAACTCTGGGATTACAGGTATATACTACCATGCCTGCATCTCCTTTCTTTTATAAAGTGCTTATTCTTATATTATTGTGATTATTGTGGATTACAACCCTTGTAGTCTCAAGAGATAACTGCATGAACTGTTTACCTCCTTCGAGGTCAGAAATGTTAATGAACTATATTCTGTGTATTACCTTGGAAACATTTTAGGGCAAAAATAACCCTATTATTTTTTACTACTTAATTGGGCACAGGGCTTTGCTTCTGTCATGACATCTTTTTTTTTTTTTTTTTTTTTATGTATTTAGTACAGGGTATACAGGGTCTCACTACATAGATCGGACTTGTAGTGATCCTCCTGTTTTTCAGCCTCCCAAGCACTGGGATTATAGGCGAGTGCCACCACACCCAGTCTCTATTGCTCTCAGCACACCCTGGGGGCAGGGCCTACTCTGCAGGCCTGGGGAAACCCACCCCCACCCCACCACTCCTGCCTAAGTAGGAGCTTTAATCTGCTGAGTTATCTGGCCAGCCCTTAATGACACCTTTTGTGTGATGTATTTTCTTGTCTTTAAGAGAAGCTGATACTGTAGATCCATTTGAGTCTTCTCTTCTTCCCCTATGTTTTATTTTAGGGCACTTTTTGTTTCAAACACTTCTTGAAACCAGAGTGCAGATAGGCATTTAGTGTACTTAAATCCAAGAAAGCTAAATTCTAGACTGGCCGTGGGAAATTGGAAAGGCAACATGATTGTTATTTCAAATCTTCAGAAGCTCAGTAATTGCCAGTGGTAGGTGTCTCAGAAGTGAAAGTGAAACTAAGTGAAGCTAAACACAGATGTAGCTGAAAGTCCATTTGAGAAGCAGTCAGAGCCCCCAGGTCTTTCTAGCTCTGGCCTAAGACTGGAGGTTCATTCTTGTGAGAGGGCAAGGAGAGCTTTTGGACTGGGCCAGCACAGCCATCGCTGAGGTGGGCTGCTGTAGTGAAAGCACAGCAGTAGGCTGTCGCAGAGTTTAGACAACCTGGCCTTTTTTCTCAATCTACCGCCTAGAACATTGGCACCTTTATGCTGATCATTCTGGTAGGAGATGGGAACGACCTCCTGGGGAATATGCTCCCTTCCAGAAAATAGTGATTTCCAGGAAACCCCCTGAAACTGCCTAGCAGGTCCACATTGTAAAGGGAGACCATGTTGTAAGAGTTCCTGACCCCTCTCCCAGGCTCACAGACTTTTTAGTGTCTTGCTGTGTTTTTTTAATTGTTGCTGCTATTGTTGGATTTTGCTTTTGTTTTTGAGACAAGGTCTCACTTTGTAGTGCAGATTGGCATTGAATTCACAATGATCCTTCTGCCTCAGCTTCCTGAATACTAGGATCACAGGTGTGTGCCACAGGTGTCTTACTGGTAAATAAAAACAGACACTAAAGTTTTGCATTTGAGGAGAGGAGTACCATGAAGGACAAATAAAAACAACAAAACAAACAAACAAAAACAACTTGTAAGAAACAGACTACAAAGCAAGAAGAAAACTTAAGATTGTCACTATCATCAGAGAAATAAAGTAGATATTATATCCATAAAACAAGTGTAGGGTGCTATAAAAAGGAACATTTGAGAATAACAGAAATGGAAAACTTAAGAAAAATGAAAAACTTAATTGAAAGTAATGATTGAATTAATTTCCAAAATGGGAAATAGAGAAAATACAAGAAAAATTTATAACAGTGTAGGAGGTTTCACATTGTAATAATCAGAGTTCTGTAAAGACAAAAATGGGAATAGAGGGAGGGGAGAAGGAAGAAACTGATAGATGAATTATTAAAGGCAGTTTTTCAGAACTGAGAGGTATATGCGTTTTCACAATTTAAAGGGTCTTCCAGTTACCACATCTGTTGATAAAAATAGATCTAAATCAAGTAGAGAAATGTGAAGCTTCAGAAATGGAGAAAACATCACCTGTAAACTTTTAGAGAGGAGGAAAAGACTTTTTATAATGACACAAGAATTCACATGACAACATGAAAGGCCAAAAGGCAGCCTTTTGAGCAGAGATATTTTGTAACTTACACTTCTAAAGTAACTGAACAGTTTATTGAGACCGTAGAATCTTTAGACATTAGAGCTTTTAGAAGCTGTATCTTGTACACACCCTTTTAAGGGAGCCACTCGTGACTAAACAGTAACCCGAGAGTGTGGAGAGGTGAGACCCAGGAGCAAAGGGAGCCACACCAAGAGCAGAGCCAAGAACAGCCCAGCACATGGCAGGACTGATTAGGGCAGCAGCCCAGAGGCCTGGCAGCAGCAGGACAGGCTGCAGAGGGAGAGTGGTCTCCATGAAGGTGAACTTACAGGCATGTGTATTCTATCAGCACATCAGAGGAGAGTTATAGTTTACAGTGAATTTAGGATCGATTTAGTTACCAACACATAGACAGTGATGCAGATCAAGAAGGAAGGCAACAATTAGCTCCAAGGAAAACAAAAATACTGTGCTGTAAAGACTTAAGAAATCTTAGTAAGTCACAGAGCTTTCACACAATATTAGTAATTCAAACCCCTAAAAATTTCCTGTTCTAAATTAAAATCTTACTATTAACATGATGGGGGAAAAAAGTGAAAAAAGAGGAAAAGGTTGAGGATGCTGAGAAGGAAGGTTTTCCTTATGTACCTTTTCATGTGGCTTTGATGGTTTGATAGCAGGGGCAGTTGGAGACAGGTTTTTGCTATGTAGTCAGGCTGGCCTTGAGCTCCCTATGTAGCCCAAGCTGGCCTTGAACTCACAGGGATCCTTTTGCCTCAGCCTCCCTAGTGCTGGGGTTGCAGGCATGTGCCACCATGCCCAGGGTGGCTTTGATTTTTTTAAACCATGGGAATGATTTTTCTAAGCAACAACGAAACATTATAAATGTGAAACAGTTTATATTTGATCATAGATTGTCAAAAGTGATCTCATAAAAATGTGCTTTCTTCTTTTCTTTTAGAAATTAAAACACAGAGCACGAGGCTGTTCACCTGATATCAGACAAATAGACCTTGATGTCAACCGTACATTTAGGGACCATATTATGTTTAGAGACAGATACGGTGTTAAGTAAGTAAAGTTTAATATTATGCACTGTAAAGAGCAGTTATAAAGTTTGTACTAGGTTAAAATGTGAGTGTTTAGAATATCTTATATAAGGGCCGGGGAGATGACTCAGTGGAATAAGCACTTCCCTGGCAAGTGCAAGGGCCTGAGTTCAATCCTCGGTTCCACAAAAAAAAAAAAAAAAAGAATATCTTATATAGACTGACATTAAGACATTTTTATTAATATATTTGCTAAACATTGTGAATATATTCACTGTGTGTATTGGTCCATAATGCATCTTGATCCTTTTGATTTACATCCTACATGTGTAGGCTTTTGCAGATAATTTGAATCTTGTGTGTGTGACACCTAACATCTAATTTAACTTAAAGTTTTAAAGCTTTG
The DNA here is from genome assembly GCF_000260255.1 of Octodon degus. NCBI lineage: Eukaryota > Metazoa > Chordata > Mammalia > Rodentia > Octodontidae > Octodon > Octodon degus. Next base: position 2,453,032 of record NW_004524709.1, on the reverse strand, counting down.
AGATAGGGTGCTATAAAATTAGTAACAAAGCATTTTATGATCTCACAATTTAATGAAAGTATAATGGATTCTTTCATTCAAAGATATGGAAAAGAAATAAGAGAAATGAAAATTAATGAAATGAGGAATTAATGAAATGAGTATATGATTGGAACATTGATACTACACATGAGCATGTCCTTGCTGTGATGTTTGTAAATGAAACGCAGTTTTGCTGACCTGTGATCAGTCAGGTTTAGCCAGTGAAGTGGAAGCCATTAATAGGTGTACACCACGAGACTGGCTTACTAGGTTGTGGAGGTGAAAGACAATCCAAGATCCACAGTAGATCACTGAAAGGATAAGCCAGAATTCTCAGGCATAAACCAAAGCTTTTGTTCTTGGGTGGAACTTCTTATTGAGGAAATATAAATTCAATCAGTCCTATCCAGATTACCCAGGGTAATCGCCCTTTCTTAAATTGAACAGATGATATATTTTCACTACATCTGCAAAATACCTTCACAGCAACACCTGAATCATTGTTTTTGTTTTGTTTTAAGACCATGTTTATTTTATCAGTATACCTGAGATCTACATAATGAACACATTCATCACAGAGAACTTGTACCTGTACATGATATATCTTGATTCTTTTTTCCCATTCCCTTCAACCTCTTGAATCATTGTTTAATGGGGGATGGTAGCCTAGTCAAATTGACCCGGACCTAACCATCATAAGTTACTCTTGTCAACTTAGTACTCATATGCATCTCTTTAAACCACTAAATCATACTTCTAATGTGATACAACTATTGTAGTTAAAACTGAAAACATGCAAACTCTTTCCCCACAAGTAGATGTTAAGGGCTGGGGAGATAGCTCAGTAGGTCCTGAGTTCACTCTCTGGTACCACCAAAAAAAAAGTAGATGTTAAGTCCTTGAGTGATGGTCACATTTCTGTTTTTATATCCTGTTAACTATTATTAATGTATCTTATACATGATAAGAGAAAGGAAATTATATATATATATATATATATATCATACACAAAATATTCATACCATATAAAGGAAGAAGTACTTACCACAATTTTAGTCTTTTCTACAAGTGGCTATATAGTTATAAATGATATTTGTGACTACCTTCTTCTAATCCCCATTGTGTTTACCTTTGTCTTCAGCAAGTGCCTAGGCTAGGTGACTCAGACTTGATTCATTCTTAAACACTGTGGATCATTACAATCCTGCCTGGATTTGGTTGCGTAGATTTTGACTGACATTAATAGCAAGGGTTGGTAATACTAACAGGTGCCTCAGCATTGTCCTGTATTCCTGTATTCCTTCTTTTGTCCTTTGGATGGTGGAATCTCATTCCCTTAGAAATCAGGATCAATCTGCCTTTGCCTATCGAGGCATAAAGAACCTAAAGTAGTATAAATCCAGAGTGCTTAGGTCGCAGTTTCAGCCTCCAGTTCCACTGTTGTTAAACCTCCAAATGAAAACACTCCTCTCGTGGGACTGAGATCTCCAAATCACAAGATGCAGAGGTTGTAGGCACAGGGAGCAGAAACTTGTTAGTGAATCCTCAGCATTAAGAGTGAATGGAGGGGCTGGAGAGATGGCTCAGTGGTCTAAAGCACCTACTTAGAACAAGCTTGGCAAGGCATCAGGGACTGCGGTTCAATCCCCCAGCACCACATGCCAGCCGGCCCCGCCCCCTGGTGGGCTGAGCTGGCCACACACACACCACACACACTCTCTCTCTCTCTCTCTCAAATAATAAATAAAAAAAAAAAAATTAAAAAAAAAAAAAAAAAGGGAATGGAGCCACTCCCCTGAGTCTTATATTCCTGAACCCTGCTTGTGGGGAAAAAAAAAAAAAAAAAAAAGCACCTTTTCTTTGAGGGTAATACAGAATGTAAGCAGCTTCTCTTGGAGAACATTGCCCTTGGCCTGCCTGGTGTTGGTCTTAGCTGGGACTGTAACTTAGTCTTCAAAATGCTGTGCCACTGTCCTATTAAGCAGTAGCTAGTTCTACTGGGATTATTTCAGAGTAAGATAGTTCAATGAAAGAAGACAGAAATTTAAGGAATTGTGAAGCCATCTATGTTTTTGTTACACATTCTGTTTAGTCTCAAATTTGAGACAGTTAACTGTCTCAAATTTAGACAGTTTATTGCAGCTTGGGAGAAATTTCTTTATTACAGTAGTCATTTTATCTGGATTATCCGTTGGCTTTCCATCAGCTTTTTTGTGTTTAATTTTAAAAGTATGTGAAATAACTAAATTGTATTTAATATAAATTTTTACTTCTCTAGGCAACAATCTTTATTCCATGTTCTTGCTGCATATTCTATTTATAATACGGTAAGTTGGAGCATTCCTGTCCAGTCCTGTGAGCTATATTCTTTTTTTTTTTTTTTAATATATATTTATCTGTGAGCTACATTGAGGTCCCTTTGGCACTCCTTCCCTAACAATGTCCCTCTAGGTTCAGTTCTTCATCTCAGGACCAAATGACTCTTAGCTTTGTGGTAATCCTGGGGTCCTAGAACAGCTGATTTCTAAGTCAGAAAGCTTAGATATGACCACAATATGCCAGTGAACCATACTTTTTTATGCCACGTTTTGTGGATAGAGTTTCGTTTTTATTTTAAGTAAGAAAGACTAGGAATGAGCCTGGCAGGACAGGAAGTTGGCAGCTAGATTGATTTTAACTTGACTCTTCATAACTCATTATTTCTAGGAGTTTGTCACATTTTGTCTGTTGGGTGAGGTCTAGTAGAGGTACAAAGTCTTTGGTAATGGACATACTGCTCTAAAGGGTTTACTATTCTTGGGAGAAAATAATTTAGGGAAAGACTTAACATGGATATTAAATAAATATTTGTTGACTAGGTTCCAAGGAAGACAGTCTTTAAACCTTTGAAATAAATTCTCTTGTATCTACGACCTTTATGTTACAAGAGCAGAAATTTTCCTCCCACCAGAGGAAGTGAAAAAGGGATTTACTAAGAGGATTTCTCAGAAATTAAGCAGTAACAGCCTCATGGGAGTTGGAGCTGGAAAGTGATAAGCACTCCATGAAAAAGCTACACTTTTTCTCCCTCCCAGTCAGAAGCCATAAAGAATCTGATTACCTCTGTGGACTATTCATCCCAGTGTTTACCTCTCTAGATTGTTTCCTTTTCCTACTTGCTAGTTACTCATGGCTAAATTTCACTCCCAGACCCACTGTGACCATGCTGTTCAGGTGGGAACTTACAGTGATTGTAGTCTCTCTTGCTTTGTTCAAATTTCCTAGAGAATGGAGTGTATGATCAGTCAGTGCAACAAATTGCTTGTTCCCTTGAGACCAGGCATCCTCATCTGGTCCATCAGATGTGGTTCCTGTGACACAAACACCAGTCTCTTAAGGCCACATCATAAGCAGGAACTGTGAAGAGAAGGGACATAAGCTAGATAGACAACCCAAGAAGTGTCAGTAAGGGTCTAGAAATATAAGGGAGAAGCAAACTGGGTGGAGGGGGCAGTGCCAGCGTCTGCACAAAACAGGAGTGATGAGGTAAGAATTGCACATAAAATGAAACAAGTATTAGCAGTCTTTAAAGAAAATAGAACAATGTCAAAGAGAAGACAGTAAAAAAAAGTGTAAATTAGACTTTTCTATTCTTTTTATCTTGAGCAGTTTTCTTTATAATATATGGCAGATTATTATAAAGACTGATCATTATCTATAGAATTGCTCACTGCATGATGTATCTAGATACTTTCTGACACTTAGTAGGTCAGCCTTTTCTGTGCATTTACATGTTACTTAATTTTAAACTCGCTTTGTTCTCCTTTGCTCTTCAGGAGGTTGGGTACTGTCAGGGAATGAGCCAGATTACAGCTCTGCTGCTCATGTACATGAACGAGGAAGATGCTTTCTGGGCTCTCGTCAAACTCTTCTCAGGACCCAAACATGCCATGCATGGTAAGGAAAACCCATATTTTTATCACAAATAGTAAACAACAGAATGAAAAAAGAAAAAACAAAATCAAAGATACTTGGTAGAATTAAGTACAATAAACTGTTCCTCAGAGCTTGTTCAATTAGTATTTGTTACTACTTTCTTTTTTAGTTTTTCCTTTTTGAACTTTTCTAGCTTTTCTGTTCACATTGATTTTTCTTTGTCTTTTCCCTAAATTATATTGACATTTTAAAATTCTTTTTTTCTTATCCTTGGTCAAAAGAAAGTAATTTAGGTTTAGAAGAATGTAGGAAAAGCTATACATTACTGGGAGAAATAAAAGATATGTTTTGATTAAAATTTGACTGTTATGCAGTTATGACTTAAGTGAAATATTACTTTTTAAAAATGTATTTAGTACAGGGTCTCACTACATAGGTCAGACTCATATTTTCGTGGTTTCAGCCTCCCAAGCGCTGGGATTACAGACACATGCCACTATACCCAGTCTCAATCTCCCTCTTAGTGCTCCTTGGCTGCTACACTCTGCCTCAGCAGGCACTTTAGTCCGCTGAGCTATCTGGCTGGCCCTTGAAATATTACTTTTGACAGCATATTGCGATGTATAACTTTTT